>NW_027472619.1:0-600000 GCF_030347505.1 Rhynchophorus ferrugineus | reverse complement strand
GGTCTTATGAATTAGCGATTTCGTTGTAATTCACATTCCAAGTAATATTCGGCATGCTAATTACGTTGCCGATTGCCAAATTGCATTATCTCTTATAGTTTCCGAGATATGGACTATCGACATTTTACAATATTGGCTCTTCTTCTAACTTGGGTCAAAATTGTAAATTGGTCTTATGAATTAGCGATTTCGTTGTAATTCACATTCCAAGTAATATTCGGCATGCTAATTACGTTGCCTATTGCCAAATTGCATTATCTCTTATAGTTTCCGAGATATGGACTATCGACATTTTACAATATTGGCACTGCTTCTAACTTGGGTCAGAATTGTAAAATGGTCTTATGAATTAGCGATTTCGTTGTAATTCACATTCCAAGTAATATTCGGCATGCTAATTACGTTGCCGATTGCCAAATTGCATTATCTCTTATAGTTTCCGAGATATGGACTATCGACATCTTGCAATATTGGCTCTGCTTCTAACTTGGGCCAGAATTGTAAAATGGTCTTATGAATTAGCGATTTCGTTGTAATTCACATTCCAAGTAATATTCGGCATGCTAATTACGTTGCCGATTGCCAAATTGCATTATCTCTTATAGTTTCCGAGATATGGACTATCGACATCTTGCAATATTGGCACTGCTTCTAACTTGGGTCAGAATTGTAAAATGGTCTTATGAATTAGCGATTTCGTTGTAATTCACATTCCAAGTAATATTCGGCATGCTAATTACGTTGCCGAATGCCAAATTGCATTATCTCTTATAGTTTCCGAGATATGGACTATCGACATCTTGCAATATTGGCTCTGCTTCTAACTTGGGCCAGAATTGTAAAATGGTCTTATGAATTAGCGATTCCGTTGTAATTCACATTCCAAGTAATATTCGGCATGCTAATTACGTTGCCGATTGCCAAATTGCATTATCTCTTATAGTTTCCGAGATATGGACTATCGACATCTTGCAATATTGGCACTGCTTCTAACTTGGGCCAGAATTGTAAAATGGCCTTATGAATTAGCGATTTCGTTGTAATTCACATTCCAAGTAATATTCGGCATGCTAATTACGTTGCCGATTGCCAAATTGCATTATCTCTTATAGTTTCCGAGATATGGACTATCGACATCTTGCAATATTGGCTCTGCTTCTAACTTAGGCCAGAATTGTAAAATGGTCTTATAAATTAGCGATTTCGTTGTAATTCACATTCCAAGTAATATTCGGCATGCTAATTACGTTGCCGATTGCCAAATTGCATTATCTCTTATAGTTTCCGAGATATGGACTATCGACATCTTGCAATATTGGCACTGCTTCTAACTTGGGCCAGAATTGTAAAATGGTCTTATGAATTAGCGATTTCGTTGTAATTCACATTCCAAGTAATATTCGGCATGCTAATTACGTTGCCGATTGCCAAATTGCATTATCTCTTATAGTTTCCGAGATATGGACTATCGACATTTTACAATATTGGCTCTGCTTCTAACTTGTGTCAAAATTGTAAAATGGTCTTATGAATTAGCAATTTCGCTCCAATTCACATTCCAAGTAATATTCGGCATGCTAATTACGTTGCCGATTGCCAAATTGCATTATCTCTTATAGTTTCCGAGATATGGACTATCGACATCTTGCAATATTGGCTCTGCTTCTAACTTGGGCCAGAATTGTAAAATGGTCTTATGAATTAGCGATTTCGTTGTAATTCACATTCCAAGTAATATTCGGCATGCTAATTATGTTGCCGATTGACAAATTGCATTATCTCTTATAGTTTCCGAGATATGGACTATCGACATCTTGCAATATTGGCTCTGCTTCTAACTTGGGCCCGAATTGTAAAATGGTCTTATGAATTAGCGATTTTGTTGTAATTCACATTCCAAGTAATATTCGGCATGCTAATTACGTTGCCGATTGCCAAATTGCATTATCTCTTATAGTTTCCGAGATATGGACTATCGACATCTTGCAATATTGGCTCTGCTTCTAACTTGGGCCAGAATTGTAAAATGGTCTTATGAATTAGCGATTTCGTTGTAATTCACATTCCAAGTAATATTCGGCATGCTAATTACACTGCCGATGGCCAAATTGCATTATTTCTTATAGTTTCCGAGATATGGACTATCGACATTTTACAATATTGGCTCTTCTTCTAACTTGGGTCAAAATTGTAAATTGGTCTTATGAATTAGCGATTTCGTTGTAATTCACATTCCAAGTAATATTCGGCCTGCTAATTACGTTGCCGATTGCCAAATTGCATTATCTCTTATAGTTTCCGAGATATAGACTATCGACATTTTACAATATTGGCTCTGCTTCTAACTTGGGTCAAAATTGTAAAATGGTCTTATGAATTAGCAATTTCGCTCCAATTCACATTCCAAGTAATATTCGGCATGCTAATTACGTTGCCGATTGCCAAATTGCATTATCTCTTATAGTTTCCGAGATATGGACTATCGACATCTTGCAATATTGGCTCTGCTTCTAACTTGGGCCAGAAATGTAAAATGGTCTTATGAATTAGCGATTTCGTTGTAATTCACATTCCAAGTAATATTCGGCATGCTAATTACGTTGCCGATTGCCAAATTGCATTATCTCTTATAGTTTCCGAGATATGGACTATCGACATCTTGCAATATTGGCTCTGCTTCTAACTTGGGCCGGAATTGTAAAATGGTCTTATGAATTAGCGATTTCGTTGTAATTCACATTCCAAGTAATATTCGGCATGCTAATTACACTGCCGATGGCCAAATTGCATTATCTCTTATAGTTTCCGAGATATATAATATCGACATTTTACAATATTGGCTCTTCTTCTAACTTGGGTCAAAATTGTAAATTGGTCTTATGAATTAGCGATTTCGTTGTAATTCACATTCCAAGTAATATTCGGCATGCTAATTACGTTGCCGATTGCCAAATTGCATTATCTCTTATAGTTTCCGAGATATGGACTATCGACATTTTACAATATTGGCTCTGCTTCTAACTTGGGTCAAAATTGTAAAATGGTCTTATGAATCAGCAATTTCGCTCCAATTCACATTCCAAGTAATATTCGGCATGCTAATTACGTTGCCGATTGCCAAATTGCATTATCTCTTATAGTTTCCGAGATATGGACTATCGACATCTTGCAATATTGGCACTGCTTCTAACTTGGGCCAGAATTGTAAAATGGTCTTATGAATTAGCGATTTCGTTGTAATTCACATTCCAAGTAATATTCGGCATGCTAATTACGTTGCCGATTGCCAAATTGCATTATCTCTTATAGTTTCCGAGATATGGACTATCGACATCTTGCAATATTGGCTCTGCTTCTAACTTAGGCCAGAATTGTAAAATGGTCTTATGAATTAGCGATTTCGTTGTAATTCACATTCCAAGTAATATTCGGCATGCTAATTACGTTGCCGATTGCCAAATTGCATTATCTCTTATAGTTTCCGAGATATGGACTATCGACATCTTGCAATATTGGCTCTGCTTCTAACTTGGGCCAGAATTGTAAAATGGTCTTATGAATTAGCGATTTCGTTGTAATTCACATTCCAAGTAATATTCGGCATGCTAATTACGTTGCCGATTGCCAAATTGCATTATCTCTTATAGTTTCCGAGATATGGACTATCGACATCTTGCAATATTGGCTCTGCTTCTAACTTGGGCCAGAATTGTAAAATGGTCTTATGAATTAGCGATTTCGTTGTAATTCACATTCCAAGTAATATTCGTCATGCTTATTACGTTGCCGATTGTAAATTGCATTATCTCTTATAGTTTCCGAGATATGGACTATCGACATTTTACAATATTGGCTCTTCTTCTAACTTGGGTCAAAATTGTAAAATGGTCTTATGAATTAGCGATTTCGCTCCAGTTCACATTCCAAGTAATATTCGGCATGCAAATTACACTGCCGATGGCCAAATTGCATTATCTCTTATAGTTTCCGAGATATGGACTTTCAACATTTTACAATATTGGCTCTTCTTCTAACTTGGGTCAAAATTGTAAAATGGTCTTATGAATTAGCGATTTCGCTCCAGTTCACATTCCAAGTAATATTCGGCATGCTAATTACGTTGCCGATTGCCAAATTGCATTATCTCTTATAGTTTCCGAGATATGGACTATCGACATCTTGCAATATTGGCTCTGCTTCTAACTTGGGCCAGAATTGTAAAATGGTCTTATGAATTAGCGATTTCGTTGTAATTCACATTCCAAGTAATATTCGGCATGCTAATTACGTTGCCGATTGCCAAATTGCATTATCTCTTATAGTTTCCGAGATATGGACTATCGACATTTTACAATATTGGCTCTGCTTATAACTTGGGTCAAAATTGTAAAATGGTCTTATGAATTAGCAATTTCGCTCCAATTCACATTCCAAGTAATATTCGGCATGCTAATTACGTTGCCGATTGCCAGATTGCATTATCTCTTATAGTTTCCGAGATATGGACTATCGACATCTTGCAATATTGGCTCTGCTTCTAACTTGAGCCAGAATTGTAAAATGGCCTTATGAATTAGCGATTTCGTTGTAATTCGCATTCCAAGTAATATTCGGCATGCTAATTACGTTGCCGATTGCCAAATTGCATTATCTCTTATAGTTTCCGAAATATGGACTATCGACATTTTACAATATTGGCTCTTCTTCTAACTTGGGTCAAAATTGTAAAATGGTCTTATGAATTAGCGATATCGCTCCAGTTCACATTCCAAGTAATATTCGGCATTCTAATTACGTTGCCAATTGCCAAATTGCATTATCTATTATAGTTTACGAGATATGGACTATCGACATCTTGCAATATTGGCTCTGCTTCTAACTTGGGCCAGAATTGTAAAATGGTCTTATGAATTAGCGATTTCGCTCCAATTCACATTCCAAGTAATATTCGGCATGCTAATTACGTTGCCGATTGCCAAATTGCATTATCTCTTATAGTTTCCGAGATATGGACTATCGACATCTTGCAATATTGGCTCTGCTTCTAACTTGGGCCAGAATTGTAAAATGGTCTTATGAATTAGCGATTTCGTTGTAATTCACATTCCAAGTAATATTCGGCATGCTAATTACGTTGCCGATTGCCAAATTTCATTATCTCTTATAGTTTCCGAGATATGGACTATCGACATTTTACAATATTGGCTCTTCTTCTAACTTGGGTCAAAATTGTAAAATGGTCTTATGAATTAGCGATTTCGCTCCAGTTCACATTCCAAGTAATATTCGGCATGCTAATTACGTTGCCGATTGCCAAATTGCATTATCTCTTATAGTTTCCGAGATATGGACTATCGACATCTTGCAATATTGGCTCTGCTTCTAACTTGGGCCAGAATTGTAAAATGGTCTTATGAATTAGCGATTTCGTTGTAATTCACATTCCAAGTAATATTCGGCATGCTAATTACGTTGCCGATTGCCAAATTGCATTATCTCTTATAGTTTCCGAGATATGGACTATCGACATTTTACAATATTGGCTCTGCTTCTAACTTGGGTCAAAATTGTAAAATGGTCTTATGAATTAGCAATTTCGCTCCAATTCACATTCCAAGTAATATTCGGCATGCTAATTACGTTGCCGATTGCCAAATTGCATTATCTCTTATAGTTTCCGAGATATGGACTATCGACATCTTGCAATATTGGCTCTGCTTCTAACTTGGGCCAGAATTGTAAAATGGTCTTATGAATTAGCGATTTCGTTGTAATTCACATTCCAAGTAATGTTCGGCATGCTAATTACGTTGCCGATTGCCAAATTGCATTATCTCTTATAGTTTCCGAGATATGGACTATCGACATTTTACAATATTGGCTCTTCTTCTAACTTGGGTCAAAATTGTAAAATGGTCTTATGAATTAGCGATTTCGCTCCAGTTCACATTCCAAGTAATATTCGGGATGCTAATTACGTTGCCGATTGCCAAATTGCATTATCTCTTATAGTTTCCGAGATATGACTATCGACATCTTGCAATATTGGCTCTGCTTCTAACTTGGGCCAGAATTGTAAAATGGTCTCATGAATTAGCAATTTTGTTGTAATTCACATTCCAAGTAATATTCGGCATGCTAATTACGTTGCCGATTGCCAAATTGCATTATCTCTTATAGTTTCCGAGATATGGACTATCGACATCTTGCAATATTGGCTCTACTTCTAACTTGGGCCAGAATTGTAAAATGGTCTTATGAATTAGCGATTTCGTTCTAATTCACATTCCAAGTAATATTCGGCATGCTAATTACACTGCCGATGGCCAAATTGCATTATCTCTAATAGTTTCCGAGATATGGACTATCGACATTTTACAATATTGGCTTTTCTTCTAACTTGGGTCAACATTGTAAATTGGTCTTATGAATTAGCGATTTCGCTCCAGTTCACATTCCAAGTAATATTCGGCATGCTAATTACGTTGCCGATTGCCAAATTGCATTATCTCTTATAGTTTCCCTGATATGACTATCGACATCTTGCAATATTGGCTCTGCTTCTAACTTGGGCCAGAATTGTAAAATGGTGTCATGAATTAGCAATTTTGTTGTAATTCACATTCCAAGTAATATTCGGCATGCTAATTACGTTGCCGATTGCCAAATTGCATTATCTCTTATAGTTTCCGAGATATGGACTATCGACATCTTGCAATATTGGCTCTGCTTCTAACTTGGGCCAGAATTGTAAAATGGTCTTATGAATTAGCGATTTCGTTCTAATTCACATTCCAAGTAATATTCGGCATGCTAATTACACTGCCGATGGCCAAATTGCATTATCTCTAATAGTTTCCGAGATATGGACTATCGACATTTTACAATATTGGCTTTTCTTCTAACTTGGGTCAACATTGTAAATTGGTCTTATGAATTAGCGATTTCGCTCCAGTTCACATTCCAAGTAATATTCGGCATGCTAATTACGTTGCCGATTGCCAAATTGCATTATCTCTTATAGTTTCCGAGATATGGACTATCGACATCTTGCAATATTGGCTCTGCTTCTAACTTGGGCCAGAATTGTAAAATGGTCTTATGAATTAGCGATTTCGCTCCAATTCACATTCCAAGCAATATTCGGCATGCTAATTACGTTGCCGATTGCCAAATTGCATTATCTCTTATAGTTTCCGAGATATGGACTATCGACATCTTGCAATATTGGCTCTGCTTCTAACTTGGGCCAGAATTGTAAAATGGTCTTATGAATTAGCGATTTCGTTGTAATTCACATTCCAAGTAATATTCGGCATGCTAATTACGTTGCCGATTGCCAAATTGCATTATCTCTTATAGTTTCCGAGATATGGACTATCGACATTTTACAATATTGGCTCTGCTTCTAACTTGGGTCAAAATTGTAAAATGGTCTTATGAATTAGCAATTTCGCTCCAATTCACATTCCAAGTAATATTCGGCATGCTAATTACGTTGCCGATTGCCAGATTGCATTATCTCTTATAGTTTCCGAGATATGGACTATCGACATCTTGCAATATTGGCTCTGCTTCTAACTTGGGCCAGAATTGTAAAATGGTCTTATGAATTAGCGATTTCGCTCCAATTCACATTCCAAGTAATATTCGGCATGCTAATTACGTTGCCGATTGCCAAATTGCATTATCTCTTATAGTTTCCGAGATATGGACTATCGACATTTTACAATATTGGCTCTTCTTCTAACTTAGGTCAAAATTGTAAAATGGTCTTATGAATTAGCGATTTCGCTCCAGTTCACATTCCAAGTAATATTCGGGATGCTAATTACGTTGCCGATTGCCAAATTGCATTATCTCTTATAGTTTCCCTGATATGACTATCGACATCTTGCAATATTGGCTCTGCTTCTAACTTGGGCCAGAATTGTAAAATGGTCTCATGAATTAGCAATTTTGTTTTAATTCACATTCCAAGTAATATTCGGCATGCTAATTACGTTGCCGATTGCCAAATTGCATTATCTCTTATAGTTTCCGAGATATGGACTATCGACATCTTGCAATATTGGCTCTGCTTCTAACTTAGGCCAGAATTGTAAAATGGTCTTATGAATTAGCGATTTCGTTCTAATTCACATTCCAAGTAATATTCGGCATGCTAATTACACTGCCGATGGCCAAATTGCATTATCTCTAATAGTTTCCGAGATATGGACTATCGACATTTTACAATATTGGCTTTTCTTCTAACTTGGGTCAACATTGTAAATTGGTCTTATGAATAAGCGATTTCGCTCCAGTTCACATTCCAAGTAATATTCGGCATGCTAATTACGTTGCCGATTGCCAAATTGCATTATCTCTTATAGTTTCCGAGATATGGACTATCGACATCTTGCAATATTGGCTCTGCTTCTAACTTGGGCCAGAATTGTAAAATGGTCTTATGAATTAGCGATTTCGCTCCAATTCACATTCCAAGCAATATTCGGCATGCTAATTACGTTGCCGATTGCCAAATTGCATTATCTCTTATAGTTTCCGAGATATGGACTATCGACATCTTGCAATATTGGCTCTGCTTCTAACTTGGGCCAGAATTGTAAAATGGTCTTATGAATTAGCGATTTCGTTGTAATTCACATTCCAAGTAATATTCGGCATGCTAATTACGTTGCCGATTGCCAAATTGCATTATCTCTTATAGTTTCCGAGATATGGACTATCGACATTTTACAATATTGGCTCTGCTTCTAACTTGGGTCAAAATTGTAAAATGGTCTTATGAATTAGCAATTTCGCTCCAATTCACATTCCAAGTAATATTCGGCATGCTAATTACGTTGCCGATTGCCAGATTGCATTATCTCTTATAGTTTCCGAGATATGGACTATCGACATCTTGCAATATTGGCTCTGCTTCTAACTTGGGCCAGAATTGTAAAATGGTCTTATGAATTAGCGATTTCGCTCCAATTCACATTCCAAGTAATATTCGGCATGCTAATTACGTTGCCGATTGCCAAATTGCATTATCTCTTATAGTTTCCGAGATATGGACTATCGATAATTTACACCTTAGGCTCTGCTTCTAACTTGGGCCCAAATTGTAAAATGGTCTTATCTATTGGCGATTTCGTTCCAATTCACATTCCAAGTAATATTCGGCATGCTAATTACGTTGCCGATTGCCAAATTGCATTATCTCTTATAGTTTCCGAGATATGGACTATCGATAATTTACACCTTAGGCTCTGCTTCTAACTTGGGCCCAAATTGTAAAATGGTCTTATCTATTGGCGATTTAGTTGCAATTCACATTCCAAGTAATATTCGGCATGCTAATTACATTGCCGGTTGCCAAATTGCATTATCTCTTATAGTTTCCGAGATATGGACTATCGATAATTTACACCTTAGGCTCTGCTTCTAACTTGGGCCCAAATTGTAAAATGGTCTTATCTATTGGCGATTTCGTTCCAATTCACATTCCAAGTAATATTCGGCATGCTAATTACATTGCCGGTTGCCAAATTGCATTATCTCTTATAGTTTCCGAGATATGGACTATCGACATCTTGCAATATTGGCTCTGCTTCTAACTTGGGCCAGAATTGTAAAATGGTCTTATGAATTAGCGATTTCGCTCCAATTCACATTCCAAGTAATATTCGGCATGCTAATTACGTTGCCGATTGCCAAATTGCATTATCTCTTATAGTTTCCGAGATATGGACTATCGACATTTTACAATATTGGCTCTGCTTCTAACTTGGGTCAAAATTGTTAAATGGTCTTATGAATTAGCAATTTCGCTCCAATTCACATTCCAAGTAATATTCGGCATGCTAATTACGTTGCCGATTGCCAGATTGCATTATCTCTTATAGTTTCCGAGATATGGACTATCGACATCTTGCAATATTGGCTCTGCTTCTAACTTGAGCCAGAATTGTAAAATGGCCTTATGAATTAGCGATTTCGTTGTAATTCGCATTCCAAGTAATATTCGGCATGCTAATTACGTTGCCGATTGCCAAATTGCATTATCTCTTATAGTTTCCGAGATATGGACTATCGACATTTTACAATATTGGCTCTTCTTCTAACTTGGGTCAAAATTGTAAAATGGTCTTATGAATTAGCGATATCGCTCCAGTTCACATTCCAAGTAATATTCGGCATGCTAATTACGTTGCCAATTGCCAAATTGCATTATCTCTTATAGTTTACGAGATATGGACTATCGACATCTTGCAATATTGGCTCTGCTTCTAACTTGGGCCAGAATTGTAAAATGGTCTTATGAATTAGCGATTTCGCTCCAATTCACATTCCAAGTAATATTCGGCATGCTAATTACGTTGCCGATTGCCAAATTGCATTATCTCTTATAGTTTCCGAGATATGGACTATCGACATCTTGCAATATTGGCTCTGCTTCTAACTAGGGCCAGAATTGTAAAATGGTCTTATGAATTAGCGATTTCATTGTAATTCACATTCCAAGTAATATTCGGCATGCTAATTACGTTGCCGATTGCCAATTTGCATTATCTCTTATAGTTTCCGAGATATGGACTATCGACATTTTACAATATTGGCTCTTCTTCTAACTTGGGTCAAAATTGTAAAATGGTCTTATGAATTAGCGATTTCGCTCCAGTTCACATTCCAAGTAATATTCGGCATGCTAATTACGTTGCCGATTGCCAAATTGCATTATCTCTTATAGTTTCCGAGATATGGATTATCGACATCTTGCAATATTGGCTCTGCTTCTAACTTGGGCCAGAATTGTAAAATGGTCTTATGAATTAGCGATTTCGTTGTAATTCACATTCCAAGTAATATTCGGCATGCTAATTACGTTGCCGATTGCCAAATTGCATTATCTCTTATAGTTTCCGAGATATGGACTATCGACATCTTGCAATATTGGCTCTGCTTCTAACTTGGGCCAGAATTGTAAAATGGTCTTATGAATTAGCGATTTCGTTGTTATTCACATTCCAAGTAATATTTGGCATGCAAATTACACTGCCGATGGCCAAATTGCATTATCTCTTATAGTTTCCGAGATATGGACTATCAACATTTTACAATATTGGCTCTTCTTCTAACTTGGGTCAAAATTGTAAAATGGTCTTATGAATTAGCGATTTCGCTCCAGTTCACATTCCAAGTAATATTCGGCATGCTAATTACGTTGCCGATTGCCAAATTGCATTATCTCTTATAGTTTCCGAGATATGGACTATCGACATCTTGCAATATTGGCTCTGCTTCTAACTTGGGCCAGAATTGTAAAATGGTCTTATGAATTAGCGATTTCGCTCCAATTCACATTCCAAGTAATATTTGGCATGCTAATTACGTTGCCGATTGCCAAATTGCATTATCTCTTATAGTTTCCGAGATATGGACTATCGACATCTTGCAATATTGGCTCTGCTTCTAACTTGGGCCAGAATTGTAAAATGGTCTTATGAATTAGCGATTTCGTTGTAATTCACATTCCAAGTAATATTCGTCATGCTTATTACGTTGCCGATTGTAAATTGCATTATCTCTTATAGTTTCCGAGATATGGACTATCGACATTTTACAATACTGGCTCTTCTTCTAACTTGGGTCAAAATTGTAAAATGGTCTTATGAATTAGCGATTTCGCTCCAGTTCACATTCCAAGTAATATTCGGCATGCAAATTACACTGCCGATGGCCAAATTGCATTATCTCTTATAGTTTCCGAGATATGGACTATCAACATTTTACAATATTGGCTCTTCTTCTAACTTGGGTCAAAATTGTAAAATGGTCTTAAGAATTAGCGATTTCGCTCCAGTTCACATTCCAAGTAATATTCGGCATGCTAATTACGTTGCCGATTGCCAAATTGCATTATCTCTTATAGTTTCCGAGATATGGACTATCGACATCTTGCAATATTGGCTCTGCTTCTAACTTGGGCCAGAATTGTAAAATGGTCTTATGAATTAGCGATTTCGTTGTAATTCACATTCCAAGTAATATTCGGCATGCTAATTACGTTGCCGATTGCCAAATTGCATTATCTCTTATAGTTTCCGAGATATGGACTATCGACATCTTGCAATATTGGCTCTGCTTCTAACTTGGGCCAGAATTGTAAAATGGTCTTATGAATTAGCGATTTCGTTGTAATTCACATTCCAAGTAATATTCGGCATGCTAATTACGTTGCCGATTGCCAAATTGCATTATCTCTTATAGTTTCCGAGATATGGACTATCGACATTTTACAATATTGGCTCTGCTTCTAACTTGGGTCAAAATTGTAAAATAGTCTTATGAATTAGCAATTTCGCTCCAATTCACATTCCAAGTAATATTCGGCATGCTAATTACGTTGCCGATTGCCAGATTGCATTATCTCTTATAGTTTCCGAGATATGGACTATCGACATCTTGCAATATTGGCTCTGCTTCTAACTTGAGCCAGAATTGTAAAATGGCCTTATGAATTAGCGATTTCGTTGTAATTCGCATTCCAAGTAATATTCGGCATGCTAATTACGTTGCCGATTGCCAAATTGCATTATCTCTTATAGTTTCCGAGATATGGACTATCGACATTTTACAATATTGGCTCTTCTTCTAACTTATGTCAAAATTGTAAAATGGTCTTATGAATTAGCGATATCGCTCCAGTTCACATTCCAAGTAATATTCGGCATTCTAATTACGTTGCCAATTGCCAAATTGCATTATCTCTTATAGTTTACGAGATATGGACTATCGACATCTTGCAATATTGGCTCTGCTTCTAACTTGGGCCAGAATTGTAAAATGGTCTTATGAATTAGCGATTTCGCTCCAATTCATATTCCAAGTAATATTCGGCATGCTAATTACGTTGCCGATTGCCAAATTGCATTATCTCTTATAGTTTCCGAGATATGGACTATCGACATCTTGCAATATTGGCTCTGCTTCTAACTTGGGCCAGAATTGTAAAATGGTCTTATGAATTAGCGATTTCGTTGTAATTCACATTCCAAGTAATATTCATCATGCTAATTACGTTGCCGATTGCCAAATTGCATTATCTCTTATAGTTTCCGAGATATGGACTATCGACATCTTGCAATATTGGCTCTGCTTCTAACTTGGGCCAGAATTGTAAAATGGTCTTATGAATTAGCGATTTCGCTCCAATTCACATTCCAAGTAATATTCGGCATGCTAATTACGTTGCCGATTGCCAAATTGCATTATCTCTTATAGTTTCCGAGATATGGACTATCGACATCTTGCAATATTGGCTCTGCTTCTAACTTGGGCCAGAATTGTAAAATGGTCTTATGAATTAGCGATTTCGTTGTAATTCACATTCCAAGTAATATTCGGCATGCTAATTACGTTGCCGATTGCCAAATTGCATTATCTCTTATAGTTTCCGAGATATGGACCATCGACATCTTGCAATATTGGCTCTGCTTCTAACTTGGGCCAGAATTGTAAAATGGTCTTATGAATTAGCGATTTCGTGGTAATTCACATTCCAAGTAATATTCGTCATGCTTATTACGTTGCCGATTGTAAATTGCATTATCTCTTATAGTTTCCGAGATATGGACTATCGACATTTTACAATATTGGCTCTTCTTCTAACTTGGGTCAAAATTGTAAAATGGTCTTATGAATTAGCGATTTCGCTCCAGTTCACATTCCGAGTAATATTCGGCATGCTAATTACACTGCCGATGGCCAAATTGCATTATCTCTTATAGTTTCCGAGATATGGACTATCGACATTTTACAATATTGGCTCTTCTTCTAACTTGGGTCAAAATTGTAAAATGGTCTTATGAATTAGCGATTTCGCTCCAGTTCACATTCCAAGTAATATTCGGCATGCTAATTACGTTGCCGATTACCAAATTGCATTATCTCTTATAGTTTCCGAGATATGGACTATCGACATCTTGCAATATTGGCTCTGCTTCTAACTTGGGCCAGAATTGTAAAATGGTCTTATGAATTAGCGATTTCGCTCCAATTCACATTCCAAGTAATATTCGGCATGCTAATTACGTTGCCGATTGCCAAATTGCATTATCTCTTATAGTTTCCGAGATATGGACTATCGACATCTTGCAATATTGGCTCTGCTTCTAACTTGGACCAGAATTGTAAAATGGTCTTATGAATTAGCGATTTCGTTGTAATTCACATTCCAAGTAATATTCGGCATGCTAATTACGTTGCCGATTGCCAAATTGCATTATCTCTTATAGTTTCCGAGATATGGACTATCGACATCTTGCAATATTGGCTCTGCTTCTAACTTGGGCCAGAATTGTAAAATGGTCTTATGAATTAGCGATTTCGTTGTAATTCACATTCCAAGTAATATTCGGCATGCTAATTACACTGCCGATGGCCAAATTGCATTATCTCTTATAGTTTCCGAGATATGGACTATCGACATTTTACAATATTGGCTCTTCTTCTAACTTGGGTCAAAATTGTAAATTGGTCTTATGAATTAGCGATTTCGTTGTAATTCACATTCCAAGTAATATTCGGCATGCTAATTACGTTGCCGATTGCCAAATTGCATTATCTCTTATAGTTTCCGAGATATGGACTATCGACATTTTACAATATTGGCTCTGCTTCTAACTTGGGTCAAAATTGTAAATTGGTCTTATGAATTAGCGATTTCGTTGTAATTCACATTCCAAGTAATATTCGGCATGCTAATTACACTGCCGATGGCCAAATTGCATTATCTCTTATAGTTTCCGAGATATGGACTATCGACATTTTACAATATTGGCTCTTCTTCTAACTTGGGTCAAAATTGTAAAATGGTCTTATGAATTAGCGATTTCGTTGTAATTCACATTCCAAGTAATATTCGGCATGCTAATTACGTTGCCGATTACCAAATTGCATTATCTCTTATAGTTTCCGAGATATGGACTATCGACATTTTACAATATTGGCTCTTCTTCTAACTTGGGTCAAAATTGTAAATTGGTCTTATGAATTAGCGATTTCGTTGTAATTCACATTCCAAGTAATATTCGGCATGCTAATTACACTGCCGATGGCCAAATTGCATTATCTCTTATAGTTTCCGAGATATGGACTATCGACATTTTACAATATTGGCTCTTCTTCTAACTTGGGTCAAAATTGTAAAATGGTCTTATGAATTAGCGATTTCGCTCCAGTTCACATTCCAAGTAATATTCGGCATGCTAATTACGTTGCCGATGGCCAAATTGCATTATCTCTTATAGTTTCCGAGATATGGACTATCGACATTTTACAATATTGGCTCTTCTTCTAACTTGGGTCAAAATTGTAAATTGGTCTTATGAATTAGCGATTTCGTTGTAATTCACATTCCAAGTAATATTCGGCATGCTAATTACGTTGCCGATTACCAAATTGCATTATCTCTTATAGTTTCCGAGATATGGACTATCGACATCTTGCAATATTGGCTCTGCTTCTAAGTTGGGCCAGAATTGTAAAATGGTCTTATGAATTAGCGATTTCGCTCCAATTCACATTCCAAGTAATATTCGGCATGCTAATTACGTTGCCGATTGCCAAATTGCATTATCTCTTATAGTTTCCGAGATATGGACTATCGACATCTTGCAATATTGGCTCTGCTTCTAACTTGGACCAGAATTGTAAAATGGTCTTATGAATTAGCGATTTCGTTGTAATTCACATTCCAAGTAATATTCGGCATGCTAATTACGTTGCCGATTGCCAAATTGCATTATCTCTTATAGTTTCCGAGATATGGACTATCGACATCTTGCAATATTGGCTCTGCTTCTAACTTGGGCCAGAATTGTAAAATGGTCTTATGAATTAGCCATTTCGTTGTAATTCACATTCCAAGTAATATTCGGCATGCTAATTACACTGCCGATGGCCAAATTGCATTATCTCTTATAGTTTCCGAGATATGGACTATCGACATTTTACAATATTGGCTCTTCTTCTAACTTGGGTCAAAATTGTAAATTGGTCTTATGAATTAGCGATTTCGTTGTAATTCACATTCCAAGTAATATTCGGCATGCTAATTACGTTGCCGATTGCCAAATTGCATTATCTCTTATAGTTTCCGAGATATGGACTATCGACATTTTACAATATTGGCTCTGCTTCTAACTTGGGTCAAAATTGTAAAATGGTCTTATGAATTAGCAGTTTCGCTCCAATTCACATTCCAAGTAATATTCGGCATGCTAATTACGTTGCCGATTGCCAAATTTTATTATCTCTTATAGTTTCCGAGATATGGACTATCGACATCTTGCAATATTGGCTCTGCTTCTAACTTGGGCCAGAATTGTAAAATGGTCTTATGAATTAGCGATTTCGTTGTAATTCACATTCCAAGTAATATTCGGCATGCTAATTACGTTGCCGATTGCCAAATTGCATTATCTCTTACAGTTTCCGAGATATGGACTATCGACATCTTGCAATATTGGCTCTGCTTCTAACTTGGGCCAGAATTGTAAAATGGTCTTATGAATTAGCGATTTCGTTGTAATTCACATTCCAAGTAATATTCGGCATGCTAATTACGTTGCCGATTGCCAAATTGCATTATATCTTATAGTTTCCGAGATATGGACTATCGACATCTTGCAATATTGGCTCTGCTTCTAACTTGGGCCAGAATTGTAAAATGGTCTTATGAATTAGCGATTTCGTTGTAATTCACATTCCAAGTAATATTCGGCATGCTAATTACGTTGCCGATTGCCAAATTGCATTATCTCTTATAGTTTCCGAGATATGGACTATCGACATCTTGCAATATTGGCTCTGCTTCTAACTTGGGCCAGAATTGTAAAATGGTCTTATGAATTAGCGATTTCGTTGTAATTCACATTCCAAGTAATATTCGGCATGCTAATTACGTTGCCGATTGCCAAATTGCATTATCTCTTATAGTTTCCGAGATATGGACTATCGACATCCTGCAATATTGGCTCTGCTTCTAACTTGGGCCAGAATTGTAAAATGGTCTTATGAATTAGCGATTTCGTTGTAATTCACATTCCAAGTAATATTCGGCATGCTAATTACACTGCCGATGGCCAAATTGCATTATCTCTTATAGTTTCCGAGATATGGACTATCGACATTTTACAATATTGGCTCTTCTTCTAACTTGGGTCAAAATTGTAAATTGGTCTTATGAATTAGCGATTTCGTTGTAATTCACATTCCAAGTAATATTCGGCATACTAATTACGTTGCCTATTGCCAAATTGCATTATCTCTTATAGTTTCCGAGATATGGACTATCGACATCTTGCAATATTGGCTCTGCTTCTAACTTAGGCCAGAATTGTAAAATGGTCTTATGAATTAGCGATTTCGTTGTAATTCACATTCCAAGTAATATTCGGCATGCTAATTACGTTGCCGATTACCAAATTGCATTATCTCTTATAGTTTCCGAGATATGGACTATCGACATTTTACAATATTGGCTCTTCTTCTAATTTGGGTCAAAATTGTAAATTGGTCTTATGAATTAGCGATTTCGTTGTAATTCACATTCCAAGTAATATTCGGCATGCTAATTACACTGCCGATGGCCAAATTGCATTATCTCTTATAGTTTCCGAGATATGGACTATCGATATTTTACAATATTGGCTCTTCTTCTAATTTGGGTCAAAATTGTAAATTGGTCTTATGAATTAGCGATTTCGTTGTAATTCACATTCCAAGTAATATTCGGCATGCTAATTACGTTGCCGATTGCCAAATTGCATTATCTCTTATAGTTTCCGAGATATGGACTATCGACATCTTGCAATATTGGCACTGCTTCTAACTTGGGTCAGAATTGTAAAATGGTCTTATGAATTAGCGATTTCGTTGTAATTCACATTCCAAGTAATATTCGGCATGCTAATTACGTTGCCGAATGCCAAATTGCATTATCTCTTATAGTTTCCGAGATATGGACTATCGACATCTTGCAATATTGGCTCTGCTTCTAACTTGGGCCAGAATTGTAAAATGGTCTTATGAATTAGCGATTTCGTTGTAATTCACATTCCAAGTAATATTCGGCATGCTAATTACGTTGCCGATTGCCAAATTGCATTATCTCTTATAGTTTCCGAGATATGGACTATCGACATCTTGCAATATTGGCACTGCTTCTAACTTGGGCCAGAATTGTAAAATGGTCTTATGAATTAGCGATTTCGTTGTAATTCACATTCCAAGTAATATTCGGCATGCTAATTACGTTGCCGATTGCCAAATTGCATTATCTCTTATAGTTTCCGAGATATGGACTATCGACATCTTGCAATATTGGCTCTGCTTCTAACTTAGGCCAGAATTGTAAAATGGTCTTATGAATTAGCGATTTCGTTGTAATTCACATTCCAAGTAATATTCGGCATGCTAATTACGTTGCCGATTGCCAAATTGCATTATCTCTTATAGTTTCCGAGATATGGACTATCGACATCTTGCAATATTGGCACTGCTTCTAACTTGGGCCAGAATTGTAAAATGGTCTTATGAATTAGCGATTTCGTTGTAATTCACATTCCAAGTAATATTCGGCATGCTAATTACGTTGCCGATTGCCAAATTGCATTATCTCTTATAGTTTCCGAGATATGGACTATCGACATTTTACAATATTGGCTCTGCTTCTAACTTGTGTCAAAATTGTAAAATGGTCTTATGAATTAGCAATTTCGCTCCAATTCACATTCCAAGTAATATTCGGCATGCTAATTACGTTGCCGATTGCCAAATTGCATTATCTCTTATAGTTTCCGAGATATGGACTATCGACATCTTGCAATATTGGCTCTGCTTCTAACTTGGGCCAGAATTGTAAAATGGTCTTATGAATTAGCCATTTCGTTGTAATTCACATTCCAAGTAATATTCGGCATGCTAATTACACTGCCGATGGCCAAATTGCATTATCTCTTATAGTTTCCGAGATATGGACTATCGACATTTTACAATATTGGCTCTTCTTCTAACTTGGGTCAAAATTGTAAATTGGTCTTATGAATTAGCGATTTCGTTGTAATTCACATTCCAAGTAATATTCGGCATGCTAATTACGTTGCCGATTGCCAAATTGCATTATCTCTTATAGTTTCCGAGATATGGACTATCGACATTTTACAATATTGGCTCTGCTTCTAACTTGGGTCAAAATTGTAAAATGGTCTTATGAATTAGCAGTTTCGCTCCAATTCACATTCCAAGTAATATTCGGCATGCTAATTACGTTGCCGATTGCCAAATTTTATTATCTCTTATAGTTTCCGAGATATGGACTATCGACATCTTGCAATATTGGCTCTGCTTCTAACTTGGGCCAGAATTGTAAAATGGTCTTATGAATTAGCGATTTCGTTGTAATTCACATTCCAAGTAATATTCGGCATGCTAATTACGTTGCCGATTGCCAAATTGCATTATCTCTTACAGTTTCCGAGATATGGACTATCGACATCTTGCAATATTGGCTCTGCTTCTAACTTGGGCCAGAATTGTAAAATGGTCTTATGAATTAGCGATTTCGTTGTAATTCACATTCCAAGTAATATTCGGCATGCTAATTACGTTGCCGATTGCCAAATTGCATTATATCTTATAGTTTCCGAGATATGGACTATCGACATCTTGCAATATTGGCTCTGCTTCTAACTTGGGCCAGAATTGTAAAATGGTCTTATGAATTAGCGATTTCGTTGTAATTCACATTCCAAGTAATATTCGGCATGCTAATTACGTTGCCGATTGCCAAATTGCATTATCTCTTATAGTTTCCGAGATATGAACTATCGACATCTTGCAATATTGGCTCTGCTTCTAACTTGGGCCAGAATTGTAAAATGGTCTTATGAATTAGCGATTTCGTTGTAATTCACATTCCAAGTAATATTCGGCATGCTAATTACGTTGCCGATTGCCAAATTGTATTATCTCTTATAGTTTCCGAGATATGGACTATCGACATCCTGCAATATTGGCTCTGCTTCTAACTTGGGCCAGAATTGTAAAATGGTCTTATGAATTAGCGATTTCGTTGTAATTCACATTCCAAGTAATATTCGGCATGCTAATTACACTGCCGATGGCCAAATTGCATTATCTCTTATAGTTTCCGAGATATGGACTATCGACATTTTACAATATTGGCTCTTCTTCTAACTTGGGTCAAAATTGTAAATTGGTCTTATGAATTAGCGATTTCGTTGTAATTCACATTCCAAGTAATATTCGGCATGCTAATTACGTTGCCTATTGCCAAATTGCATTATCTCTTATAGTTTCCGAGATATGGACTATCGACATCTTGCAATATTGGCTCTGCTTCTAACTTAGGCCAGAATTGTAAAATGGTCTTATGAATTAGCGATTTCGTTGTAATTCACATTCCAAGTAATATTCGGCATGCTAATTACGTTGCCGATTACCAAATTGCATTATCTCTTATAGTTTCCGAGATATGGACTATCGACATTTTACAATATTGGCTCTTCTTCTAATTTGGGTCAAAATTGTAAATTGGTCTTATGAATTAGCGATTTCGTTGTAATTCACATTCTAAGTAATATTCGGCATGCTAATTACACTGCCGATGGCCAAATTGCATTATCTCTTATAGTTTCCGAGATATGGACTATCGACATTTTACAATATTGGCACTGCTTCTAACTTGGGTCAGAATTGTAAAATGGTCTTATGAATTAGCGATTTCGTTGTAATTCACATTCCAAGTAATATTCGGCATGCTAATTACGTTGCCGATTGCCAAATTGCATTATCTCTTATAGTTTCCGAGATATGGACTATCGACATCTTGCAATATTGGCTCTGCTTCTAACTTGGGCCAGAATTGTAAAATGGTCTTATGAATTAGCGATTTCGTTGTAATTCACATTCCAAGTAATATTCGGCATGCTAATTACGTTGCCGATTGCCAAATTGCATTATCTCTTATAGTTTCCGAGATATGGACTATCGACATCTTGCAATATTGGCACTGCTTCTAACTTGGGTCAGAATTGTAAAATGGTCTTATGAATTAGCGATTTCGTTGTAATTCACATTCCAAGTAATATTCTGCATGCTAATTACGTTGCCGAATGCCAAATTGCATTATCTCTTATAGTTTCCGAGATATGGACTATCGACATCTTGCAATATTGGCTCTGCTTCTAACTTGGGCCAGAATTGTAAAATGGTCTTATGAATTAGCGATTTCGTTGTAATTCACATTCCAAGTAATATTCGGCATGCTAATTACGTTGCCGATTGCCAAATTGCATTATCTCTTATAGTTTCCGAGATATGGACTATCGACATCTTGCAATATTGGCACTGCTTCTAACTTGGGCCAGAATTGTAAAATGGTCTTATGAATTAGCGATTTCGTTGTAATTCACATTCCAAGTAATATTCGGCATGCTAATTACGTTGCCGATTGCCAAATTGCATTATCTCTTATAGTTTCCGAGATATGGACTATCGACATCTTGCAATATTGGCTCTGCTTCTAACTTAGGCCAGAATTGTAAAATGGTCTTATGAATTAGCGATTTCGTTGTAATTCACATTCCAAGTAATATTCGGCATGCTAATTACGTTGCCGATTGCCAAATTGCATTATCTCTTATAGTTTCCGAGATATGGACTATCGACATTTTACAATATTGGCTCTGCTTCTAACTTGTGTCAAAATTGTAAAATGGTCTTATGAATTAGCAATTTCGCTCCAATTCACATTCCAAGTAATATTCGGCATGCTAATTACGTTGCCGATTGCCAAATTGCATTATCTCTTATAGTTTCCGAGATATGGACTATCGACATCTTGCAATATTGGCTCTGCTTCTAACTTGGGCCAGAATTGTAAAATGGTCTTATGAATTAGCGATTTCGTTGTAATTCACATTCCAAGTAATATTCGGCATGCTAATTATGTTGCCGATTGCCAAATTGCATTATCTCTTATAGTTTCCGAGATATGGACTATCGACATCTTGCAATATTGGCTCTGCTTCTAACTTGGGCCCGAATTGTAAAATGGTCTTATGAATTAGCGATTTTGTTGTAATTCACATTCCAAGTAATATTCGGCATGCTAATTACGTTGCCGATTGCCAAATTGCATTATCTCTTATAGTTTCCGAGATATGGACTATCGACATCTTGCAATATTGGCTCTGCTTCTAACTTGGGCCAGAATTGTAAAATGGTCTTATGAATTAGCGATTTCGTTGTAATTCACATTCCAAGTAATATTCGGCATGCTAATTACACTGCCGATGGCCAAATTGCATTATTTCTTATAGTTTCCGAGATATGGACTATCGACATTTTAAAATATTACCTTTTCTTCTAACTTGGGTCAAAATTGTAAATTGGTCTTATGAATTAGCGATTTCGCTCCAGTTCACATTCCAAGTAATATTCGGCATGCTGATTACGTTGCCGATTGCCAAATTGCATTATCTCTTATAGTTTCCGAGATATGGACTATCGACATCTTGCAATATTGGCTCTGCTTCTAACTTGGGCCAGAATTGTAAAATGGTCTTATGAATTAGCGATTTCGTTGTAATTCACATTCCAAGTAATATTCGGCATGCTAATTACACTGCCGATGGCCAAATTGCATTATCTCTTATAGTTTCCGAGATATGGACTATCGACATTTTACAATATTGGCTCTTCTTCTAACTTGGGTCAAAATTGTAAATTGGTCTTATGAATTAGCGATTTCGTTGTAATTCACATTCCAAGTAATATTCGGCATGCTAATTACGTTGCCGATTGCCAAATTGCATTATCTCTTATAGTTTCCGAGATATAGACTATCGACATTTTACAATATAGGCTCTGCTTCTAACTTGGGTCAAAATTGTAAAATGGTCTTATGAATTAGCAATTTCGCTCCAATTCACATTCCAAGTAATATTCGGCATGCTAATTACGTTGCCGATTGCCAAATTGCATTATCTCTTATAGTTTCCGAGATATGGACTATCGACATCTTGCAATATTGGCTCTGCTTCTAACTTGGGCCAGAAATGTAAAATGGTCTTATGAATTAGCGATTTCGTTGTAATTCACATTCCAAGTAATATTCGGCATGCTAATTACGTTGCCGATTGCCAAATTGCATTATCTCTTATAGTTTCCGAGATATGGACTATCGACATCTTGCAATATTGGCTCTGCTTCTAACTTGGGCCAGAATTGTAAAATGGTCTTATGAATTAGCGATTTCGTTGTAATTCACATTCCAAGTAATATTCGGCATGCTAATTACACTGCCGATGGCCAAACTGCATTATCTCTTATAGTTTCCGAGATATATACTATCGACATTTTACAATATTGGCTCTTCTTCTAACTTGGGTCAAAATTGTAAATTGGTCTTATGAATTAGCGATTTCGTTGTAATTCACATTCCAAGTAATATTCGGCATGCTAATTACGTTGCCGATTGCCAAATTGCATTATCTCTTATAGTTTCCGAGATATGGACTATCGACATTTTACAATATTGGCTCTGCTTCTAACTTGGGTCAAAATTGTAAAATGGTCTTATGAATTAGCAATTTCGCTCCAATTCACATTCCAAGTAATATTCGGCATGCTAATTACGTTGCCGATTGCCAAATTGCATTATCTCTTATAGTTTCCGAGATATGGACTATCGACATTTTACAATATTGGCTCTGCTTCTAACTTGTGTCAAAATTGTAAAATGGTCTTATGAATTAGCAATTTCGCTCCAATTCACATTCCAAGTAATATTCGGCATGCTAATTACGTTGCCGATTGCCAAATTGCATTATCTCTTATAGTTTCCGAGATATGGACTATCGACATCTTGCAATATTGGCTCTGCTTCTAACTTGGGCCAGAATTGTAAAATGGTCTTATGAATTAGCGATTTCGTTGTAATTCACATTCCAAGTAATATTCGGCATGCTAATTATGTTGCCGATTGCCAAATTGCATTATCTCTTATAGTTTCCGAGATATGGACTATCGACATCTTGCAATATTGGCTCTGCTTCTAACTTAGGCCAGAATTGTAAAATGGTCTTATGAATTAGCGATTTCGTTGTAATTCACATTCCAAGTAATATTCGGCATGCTAATTACGTTGCCGATTGCCAAATTGCATTATCTCTTATAGTTTCCGAGATATGGACTATCGACATCTTGCAATATTGGCACTGCTTCTAACTTGGGCCAGAATTGTAAAATGGTCTTATGAATTAGCGATTTCGTTGTAATTCACATTCCAAGTAATATTCGGCATGCTAATTACGTTGCCGATTGCCAAATTGCATTATCTCTTATAGTTTCCGAGATATGGACTATCGACATTTTACAATATTGGCTCTGCTTCTAACTTGTGTCAAAATTGTAAAATGGTCTTATGAATTAGCAATTTCGCTCCAATTCACATTCCAAGTAATATTCGGCATGCTAATTACGTTGCCGATTGCCAAATTGCATTATCTCTTATAGTTTCCGAGATATGGACTATCGACATCTTGCAATATTGGCTCTGCTTCTAACTTGGGCCAGAATTGTAAAATGGTCTTATGAATTAGCGATTTCGTTGTAATTCACATTCCAAGTAATATTCGGCATGCTAATTATGTTGCCGATTGCCAAATTGCATTATCTCTTATAGTTTCCGAGATATGGACTATCGACATCTTGCAATATTGGCTCTGCTTCTAACTTGGGCCCGAATTGTAAAATGGTCTTATGAATTAGCGATTTTGTTGTAATTCACATTCCAAGTAATATTCGGCATGCTAATTACGTTGCCGATTGCCAAATTGCATTATCTCTTATAGTTTCCGAGATATGGACTATCGACATTTTACAATATTGGCTCTGCTTCTAACTTGGGTCAAAATTGTAAAATGGTCTTATGAATTAGCAATTTCGCTCCAATTCACATTCCAAGTAATATTCGGCATGCTAATTACGTTGCCGATTGCCAAATTGCATTATCTCTTATAGTTTCCGAGATATGGACTATCGACATCTTGCAATATTGGCTCTGCTTCTAACTTGGGCCAGAATTGTAAAATGGTCTTATGTATTAGCGATTTCGCTCCAATTCACATTCCAAGTAATATTCGGCATGCTAATTACGTTGCCGATTGCCAAATTGCATTATCTCTTATAGTTTCCGAGATATGGACTATCGACATCTTGCAATATTGGCTCTGCTTCTAACTTGGGCCAGAATTGTAAAATGGTCTTATGAATTAGCGATTTCGTTGTAATTCACATTCCAAGTAATATTCGGCATGCTAATTACGTTGCCGATTGCCAAATTGCATTATCTCTTATAGTTTCCGAGATATGGACTATCGACATTTTACAATATTGGCTCTGCTTCTAACTTGGGTCAAAATTGTAAAATGGTCTTATGAATTAGTAATTTCGCTCCAATTCACATTCCAAGTAATATTCGGCATGCTAATTACGTTGCCGATTGCCAGATTGCATTATCTCTTATAGTTTCCGAGATATGGACTATCGACATCTTGCAATATTGGCTCTGCTTCTAACTTGAGCCAGAATTGTAAAATGGCCTTATGAATTAGCGATTTCGTTGTAATTCGCATTCCAAGTAATATTCGGCATGCTAATTACGTTGCCGATTGCCAGATTGCATTATCTCTTATAGTTTCCGAGATATGGACTATCGACATCTTGCAATATTGGCTCTGCTTCTAACTTGGGCCAGAATTGTAAAATGGTCTTATGAATTAGCGATTTCGTTGTAATTCACATTCCAAGTAATATTCGTCATGCTTATTACGTTGCCGATTGTAAATTGCATTATCTCTTATAGTTTCCGAGATATGGACTATCGACATTTTACAATATTGGCTCTTCTTCTAACTTGGGTCAAAATTGTAAAATGGTCTTATGAATTAGCGATTTCGCTCCAGTTCACATTCCAAGTAATATTCGGCATGCTAATTACACTGCCGATGGCCAAATTGCATTATCTCTTATAGTTTCCGAGATATGGACTATCGACATTTTACAATATTGGCTCTTCTTCTAACTTGGGTCAAAATTGTAAAATGGTCTTATGAATTAGCGATTTCGCTCCAGTTCACATTCCAAGTAATATTCGGCATGCTAATTACGTTGCCGATTACCAAATTGCATTATCTCTTATAGTTTCCGAGATATGGACTATCGACATCTTGCAATATTGGCTCTGCTTCTAACTTGGGCCAGAATTGTAAAATGGTCTTATGAATTAGCGATTTCGCTCCAATTCACATTCCAAGTAATATTCGGCATGCTAATTACGTTGCCGATTGCCAAATTGCATTATCTCTTATAGTTTCCGAGATATGGACTATCGACATCTTGCAATATTGGCTCTGCTTCTAACTTGGACCAGAATTGTAAAATGGTCTTATGAATTAGCGATTTCGTTGTAATTCACATTCCAAGTAATATTCGGCATGCTAATTACGTTGCCGATTGCCAAATTGCATTATCTCTTATAGTCTCCGAGATATGGACTATCGACATCTTGCAATATTGGCTCTGCTTCTAACTTGGGCCAGAATTGTAAAATGGTCTTATGAATTAGCGATTTCGTTGTAATTCACATTCTAAGTAATATTCGGCATGCTAATTACACTGCCGATGGCCAAATTGCATTATCTCTTATAGTTTCCGAGATATGGACTATCGACATTTTACAATATTGGCTCTTCTTCTAACTTGGGTCAAAATTGTAAATTGGTCTTATGAATTAGCGATTTCGTTGTAATTCACATTCCAAGTAATATTCGGCATGCTAATTACGTTGCCGATTGCCAAATTGCATTATCTCTTATAGTTTCCGAGATATGGACTATCGACATTTTACAATATTGGCTCTGCTTCTAACTTGGGTCAAAATTGTAAATTGGTCTTATGAATTAGCGATTTCGTTGTAATTCACATTCCAAGTAATATTCGGCATGCTAATTACACTGCCGATGGCCAAATTGCATTATCTCTTATAGTTTCCGAGATATGGACTATCGACATTTTACAATATTGGCTCTTCTTCTAACTTGGGTCAAAATTGTAAAATGGTCTTATGAATTAGCGATTTCGTTGTAATTCACATTCCAAGTAATATTCGGCATGCTAATTACGTTGCCGATTACCAAATTGCATTATCTCTTATAGTTTCCGAGATATGGACTATCGACATTTTACAATATTGGCTCTTCTTCTAACTTGGGTCAAAATTGTAAATTGGTCTTATGAATTAGCGATTTCGTTGTAATTCACATTCCAAGTAATATTCGGCATGCTAATTACACTGCCGATGGCCAAATTGCATTATCTCTTATAGTTTCCGAGATATGGACTATCGACATTTTACAATATTGGCTCTTCTTCTAACTTGGGTCAAAATTGTAAAATGGTCTTATGAATTAGCGATTTCGCTCCAGTTCACATTCCAAGTAATATTCGGCATGCTAATTACGTTGCCGATTACCATATTGCATTATCTCTTATAGTTTCCGAGATATGGACTATCGACATCTTGCAATATTGGCTCTGCTTCTAAGTTGGGCCAGAATTGTAAAATGGTCTTATGAATTAGCGATTTCGCTCCAATTCACATTCCAAGTAATATTCGGCATGCTAATTACGTTGCCGATTGCCAAATTGCATTATCTCTTATAGTTTCCGAGATATGGACTATCGACATCTTGCAATATTGGCTCTGCTTCTAACTTGGACCAGAATTGTAAAATGGTCTTATGAATTAGCGATTTCGTTGTAATTCACATTCCAAGTAATATTCGGCATGCTAATTACGTTGCCGATTGCCAAATTGCATTATCTCTTATAGTTTCCGAGATATGGACTATCGACATCTTGCAATATTGGCTCTGCTTCTAACTTGGGCCAGAATTGTAAAATGGTCTTATGAATTAGCCATTTCGTTGTAATTCACATTCCAAGTAATATTCGGCATGCTAATTACACTGCCGATGGCCAAATTGCATTATCTCTTATAGTTTCCGAGATATGGACTATCGACATTTTACAATATTGGCTCTTCTTCTAACTTGGGTCAAAATTGTAAATTGGTCTTATGAATTAGCGATTTCGTTGTAATTCACATTCCAAGTAATATTCGGCATGCTAATTACGTTGCCGATTGCCAAATTGCATTATCTCTTATAGTTTCCGAGATATGGACTATCGACATTTTACAATATTGGCTCTGCTTCTAACTTGGGTCAAAATTGTAAAATGGTCTTATGAATTAGCAGTTTGCTCCAATTCACATTCCAAGTAATATTCGGCATGCTAATTACGTTGCCGATTGCCAAATTTTATTATCTCTTATAGTTTCCGAGATATGGACTATCGACATCTTGCAATATTGGCTCTGCTTCTAACTTGGGCCAGAATGGTAAAATGGTCTTATGAATTAGCGATTTCGTTGTAATTCACATTCCAAGTTATATTCGGCATGCTAATTACGTTGCCGATTGCCAAATTGCATTATCTCTTACAGTTTCCGAGATATGGACTTTCGACATCTTGCAATATTGGCTCTGCTTCTAACTTGGGCCAGAATTGTAAAATGGTCTTATGAATTAGCGATTTCGTTGTAATTCACATTCCAAGTAATATTCGGCATGCTAATTACGTTGCCGATTGCCAAATTGCATTATATCTTATAGTTTCCGAGATATGGACTATCGACATCTTGCAATATTGGCTCTGCTTCTAACTTGGGCCAGAATTGTAAAATGGTCTTATGAATTAGCGATTTCGTTGTAATTCACATTCCAAGTAATATTCGGCATGCTAATTATGTTGCCGATTGCCAAATTGCATTATCTCTTATAGTTTCCGAGATATGGACTATCGACATTTTACAATATTGGCTCTGCTTCTAACTTGGGTCAAAGTTGTAAAATGGTCTTATGAATTAGTAATTTCGCTCCAATTCACATTCCAAGTAATATTCGGCATGCTAATTACGTTGCCGATTGCCAGATTGCATTATCTCTTACAGTTTCCGAGATATGGACTATCGACATCTTGCAATATTGGCTCTGCTTCTAACTTGAGCCAGAATTGTAAAATGGCCTTATGAATTAGCGATTTCGTTGTAATTCACATTCCAAGTAATATTCGGCATGCTAATTACGTTGCCGATTGCCAAATTGCATTATCTCTTATAGTTTCCGAGATATGGACTATCGACATCTTGCAATATTGGCTCTGCTTCTAACTTGGACCAGAATTGTAAAATGGTCTTATGAATTAGCGATTTCGTTGTAATTCACATTCCAAGTAATATTCGGCATGCTAATTACGTTGCCGATTGCCAAATTGCATTATCTCTTATAGTTTCCGAGATATGGACTATCGACATCTTGCAATATTGGCTCTGCTTCTAACTTGGGCCAGAATTGTAAAATGGTCTTATGAATTAGCGATTTCGTTGTAATTCACATTCCAAGTAATATTCGGCATGCTAATTACGTTGCCGATTGCCAAATTGCATTATCTCTTATAGTTTCCGAGATATGGACTATCGACATTTTACAATATTGGCTCTTCTTCTAACTTGGGTCAAAATTGTAAAATGGTCTTATGAATTAGCGATTTCGCTCCAATTCACATTCCAAGTAATATTCGGCATGCTAATTACGTTGCCGATTGCCAAATTGCATTATCTCTTATAGTTTCCGAGATATGGACTATCGACATCTTGCAATATTGGCTCTGCTTCTAACTTGGGCCAGAATTGTAAAATGGTCTTATGAATTAGCGATTTCGTTGTAATTCACATTCCAAGTAATATTCGGCATGCTAATTACGTTGCCGATTGCCAAATTGCATTATCTCTTATAGTTTCCGAGATATGGACTATCGACATCTTGCAATATTGGCTCTGCTTCTAACTTGGGCCAGAATTGTAAAATGGTCTTATGAATTAGCGATTTCGTTGTAATTCACATTCCAAGTAATATTCGTCATGCTTATTACGTTGCCGATTGTAAATTGCATTATCTCTTATAGTTTCCGAGATATGGACTATCGACATTTTACAATATTGGCTCTTCTTCTAACTTGGGTCAAAATTGTAAAATGGTCTTATGAATTAGCGATTTCGCTCCAGTTCACATTCCAAGTAATATTCGGCATGCTAATTACACTGCCGATGGCCAAATTGCATTATCTCTTATAGTTTCCGAGATATGGACTATCGACATTTTACAATATTGGCTCTTCTTCTAACTTGGGTCAAAATTGTAAAATGGTCTTATGAATTAGCGATTTCGCTCCAGTTCACATTCCAAGTAATATTCGGCATGCTAATTACGTTGCCGATTACCAAATTGCATTATCTCTTATAGTTTCCGAGATATGGACTCTCGACATCTTGCAATATTGGCTCTGCTTCTAACTTGGGCCAGAATTGTAAAATGGTCTTATGAATTAGCGATTTCGCTCCAATTCACATTCCAAGTAATATTCGGCATGCTAATTACGTTGCCGATTGCCAAATTGCATTATCTCTTATAGTTTCCGAGATATGGACTATCGACATCTTGCAATATTGGCTCTGCTTCTAACTTGGACCAGAATTGTAAAATGGTCTTATGAATTAGCGATTTCGTTGTAATTCACATTCCAAGTAATATTCGGCATGCTAATTACGTTGACGATTGCCAAATTGCATTATCTCTTATAGTTTCCGAGATATGGACTATCGACATCTTGCAATATTGGCTCTGCTTCTAACTTGGGCCAGAATTGTAAAATGGTCTTATGAATTAGCGATTTCGTTGTAATTCACATTCCAAGTAATATTCGGCATGCTAATTACACTGCCGATGGCCAAATTGCATTATCTCTTATAGTTTCCGAGATATGGACTATCGACATTTTACAATATTGGCTCTTCTTCTAACTTGGGTCAAAATTGTAAATTGGTCTTATGAATTAGCGATTTCGTTGTAATTCACATTCCAAGTAATATTCGGCATGCTAATTACGTTGCCGATTGCCAAATTGCATTATCTCTTATAGTTTCCGAGATATGGACTATCGACATTTTACAATATTGGCTCTGCTTCTAACTTGGGTCAAAATTGTAAAATGGTCTTATGAATTAGCAGTTTGCTCCAATTCACATTCCAAGTAATATTCGGCATGCTAATTACGTTGCCGATTGCCAAATTTTATTATCTCTTATAGTTTCCGAGATATGGACTATCGACATCTTGCAATATTGGCTCTGCTTCTAACTTGGGCCAGAATTGTAAAATGGTCTTATGAATTAGCGATTTCGTTGTAATTCACATTCCAAGTAATATTCGGCATGCTAATTACGTTGCCGATTGCCAAATTGCATTATCTCTTACAGTTTCCGAGATATGGACTATCGACATCTTGCAATATTGGCTCTGCTTCTAACTTGGGCCAGAATTGTAAAATGGTCTTATGAATTAGCGATTTCGTTGTAATTCACATTCCAAGTAATATTCGGCATGCTAATTACGTTGCCGATTGCCAAATTGCATTATATCTTATAGTTTCCGAGATATGGACTATCGACATCTTGCAATATTGGCTCTGCTTCTAACTTGGGCCAGAATTGTAAAATGGTCTTATGAATTAGCGATTTCGTTGTAATTCACATTCCAAGTAATATTCGGCATGCTAATTACGTTGCCGATTGCCAAATTGCATTATCTCTTATAGTTTCCGAGATATGGACTATCGACATTTTACAATATTGGCTCTGCTTCTAACTTGGGTCAAAGTTGTAAAATGGTCTTATGAATTAGTAATTTCGCTCCAATTCACATTCCAAGTAATATTCGGCATGCTAATTACGTTGCCGATTGCCAGATTGCATTATCTCTTACAGTTTCCGAGATATGGACTATCGACATCTTGCAATATTGGCTCTGCTTCTAACTTGAGCCAGAATTGTAAAATGGCCTTATGAATTAGCGATTTCGTTGTAATTCACATTCCAAGTAATATTCGGCATGCTAATTACGTTGCCGATTGCCAAATTGCATTATCTCTTATAGTTTCCGAGATATGGACTATCGACATCTTGCAATATTGGCTCTGCTTCTAACTTGGACCAGAATTGTAAAATGGTCTTATGAATTAGCGATTTCGTTGTAATTCACATTCCAAGTAATATTCGGCATGCTAATTACGTTGCCGATTGCCAAATTGCATTATCTCTTATAGTTTCCGAGATATGGACTATCGACAACTTGCAATATTGGCTCTGCTTCTAACTTGGGCCAGAATTGTAAAATGGTCTTATGAATTAGCGATTTCGTTGTAATTCACATTCCAAGTAATATTCGGCATGCTAATTACGTTGCCGATTGCCAAATTGCATTATCTCTTATAGTTTCCGAGATATGGACTATCGACATTTTACAATATTGGCTCTTCTTCTAACTTGGGTCAAAATTGTAAAATGGTCTTATGAATTAGCGATTTCGCTCCAATTCACATTCCAAGTAATATTCGGCATGCTAATTACGTTGCCGATTGCCAAATTGCATTATCTCTTATAGTTTCCGAGATATGGACTATCGACATCTTGCAATATTGGCTCTGCTTCTAACTTGGGCCAGAATTGTAAAATGGTCTTATGAATTAGCGATTTCGTTGTAATTCACATTCCAAGTAATATTCGGCATGCTAATTACGTTGCCGATTGCCAAATTGCATTATCTCTTATAGTTTCCGAGATATGGACTATCGACATCTTGCAATATTGGCTCTGCTTCTAACTTGGGCCAGAATTGTAAAATGGTCTTATGAATTAGCGATTTCGTTGTAATTCACATTCCAAGTAATATTCGTCATGCTTATTACGTTGCCGATTGTAAATTGCATTATCTCTTATAGTTTCCGAGATATGGACTATCGACATTTTACAATATTGGCTCTTCTTCTAACTTGGGTCAAAATTGTAAAATGGTCTTATGAATTAGCGATTTCGCTCCAGTTCACATTCCAAGTAATATTCGGCATGCTAATTACACTGCCGATGGCCAAATTGCATTATCTCTTATAGTTTCCGAGATATGGACTATCGACATTTTACAATATTGCCTCTTCTTCTAACTTGGGTCAAAATTGTAAAATGGTCTTATGAATTAGCGATTTCGCTCCAGTTCACATTCCAAGTAATATTCGGCATGCTAATTACGTTGCCGATTACCAAATTGCATTATCTCTTATAGTTTCCGAGATATGGACTATCGACATCTTGCAATATTGGCTCTGCTTCTAACTTGGGCCAGAAATGTAAAATGGTCTTATGAATTAGCGATTTCGCTCCAATTCACATTCCAAGTAATATTCGGCATGCTAATTACGTTGCCGATTGCCAAATTGCATTATCTCTTATAGTTTCCGAGATATGGACTATCGACATCTTGCAATATTGGCTCTGCTTCTAACTTGGACCAGAATTGTAAAATGGTCTTATGAATTAGCGATTTCGTTGTAATTCACATTCCAAGTAATATTCGGCATGCTAATTACGTTGCCGATTGCCAAATTGCATTATCTCTTATAGTTTCCGAGATATGGACTATCGACATCTTGCAATATTGGCTCTGCTTCTAACTTGGGCCAGAATTGTAAAATGGTCTTATGAATTAGCGATTTCGTTGTAATTCACATTCCAAGTAATATTCGGCATGCTAATTACACTGCCGATGGCCAAATTGCATTATCTCTTATAGTTTCCGAGATATGGACTATCGACATTTTACAATATTGGCTCTTCTTCTAACTTGGGTCAAAATTGTAAATTGGTCTTATGAATTAGCGATTTCGTTGTAATTCACATTCCAAGTAATATTCGGCATGCTAATTACGTTGCCGATTGCCAAATTGCATTATCTCTTATAGTTTCCGAGATATGGACTATCGACATTTTACAATATTGGCTCTGCTTCTAACTTGGGTCAAAATTGTAAATTGGTCTTATGAATTAGCGATTTCGTTGTAATTCACATTCCAAGTAATATTCGGCATGCTAATTACACTGCCGATGGCCAAATTGCATTATCTCTTATAGTTTCCGAGATATGGACTATCGACATTTTACAATATTGGCTCTTCTTCTAACTTGGGTCAAAATTGTAAAATGGTCTTATGAATTAGCGATTTCGTTGTAATTCACATTCCAAGTAATATTCGGCATGCTAATTACGTTGCCGATTACCAAATTGCATTATCTCTTATAGTTTCCGAGATATGGACTATCGACATTTTACAATATTGGCTCTTCTTCTAACTTGGGTCAAAATTGTAAATTGGTCTTATGAATTAGCGATTTCGTTGTAATTCACATTCCAAGTAATATTCGGCATGCTAATTACACTGCCGATGGCCAAATTGCATTATCTCTTATAGTTTCCGAGATATGGACTATCGACATTTTACAATATTGGCTCTTCTTCTAACTTGGGTCAAAATTGTAAAATGGTCTTATGAATTAGCGATTTCGCTCCAGTTCACATTCCAAGTAATATTCGGCATGCTAATTACGTTGCCGATTACCAAATTGCATTATCTCTTATAGTTTCCGAGATATGGACTATCGACATCTTGCAATATTGGCTCTGCTTCTAAGTTGGGCCAGAATTGTAAAATGGTCTTATGAATTAGCGATTTCGCTCCAATTCACATTCCAAGTAATATTCGGCATGCTAATTACGTTGCCGATTGCCAAATTGCATTATCTCTTATAGTTTCCGAGATATGGACTATCGACATCTTGCAATATTGGCTCTGCTTCTAACTTGGACCAGAATTGTAAAATGGTCTTATGAATTAGCGATTTCGTTGTAATTCACATTCCAAGTAATATTCGGCATGCTAATTACGTTGCCGATTGCCAAATTGCATTATCTCTTTTAGTTTCCGAGATATGGACTATCGACATCTTGCAATATTGGCTCTGCTTCTAACTTGGGCCAGAATTGTAAAATGGTCTTATGAATTAGCCATTTCGTTGTAATTCACATTCCAAGTAATATTCGGCATGCTAATTACACTGCCGATGGCCAAATTGCATTATCTCTTATAGTTTCCGAGATATGGACTATCGACATTTTACAATATTGGCTCTTCTTCTAACTTGGGTCAAAATTGTAAATTGGTCTTATGAATTAGCGATTTCGTTGTAATTCACATTCCAAGTAATATTCGGCATGCTAATTACGTTGCCGATTGCCAAATTGCATTATCTCTTATAGTTTCCGAGATATGGACTATCGACATTTTACAATATTGGCTCTGCTTCTAACTTGGGTCAAAATTGTAAAATGGTCTTATGAATTAGCAGTTTGCTCCAATTCACATTCCAAGTAATATTCGGCATGCTAATTACGTTGCCGATTGCCAAATTTTATTATCTCTTATAGTTTCCGAGATATGGACTATCGACATCTTGCAATATTGGCTCTGCTTCTAACTTGGGCCAGAATTGTAAAATGGTCTTATGAATTAGCGATTTCGTTGTAATTCACATTCCAAGTAATATTCGGCATGCTAATTACGTTGCCGATTGCCAAATTGCATTATCTCTTACAGTTTCCGAGATATGGACTATCGACATCTTGCAATATTGGCTCTGCTTCTAACTTGGGCCAGAATTGTAAAATGGTCTTATGAATTAGCGATTTCGTTGTAATTCACATTCCAAGTAATATTCGGCATGCTAATTACGTTGCCGATTGCCAAATTGCATTATATCTTATAGTTTCCGAGATATGGACTATCGACATCTTGCAATATTGGCTCTGCTTCTAACTTGGGCCAGAATTGTAAAATGGTCTTATGAATTAGCGATTTCGTTGTAATTCACATTCCAAGTAATATTCGGCATGCTAATTACGTTGCCGATTGCCAAATTGCATTATCTCTTATAGTTTCCGAGATATGGACTATCGACATCTTGCAATATTGGCTCTGCTTCTAACTTGGGCCAGAATTGTAAAATGGTCTTATGAATTAGCGATTTCGTTGTAATTCACATTCCAAGTAATATTCGGCATGCTAATTACGTTGCAGATTGCCAAATTGCATTATCTCTTATAGTTTCCGAGATATGGACTATCGACATCTTGCAATATTGGCTCTGCTTCTAACTTGGGCCAGAATTGTAAAATGGTCTTATGAATTAGCGATTTCGTTGTAATTCACATTCCAAGTAATATTCGGCATGCTAATTACACTGCCGATGGCCAAATTGCATTATCTCTTATAGTTTCCGAGATATGGACTATCGACATTTTACAATATTGGCTCTTCTTCTAACTTGGGTCAAAATTGTAAATTGGTCTTATGAATTAGCGATTTCGTTGTAATTCACATTCCAAGTAATATTCGGCATGCTAATTACGTTGCCTATTGCCAAATTGCATTATCTCTTATAGTTTCCGAGATATGGACTATCGACTTCTTGCAATATTGGCTCTGCTTCTAACTTAGGCCAGAATTGTAAAATGGTCTTATGAATTAGCGATTTCGTTGTAATTCACATTCCAAGTAATATTCGGCATGCTAATTACGTTGCCGATTACCAAATTGCATTATCTCTTATAGTTTCCGAGATATGGACTATCGACATTTTACAATATTGGCTCTTCTTCTAATTTGGGTCAAAATTGTAAATTGGTCTTATGAATTAGCGATTTCGTTGTAATTCACATTCCAAGTAATATTCGGCATGCTAATTACACTGCCGATGGCCAAATTGCATTATCTCTTATAGTTTCCGAGATATGGACTATCGACATTTTACAATATTGGCACTGCTTCTAACTTGGGTCAGAATTGTAAAATGGTCTTATGAATTAGCGATTTCGTTGTAATTCACATTCCAAGTAATATTCGGCATGCTAATTACGTTGCCGATTGGAAAATTGCATTATCTCTTATAGTTTCCGAGATATGGACTATCGACATCTTGCAATATTGGCTCTGCTTCTAACTTGGGCCAGAATTGTAAAATGGTCTTATGAATTAGCGATTTCGTTGTAATTCACATTCCAAGTAATATTCGGCATGCTAATTACGTTGCCGATTGCCAAATTGCATTATCTCTTATAGTTTCCGAGATATGGACTATCGACATCTTGCAATATTGGCACTGCTTCTAACTTGGGTCAGAATTGTAAAATAGTCTTATGAATTAGCGATTTCGTTGTAATTCACATTCCAAGTAATATTCGGCATGCTAATTACGTTGCCGAATGCCAAATTGCATTATCTCTTATATTTTCCGAGATATGGACTATCGACATCTTGCAATATTGGCTCTGCTTCTAACTTGGGCCAGAATTGTAAAATGGTCTTATGAATTAGCGATTTCGTTGTAATTCACATTCCAAGTAATATTCGGCATGCTAATTACGTTGCCGATTGCCAAATTGCATTATCTCTTATAGTTTCCGAGATATGGACTATCGACATCTTGCAATATTGGCACTGCTTCTAACTTGGGCCAGAATTGTAAAATGGTCTTATGAATTAGCGATTTCGTTGTAATTCACATTCCAAGTAATATTCGGCATGCTAATTACGTTGCCGATTGCCAAATTGCATTATCTCTTATAGTTTCCGAGATATGGACTATCGACATCTTGCAATATTGGCTCTGCTTCTAACTTAGGCCAGAATTGTAAAATGGTCTTATGAATTAGCGATTTCGTTGTAATTCACATTCCAAGTAATATTCGGCATGCTAATTACGTTGCCGTTTGCCAAATTGCATTATCTCTTATAGTTTCCGAGATATGGACTATCGACATCTTGCAATATTGGCACTGCTTCTAACTTGGGCCAGAATTGTAAAATGGTCTTATGAATTAGCGATTTCGTTGTAATTCACATTCCAAGTAATATTCGGCATGCTAATTACGTTGCCGATTGCCAAATTGCATTATCTCTTATAGTTTCCGAGATATGGACTATCGACATTTTACAATATTGGCTCTGCTTCTAACTTGTGTCAAAATTGTAAAATGGTCTTATGAATTAGCAATTTCGCTCCAATTCACATTCCAAGTAATATTCGGCATGCTAATTACGTTGCCGATTGCCAAATTGCATTATCTCTTATAGTTTCCGAGATATGGACTATCGACATCTTGCAATATTGGCTCTGCTTCTAACTTGGGCCAGAATTGTAAAATGGTCTTATGAATTAGCGATTTCGTTGTAATTCACATTCCAAGTAATATTCGGCATGCTAATTATGTTGCCGATTGCCAAATTGCATTATCTCTTATAGTTTCCGAGATATGGACTATCGACATCTTGCAATATTGGCTCTGCTTCTAACTTGGGCCCGAATTGTAAAATGGTCTTATGAATTAGCGATTTTGTTGTAATTCACATTCCAAGTAATATTCGGCATGCTAATTACGTTGCCGATTGCCAAATTGCATTATCTCTTATAGTTTCCGAGATATGGACTATCGACATCTTGCAATATTGGCTCTGCTTCTAACTTGGGCCAGAATTGTAAAATGGTCTTATGAATTAGCGATTTCGTTGTAATTCACATTCCAAGTAATATTCGGCATGCTAATTACACTGCCGATGGCCAAATTGCATTATTTCTTATAGTTTCCGAGATATGGACTATCGACATTTTAAAATATTACCTTTTCTTCTAACTTGGGTCAAAATTGTAAATTGGTCTTATGAATTAGCGATTTCGCTCCAGTTCACATTCCAAGTAATATTCGGCATGCTGATTACGTTGCCGATTGCCAAATTGCATTATCTCTTATAGTTTCCGAGATATGGACTATCGACATCTTGCAATATTGGCTCTGCTTCTAACTTGGGCCAGAATTGTAAAATGGTCTTATGAATTAGCGATTTCGTTGTAATTCACATTCCAAGTAATATTCGGCATGCTAATTACACTGCCGATGGCCAAATTGCATTATCTCTTATAGTTTCCGAGATATGGACTATCGACATTTTACAATAATGGCTCTTCTTCTAACTTGGGTCAAAATTGTAAATTGGTCTTATGAATTAGCGATTTCGTTGTAATTCACATTCCAAGTAATATTCGGCATGCTAATTACGTTGCCGATTGCCAAATTGCATTATCTCTTATAGTTTCCGTGATATGGACTATCGACATCTTGCAATATTGGCTCTGCTTCTAACTTGGGCCAGAAATGTAAAATGGTCTTATGAATTAGCGATTTCGTTGTAATTCACATTCCAAGTAATATTCGGCATGCTAATTACGTTGCCGATTGCCAAATTGCATTATCTCTTATAGTTTCCGAGATATGGACTATCGACATCTTGCAATATTGGCTCTGCTTCTAACTTGGGCCAGAATTGTAAAATGGTCTTATGAATTAGCGATTTCGTTGTAATTCACATTCCAAGTAATATTCGGCATGCTAATTACACTGCCGATGGCCAAATTGCATTATCTCTTATAGTTTCCGAGATATATACTATCGACATTTTACAATATTGGCTCTTCTTCTAACTTGGGTCAAAATTGTAAATTGGTCTTATGAATTAGCGATTTCGTTGTAATTCACATTCCAAGTAATATTCGGCATGCTAATTACGTTACCGATTGCCAAATTGCATTATCTCTTATAGTTTCCGAGATATGGACTATCGACATTTTACAATATTGGCTCTTCTTCTAACTTGGGTCAAAATTGTAAAATGGTCTTATGAATTAGCAATTTCGCTCCAATTCACATTCCAAGTAATATTCGGCATGCTAATTACGTTGCCGATTGCCAAATTGCATTATCTCTAATAGTTTCCGAGATATGGACTATCGACATCTTGCAATATAGGCTCTGCTTCTAACTTAGGCCAGAATTGTAAAATGGTCTTATGAATTAGCGATTTCGTTGTAATTCACATTCCAAGTAATATTCGGCATGCTAATTACGTTGCCGATTGCCAAATTGCATTATCTCTTATAGTTTCCGAGATATGGACTATCGACATCTTGCAATATTGGCACTGCTTCTAACTTGGGCGAGAATTGTAAAATGGTCTTATGAATTAGCGATTTCGTTTTAATTCACATTCCAAGTAATATTCGGCATGCTAATTACGTTGCCGATTGCCAAATTGCATTATCTCTTATAGTTTCCGAGATATGGACTATCGACATCTTGCAATATTGGCTCTGCTTCTAACTTGGGCCAGAATTGTAAAATGGTCTTATGAATTAGCGATTTCGTTGTAATTCACATTCCAAGTAATATTCGGCATGCTAATTACACTGCCGATGGCCAAATTGCATTATCTCTTATAGTTTCCGAGATATGGACTATCGACATTTTACAATATTGGCTCTTCTTCTAACTTGGGTCAAAATTGTAAATTGATCTTATGAATTAGCGATTTCGCTCCAGTTCACAATCCAAGTAATATTCGGCATGCTGATTACGTTGCCGATTGCCAAATTGCATTATCTCTTATAGTTTCCGAGATATGGACTATCGACATCTTGCAATATTGGCTCTGCTTCTAACTTGGGCCAGAATTGTAAAATGGTCTTATGAATTAGCGATTTCGTTGTAATTCACATTCCAAGTAATATTCGGCATGCTAATTACACTGCCGATGGCCAAATTGCATTATCTCTTATAGTTTCCGAGATATGGACTATCGACATTTTACAATATTGGCTCTTCTTCTAACTTGGGTCAAAATTGTAAATTGGTCTTATGAATTAGCGATTTCGTTGTAATTCACATTCCAAGTAATATTCGGCATGCTAATTACGTTGCCGATTGCCAAATTGCATTATCTCTTATAGTTTCCGAGATATGGACTATCGACATCTTGCAATATTGGCACTGCTTCTAACTTGGGCCAGAATTGTAAAATGGTCTTATGAATTAGCGATTTCGTTGTAATTCACATTCCAAGTAATATTCGGCATGCTAATTACGTTGCCGATTGCCAAATTGCATTATCTCTTATAGTTTCCGAGATATGGACTATCGACATCTTGCAATATTGGCTCTGCTTCTAACTTAGGCCAGAATTGTAAAATGGTCTTATGAATTAGCGATTTCGTTGTAATTCACATTCCAAGTAATATTCGGCATGCTAATTACGTTGCCGATTGCCAAATTGCATTATCTCTTATAGTTTCCGAGATATGGACTATCGACATCTTGCAATATTGGCACTGCTTCTAACTTGGACCAGAATTGTAAAATGGTCTTATGAATTAGCGATTTCGTTGTAATTCACATTCCAAGTAATATTCGGCATGCTAATTACGTTGCCGATTGCCAAATTGCATTATCTCTTATAGTTTCCGAGATATGGACTATCGACATTTTACAATATTGGCTCTGCTTCTAACTTGTGTCAAAATTGTAAAATGGTCTTATGAATTAGCAATTTCGCTCCAATTCACATTCCAAGTAATATTCGGCATGCTAATTACGTTGCCGATTGCCAAATTGCATTATCTCTTATAGTTTCCGAGATATGGACTATCGACATCTTGCAATATTGGCTCTGCTTCTAACTTGGGCCAGAATTGTAAAATGGTCTTATGAATTAGCGATTTCGTTGTAATTCACATTCCAAGTAATATTCGGCATGCTAATTATGTTGCCGATTGCCAAATTGTATTATCTCTTATAGTTTCCGAGATATGGACTATCGACATCTTGCAATATTGGCTCTGCTTCTAACTTGGGCCCGAATTGTAAAATGGTCTTATGAATTAGCGATTTTGTTGTAATTCACATTCCAAGTAATATTCGGCATGCTAATTACGTTGCCGATTGCCAAATTGCATTATCTCTTATAGTTTCCGAGATATGGACTATCGACATCTTGCAATATTGGCTCTGCTTCTAACTTGGGCCAGAATTGTAAAATGGTCTTATGAATTAGCGATTTCGTTGTAATTCACATTCCAAGTAATATTCGGCATGCTAATTACACTGCCGATGGCCAAATTGCATTATTTCTTATAGTTTCCGAGATATGGACTATCGACATTTTAAAATATTACCTTTTCTTCTAACTTGGGTCAAAATTGTAAATTGGTCTTATGAATTAGCGATTTCGCTCCAGTTCACATTCCAAGTAATATTCGGCATGCTGATTACGTTGCCGATTGCCAAATTGCATTATCTCTTATAGTTTCCGAGATATGGACTATCGACATCTTGCAATATTGGCTCTGCTTCTAACTTGGGCCAGAATTGTAAAATGGTCTTATGAATTAGCGATTTCGTTGTAATTCACATTCCAAGTAATATTCGGCATGCTAATTACGTTGCCGATTGCCAAATTGCATTATCTCTTATAGTTTCCGAGATATAGACTATCGACATTTTACAATATTGGCTCTTCTTCTAACTTGGGTCAAAATTGTAAATTGGTCTTATGAATTAGCGATTTCGTTGTAATTCACATTCCAAGTAATATTCGGCATGCTAATTACGTTGCCGATTGCCAAATTGCATTATCTCTTATAGTTTCCGAGATATAGACTATCGACATTTTACAATATTGGCTCTGCTTCTAAATTGGGTCAAAATTGTAAAATGGTCTTATGAATTAGCAATTTCGCTCCAATTCACATTCCAAGTAATATTCGGCATGCTAATTACGTTGCCGATTGCCAAATTGCATTATCTCTTATAGTTTCCGAGATATGGACTATCGACATCTTGCAATATTGGCTCTGCTTCTAACTTGGGCCAGAAATGTAAAATGGTCTTATGAATTAGCGATTTCGTTGTAATTCACATTCCAAGTAATATTCGGCATGCTAATTACGTTGCCGATTGCCAAATTGCATTATCTCTTATAGTTTCCGAGATATGGACTATCGACATCTTGCAATATTGGCTCTGCTTCTAACTTGGGCCAGAATTGTAAAATGGTCTTATGAATTAGCGATTTCGTTGTAATTCACATTCCAAGTAATATTCGGCATGCTAATTACACTGCCGATGGCCAAATTGCATTATCTCTTATAGTTTCCGAGATATATACTATCGACATTTTACAATATTGGCTCTTCTTCTAACTTGGGTCAAAATTGTAAATTGGTCTTATGAATTAGCGATTTCGTTGTAATTCACATTCCAAGTAATATTCGGCATGCTAATTACGTTGCCGATTGCCAAATTGCATTATCTCTTATAGTTTCCGAGATATGGACTATCGACATTTTACAATATTGGCTCTGCTTCTAACTTGGGTCAAAATTGTAAAATGGTCTTATGAATTAGCAATTTCGCTCCAATTCACATTCCAAGTAATATTCGGCATGCTAATTACGTTGCCGATTGCCAAATTGCATTATCTCTTATAGTCTCCGAGATATGGACTATCGACATCTTGCAATATTGGCTCTGCTTCTAACTTAGGCCAGAATTGTAAAATGGTCTTATGAATTAGCGATTTCGTTGTAATTCACATTCCAAGTAATATTCGGCATGCTAATTACGTTGCCGATTGCCAAATTGCATTATCTCTTATAGTTTCCGAGGTATGGACTCTCGACATCTTGCAATATTGGCACTGCTTCTAACTTGGGCCAGAATTGTAAAATGGTCTTATGAATTAGCGATTTCGTTGTAATTCACATTCCAAGTAATATTCGGCATGCTAATTACGTTGCCGATTGCCAAATTGCATTATCTCTTATAGTTTCCGAGATATGGACTATCGACATCTTGCAATATTGGCTCTGCTTCTAACTTAGGCCAGAATTGTAAAATGGTCTTATGAATTAGCGATTTCGTTGTAATTCACATTCCAAGTAATATTCGGCATGCTAATTACGTTGCCGATTGCCAAATTGCATTATCTCTTATAGTTTCCGAGATATGGACTATCGACATCTTGCAATATTGGCACTGTTTCTAACTTGGGCCAGAATTGTAAAATGGTCTTATGAATTAGCGATTTCGTTGTTATTCACATTCCAAGTAATATTCGGCATGCTAATTACGTTGCCGATTGCCAAATTGCATTATCTCTTATAGTTTCCGAGATATGGACTATCGACATTTTACAATATTGGCTCTGCTTCTAACTTGTGTCAAAATTGTAAAATGGTCTTATGAATTAGCAATTTCGCTCCAATTCACATTCCAAGTAATATTCGGCATGCTAATTACGTTGCCGATTGCCAAATTGCATTATCTCTTATAGTTTCCGAGATATGGACTATCGACATCTTGCAATATTGGCTCTGCTTCTAACTTGGGCCAGAATTGTAAAATGGTCTTATGAATTAGCGATTTCGTTGTAATTCACATTCCAAGTAATATTCGGCATGCTAATTATGTTGCCGATTGCCAAATTGCATTATCTCTTATAGTTTCCGAGATATGGACTATCGACATCTTGCAATATTGGCTCTGCTTCTAACTTGGGCCCGAATTGTAAAATGGTCTTATGAATTAGCGATTTTGTTGTAATTCACATTCCAAGTAATATTCGGCATGCTAATTACGTTGCCGATTGCCAAATTGCATTATCTCTTATAGTTTCCGAGATATGGACTATCGACATCTTGCAATACTGGCTCTGCTTCTAACTTGGGCCAGAATTGTAAAATGGTCTTATGAATTAGCGATTTCGTTGTAATTCACATTCCAAGTAATATTCGGCATGCTAATTACACTGCCGATGGCCAAATTTCATTATTTCTTATAGTTTCCGAGATATGGACTATCGACATTTTAAAATATTACCTTTTCTTCTAACTTGGGTCAAAATTGTAAATTGGTCTTATGAATTAGCGATTTCGCTCCAGTTCACATTCCAAGTAATATTCGGCATGCTGATTACGTTGCCGATTGCCAAATTGCATTATCTCTTATAGTTTCCGAGATATGGACTATCGACATCTTGCAATATTGGCTCTGCTTCTAACTTGGGCCAGAATTGTAAAATGGTCTTATGAATTAGCGATTTCGTTGTAATTCACATTCCAAGTAATATTCGGCATGCTAATTACACTGCCGATGGCCAAATTGCATTATCTCTTATAGTTTCCGAGATATGGACTATCGACATTTTACAATATTGGCTCTTCTTCTAACTTGGGTCAAAATTGTAAATTGGTCTTATGAATTAGCGATTTCGTTGTAATTCACATTCCAAGTAATATTCGGCATGCTAATTACGTTGCCGATTGCCAAATTGCATTATCTCTTATAGTTTCCGAGATATAGACTATCGACATTTTACAATATTGGCTCTGCTTCTAACTTGGGTCAAAATTGTAAAATGGTCTTATGAATTAGCAATTTCGCTCCAATTCACATTCCAAGTAATATTCGGCATGCTAATTACGTTGCCGATTGCCAAATTGCATTATCTCTTATAGTTTCCGAGATATGGACTATCGACATCTTGCAATATTGGCTCTGCTTCTAACTTGGGCCAGAAATGTAAAATGGTCTTATGAATTAGCGATTTCGTTGTAATTCACATTCCAAGTAATATTCGGCATGCTAATTACGTTGCCGATTGCCAAATTGCATTATCTCTTATAGTTTCCGAGATATGGACTATCGACATCTTGCAATATTGGCTCTGCTTCTAACTTGGGCCAGAATTGTAAAATGGTCTTATGAATTAGCGATTTCGTTGTAATTCACATTCCAAGTAATATTCGGCATGCTAATTACACTGCCGATGGCCAAATTGCATTATCTCTTATAGTTTCCGAGATATATACTATCGACATTTTACAATATTGGCTCTTCTTCTAACTTGGGTCAAAATTGTAAATTGGTCTTATGAATTAGCGATTTCGTTGTAATTCACATTCCAAGTAATATTCGGCATGCTAATTACGTTGCCGATTGCCAAATTTCATTATCTCTTATAGTTTCCGAGATATGGACTATCGACATTTTACAATATTGGCTCTGCTTCTAACTTGGGTCAAAATTGTAAAATGGTCTTATGAATTAGCAATTTCGCTCCAATTCCCATTCCAAGTAATATTCGGCCTGCTAATTACGTTGCCGATTACCAAATTGCATTATCTCTTATAGTTTCCGAGATATGGACTATCGACATCTTGCAATATTGGCTCTGCTTCTAACTTGGGCCAGAAATGTAAAATGGTCTTATGAATTAGCGATTTCGTTGTAATTCACATTCCAAGTAATATTCGGCATGCTAATTACGTTGCCGATTGCCAAATTGCATTATCTCTTATAGTTTCCGAGATATGGACTATCGACATCTTGCAATATTGGCTCTGCTTCTAACTTGGGCCAGAATTGTAAAATGGTCTTATGAATTAGCGATATCGTTGTAATTCACATTCCAAGTAATATTCGGCATGCTAATTACGTTGCCGATTGCCAAATTGCATTATCTCTTATAGTTTCCGAGATATGGACTATCGACATCTTGCAATATTGGCTCTGCTTCTAACTTGGGCCAGAAATGTAAAATGGTCTTATGAATTAGCGATTTCGTTGTAATTCACATTCCAAGTAATATTGGGCATGCTAGTTACGTTGCCGATTGCCAGATTGCATTATCTCTTATAGTTTCCGAGATATGGACTATCGACATCTTGCAATATTGGCTCTGCTTCTAACTTGAGCCAGAATTGTAAAATGGTCTTATGAATTAGCGATTTCGTTGTAATTCACATTCCAAGTAATATTCGGCATGCTAATTACGTTGCCGATTGCCAAATTGCATTATCTCTTATAGTTTCCGAGATATGGACTATCGACATTTTACAATATTGGCTCTTCTTCTAACTTGGGTCAAAATTGTAAAATGGTCTTATGAATTAGCGATTTCGTTCCAGTTCACATTCCAAGTAATATTCGGCATGCTAATTACGTTGCCGATTGCCAAGTTGCATTATCTCTTATAGTTTCCGAGATATGAACTATCGACATCTTGCAATATTGGCTCTGCTTCTAACTTGGGCCAGAATTGTAAAATGGTCTTATGAATTAGCGATTTCGCTCCAATTCACATTCCAAGTAATATTCGGCATGCTAATTACGTTGCCGATTGCCAAATTGCATTATCTCTTATAGTTTCCGAGATATGGACTATCGACATCTTGCAATATTGGCTCTGCTTCTAACTTGGGCCAGAATTGTAAAATGGTCTTATGAATTAGCGATTTCGTTGTAATTCACATTCCAAGTAATATTCGGCATGCTAATTACGTTGCCGATTGCCAAATTGCATTATCTCTTATAGTTTCCGAGATATGGACTATCGACATCTTGCAATATTGGCTCTGCTTCTAACTTGGGCCAGAATTGTAAAATGGTCTTATGAATTAGCGATTTCGTTGTAATTCACATTCCAAGTAATATTCGGCATGCTAATTACGTTGCCGATTGCCAAATTGCATTATCTCTTATAGTTTCCGAGATATGGACTATCGACATTTTACAATATTGGCTCTGCTTCTAACTTGGGTCAAAATTGTAAAATGGTCTTATGAATTAGCAATTTCGCTCCAATTCACATTCCAAGTAATATTCGGCATGCTAATTACGTTGCCGATTGCCAAATTGCATTATCTCTTATAGTTTCCGAGATATGGACTATCGACATCTTGCAATATTGGCTCTGCTTCTAACTTGGGCCAGAATTGTAAAATGGTCTTATGAATTAGCGATTTCGTTGTAATTCACATTCCAAGTAATGTTCGGCATGCTAATTACGTTGCCGTTTGCCAAATTGCATTATCTTTTATAGTTTCCGAGATATGGACTATCGACATTTTACAATATTGGCTCTGCTTCTAACTTGGGCCAGAATTGTAAAATGGTCTTATGAATTAGCGATTTCGCTCCAGTTCACATGCCAAGTAATATTCGGCATGCTAATTACGTTGCCGATTGCCACATTGCATTATCTCTTATAGTTTCCGAGATATGGACTATCGACATCTTGCAATATTGGCTCTGCTTCTAACTTGGGCCAGAATTGTAAAATGGTCTTATGAATTAGCGATTTCGTTGTAATTCACATTCCAAGTAATATTCGGCATGCTAATTACACTGCCGATGGCCAAATTTCATTATCTCTTATAGTTTCCGAGATATGGACTATCGACATTTTACGATATTGGCTCTTCTTCTAACTTGGGTCAAAATTGTAAATTGGTCTTATGAATTAGCGATTTCGTTGTAATTCACATTCCAAGTAATATTCGGCATGCTAATTACACTGCCGATGGCCAAATTGCATTATCTCTAATAGTTTCCGAGATATGGACTATCGACATTTTACAATATTGGCTTTTCTTCTAACTTGGGTCAAAATTGTAAATTGGTCTTATGAATTAGCGATTTCGCTCCAGTTCACATTCCAAGTAATATTCCGCATGCTAATTACGTTGCCGATTGCCAAATTGCATTATCTCTTATAGTTTCCGAGATATGGACTATCGACATCTTGCAATATTGGCTCTGCTTCTAACTTGGGCCAGAATTGTAAAATGGTCTTATGAATTAGCGATTTCGCTCCAATTCACATTCCAAGTAATATTCGGCATGCTAATTACGTTGCCGATTGCCAAATTGCATTATCTCTTATAGTTTCCGAGATATGGACTATCGACATCTTGCAATATTGGCTCTGCTTCTAACTTGGGCCAGAATTGTAAAATGGTCTTATGAATTAGCGATTTCGTTGTAATTCACATTCCAAGTAATATTCGGCATGCTAATTACGTTGCCGATTGCCAAATTGCATTATCTCTTATAGTTTCCGAGATATGGACTATCGACATTTTACAATATTGGCTCTGCTTCTAACTTGGGTCAAAATGGTAAAATGGTTTTATGAATTAGCAATTTCGCTCCAATTCACATTCCAAGTAATATTCGGCATGCTAATTACGTTGCCGATTGCCAGATTGCATTATCTCTTATAGTTTCCGAGATATGGACTATCGACATCTTGCAATATTGGCTCTGCTTCTAACTTGAGCCAGAATTGAAAAATGGCCTTATGAATTAGCGATTTCGTTGTAATTCGCATTCCAAGTAATATTCGGCATGCTAATTACGTTGCCTATTGCCAAATTGCATTATCTCTTATAGTTTCCGAGATATGGACTATCGACATTTTACAATATAGGCTCTTCTTCTAACTTGGGTCAAAATTGTAAAATGGTCTTATGAATTAGCGATATCGCTCCAGTTCACATTCCAAGTAATATTCGGCATGCTAATTACGTTGCCGATTGCCAAATTGCATTATCTCTTATAGTTTACGAGATATGCACTATCGACATCTTGCAATATTGGCTCTGCTTCTAACTTGGGCCAGAATTGTAAAATGGTCTTATGAATTAGCCATTTCGCTCCAATTCACATTCCAAGTAATATTCGGCATGCTAATTACGTTGCCGATTGCCAAATTGCATTATCTCTTATAGTTTCCGAGATATGGACTATCGACATCTTGCAATATTGGCTCTGCTTCTAACTTGGGCCAGAATTGTAAAATGGTCTTATGAATTAGCGATTTCGTTGTAATTCACATTCCAAGTAATATTCGGCATGCTAATTACGTTGCCGATTGCCAAATTGCATTATCTCTTATAGTTTCCGAGATATGGACTATCGACATTTTACAATATTGGCTCTTCTTCTAACTTGGGCCAAAATTGTAAAATGGTCTTATGAATTAGCGATTTCGCTCCAGTTCACATTCCAAGTAATATTCGGCATGCTAATTACGTTGCCGATTGCCAAATTGCATTATCTCTTATAGTTTCCGAGATATGGACTATCGACATCTTGCAATATTGGCTCTGCTACTAACTTGGGCCAGAATTGTAAAATGGTCTTATGAATTAGCGATTTCGCTGTTATTCACATTCCAAGTAATATTCGGCGTGCTAATTACACTGCCGATGGCCAAATTGCATTATCTCTTATAGTTTCCGAGATATGGACTATCGACATTTTACAATATTGGCTCTTCTAACTTGGGTCAAAATTGTAAAATGGTCTTATGAATTAGCGATTTCGCTCCAGTTCACATTCCAAGTAATATTCGGCATGCTAATTACGTTGCCGATTGCCAAATTGCATTACCTCTTATAGTTTCCGAGATATGGACTATCGACATCTTGCAATATTGGCTCTGCTTCTAACTTGGGCCAGAATTGTAAAATGGTCTTATGAATTAGCGATTTCGCTCCAATTCACATTCCAAGTAATATTTGGCATGCTAATTACGTTGCCGATTGCCAAATTGCATTATCTCTTATAGTTTCCGAGATATGGACTATCGACATCTTGCAATATTGGCTCTGCTTCTAACTTGGGCCAGAATTGTAAAATGGTCTTATGAATTAGCGATTTCGTTGTAATTCACATTCCAAGTAATATTCGGCATGCTAATTACGTTGCCGATTGCCAAATTGCATTATCTCTTATAGTTTCCGAGATATGGACTATCGACATCTTGCAATATTGGCTCTGCTTCTAACTTGGGCCAGAATTGTAAAATGGTCTTATGAATTAGCGATTTCGTTGTAATTCACATTCCAAGTAATATTCGGCATGCTAATTACGTTGCCGATTGCCAAATTGCATTACCTCTTATAGTTTCCGAGTTATGGACTATCGACATCTTGCAATATTGGCTCTGCTTCTAACTTGGGCCAGAATTGTAAAATGGTCTTATGAATTAGCGATTTCGTTGTAATTCACATTCCAAGTAATATTCGTCATGCTAATTACGTTGCCGATTGTAAATTGCATTATCTCTTATAGTTTCCGAGATATGGACTATCGACATTTTACAATATTGGCTCTTCTTCTAACTTGGGTCAAAATTGTAAAATGGTCTTATGAATTAGCGATTTCGCTCCAGTTCACATTCCAAGTAATATTCGGCATGCTAATTACACTGCCGATGGCCAAATTGCATTATCTCTTATAGTTTCCGAGATATGGACTATCGACATTTTACAATATCGGCTCTTCTTCTAACTTGGGTCAAAATTGTAAAATGGTCTTATGAATTAGCGATTTCGCTCCAGTTCACATTCCAAGTAATATTCGGCATGCTAATTACGTTGCCGATTGCCAAATTGCATTATCTCTTATAGTTTCCGAGATATGGACTATCGACATCTTGCAATATTGGCTCTGCTTCTAACTTGGCTCAAAATTGTAAAATGGTCTTATGAATTAGCAATTTCGCTCCAATTCACATTCCAAGTAATATTCGGCATGCTAATTACGTTGCCGATTGCCAAATTGCATTATCTCTTATAGTTTCCGAGATATGGACTATCGACATCTTGCAATATTGGCTCTGCTTCTAACTTGGGCCAGAAATGTAAAATGGTCTTATGAATTAGCGATTTCGTTGTAATTCACATTCCAAGTAATATTCGGCATGCTAATTACGTTGCCGATTGCCAAATTGCATTATCTCTTATAGTTTCCGAGATATGGACTATCGACATCTTGCAATATTGGCTCTGCTTCTAACTTGGGCCAGAATTGTAAAATGGTCTTATGAATTAGCGATATCGTTGTAATTCACATTCCAAGTAATATTCGGCATGCTAATTACGTTGCCGATTGCCAAATTGCATTATCTCTTATAGTTTCCGAGATATGGACTATCGACATCTTGCAATATTGGCTCTGCTTCTAACTTGGGCCAGAAATGTAAAATGGTCTTATGAATTAGCGATTTCGTTGTAATTCACATTCCAAGTAATATTGGGCATGCTAGTTACGTTGCCGATTGCCAGATAGCATTATCTCTTATAGTTTCCGAGATATGGACTATCGACATCTTGCAATATTGGCTCTGCTTCTAACTTGAGCCAGAATTGTAAAATGGTCTTATGAATTAGCGATTTCGTTGTAATTCACATTCCAAGTAATATTCGGCATGCTAATTACGTTGCCGATTGCCAAATTGCATTATCTCTTATAGTTTCCGAGATATGGACTATCGACATTTTACAATATTGGCTCTTCTTCTAACTTGGGTCAAAATTGTAAAATGGTCTTATGAATTAGCGATTTCGCTCCAGTTCACATTCCAAGTAATATTCGGCATGCTAATTACGTTGCCGATTGCCAAGTTGCATTATATCTTATAGTTTCCGAGATATGAACTATCGACATCTTGCAATATTGGCTCTGCTTCTAACTTGGGCCAGAATTGTAAAATGGTCTTATGAATTAGCGATTTCGTTGTAATTCACATTCCAAGTAATATTCGGCATGCTAATTACGTTGCCGATTGCCAAATTGCATTATCTCTTATAGTTTCCGAGATATGGACTATCGACATTTTACAATATTGGCTCTGCTTCTAACTTGGGTCAAAATTGTAAAATGGTCTTATGAATTAGCAATTTCGCTCCAATTCACATTCCAAGTAATATTCGGCATGCTAATTACGTTGCCGATTGCCAAATTGCATTATCTCTTATAGTTTCCGAGATATGGACTATCGACATCTTGCAATATTGGCTCTGCTTCTAACTTGGGCCAGAATTGTAAAATGGTCTTATGAATTAGCGATTTCGTTGTAATTCACATTCCAAGTAATGTTCGGCATGCCAATTACGTTGCCGATTGCCAAATTGTATTATCTTTTATAGTTTCCGAGATATGGACTATCGACATTTTACAATATTGGCTCTTCTTCTAACTTGGGTCAAAATTGTAAAATGGTCTTATGAATTAGCGATTTCGCTCCAGTTCACATTCCAAGTAATATTCGGGATGCTAATTACGTTGCCGATTGCCAAATTGCATTATCTCTTATAGTTTCCGAGATATGACTATCGACATCTTGCAATATTGGCTCTGCTTCTAACTTGGGCCAGAATTGTAAAATGGTCTTATGAATTAGCGATTTTGTTGTAATTCACATTCCAAGTAATATTCGGCATGCTAATTACGTTGCCGATTGCCACATTGCATTATCTCTTATAGTTTCCGAGATATGGACTATCGACATCTTGCAATATTGGCTCTGCTTCTAACTTGGGCCAGAATTGTAAAATGGTCTTATGAATTAGCGATTTCGTTCTAATTCACATTCCAAGTAATATTCGGCATGCTAATTACACTGCCGATGGCCAAATTGCATTATCTCTAATAGTTTCCGAGATATGGACAATCGACATTTTACAATATTGGCTTTTCTTCTAACTTGGGTCAAAATTGTAAATTGGTCTTATGAATTAGCGATTTCGCTCCAGTTCACATTCCAAGTAATATTCGGCATGCTAATTACGTTGCCGATTGCCAAATTGCATTATCTCTTATAGTTTCCGAGATATGGACTATCGACATCTTGCAATATTGGCTCTGCTTCTAACTTGGGCCAGAATTGTAAAATGGTCTTATGAATTAGCGATTTCGCTCCAATTCACATTCCAAGTAATATTCGGCATGCTAATTACGTTGCCGATTGCCAAATTGCATTATCTCTTATAGTTTCCGAGATATGGACTATCGACATCTTGCAATATTGGCTCTGCTTCTAACTTGGGCCAGAATTGTAAAATGGTCTTATGAATTAGCGATTTCGTTGTAATTCACATTCCAAGTAATATTCGGCATGCTAATTACGTTGCCGATTGCCAAATTGCATTATCTCTTATAGTTTCCGAGATATGGACTATCGACATTTTACAATATTGGCTCTGCTTCTAACTTGGGTCAAAATGGTAAAATGGTCTTATGAATTAGCAATTTCGCTCCAATTCACATTCCAAGTAATATTCGGCATGCTAATTACGTTGCCGAATGCCAGATTGCATTATCTCTTATAGTTTCCGAGATATGGACTATCGACATCTTGCAATATTGGCTCTGCTTCTAACTTGAGCCAGAATTGTAAAATGGCCTTATGAATTAGCGATTTCGTTGTAATAAGCATTCCAAGTAATATTCGGCATGCTAATTACGTTGCCGATTGCCAAATTGCATTATCTCTTATAGTTTCCGAGATATGGACTATCGACATTTTACAATATTGGCTCTGCTTCTAACTTGGGCCAGAATTGTAAAATGGTCTTATGAATTAGCGATTTCGCTCCAATTCACATTCCAATAATATTCGGCATGCTAATTACGTTGCCGATTGCCAAATTGCATTATCTCTTATAGTTTCCGAGATATGGACTATCGACATCTTGCAATATTGGCTCTGCTTCTAACTTGGGCCAGAATTGTAAAATGGTCTTATGAATTAGCGATTTCGTTGTAATTCACATTCCAAGTAATATTCGGCATGCTAATTACGTTGCCGATTGCCAAAATGCATTATCTCTTATAGTTTCCGAGATATGGACTATCGACATTTTACAATATTGGCTCTTCTTCTAACTTGGGTCAAAATTGTAAAATGGTCTTATGAATTAGCGATTTCGCTCCAGTTCACATTCCAAGTAATATTCGGCATGCTAATTACGTTGCCGATTGCCAAATTGCATTATCTCTTATAGTTTCCGAGATATGGACTATCGACATCTTGCAATATTGGCTCTGCTTCTAACTTGGGCCAGAATTGTATAATGGTCTTATGAATTAGCGATTTCGTTGTTATTCACATTCCAAGTAATATTCGGCATGCTAATTACACTGCCGATTGCCAAATTGCATTATCTCTTATAGTTTCCGAGATATGGACTATCGACATCTTCCAATATTGGCTCTGCTTCTAACTTGGGCCAGAATTGTAAAATGGTCTTATGAATTAGCGATTTCGCTCCAATTCACATTCCAAGTAATATTCGGCATGCTAATTACGTTGCCGATTGCCAAATTGCATTATCTCTTATAGTTTCCGAGATATGGACTATCGACATCTTGCAATATTGGCTCTGCTTCTAACTTGGGCCAGAATTGTAAAATGGTCTTATGAATTAGCGATTTCGTTGTAATTCACATTCCAAGTAATATTCGGCATGCTAATTACGTTGCCGATTGCCAAATTGCATTATCTCTTATAGTTTCCGAGATATGGACTATCGACATTTTACAATATTGGCTCTTCTTCTAACTTGGGTCAAAATTGTAAAATGGTCTTATGAATTAGCGATTTCGCTCCAGTTCACATTCCAAGTAATATTCGGCATGCTAATTACGTTGCCGATTGCCAAATTGCATTATCTCTTATAGTTTCCGAGATATGGACTATCGACATCTTGCAATATTGGCTCTGCTACTAACTTGGGCCAGAATTGTAAAATGGTCTTATGAATTAGCGATTTCGTTGTTATTCACATTCCAAGTAATATTCGGCATGCTAATTACACTGCCGATGGCCAAATTGCATTATCTCTTATAGTTTCCGAGATATGGACTATCGACATTTTACAATATTGGCTCTTCTTCTAACTTGGGTCAAAATTGTAAAATGGTCTTATGAATTAGCGATTTCGCTCCAGTTCACATTCCAAGTAATATTCGGCATGCTAATTACGTTGCCGATTGCCAAATTGCATTACCTCTTATAGTTTCCGAGATATGGACTATCGACATCTTGCAATATTGGCTCTGCTTCTAACTTGGGCCAGAATTGTAAAATGGTCTTATGAATTAGCGATTTCGCTCCAATTCACATTCCAAGTAATATTTGGCATGCTAATTACGTTGCCGATTGCCAAATTGCATTATCTCTTATAGTTTCCGAGATATGGACTATCGACATCTTGCAATATTGGCTCTGCTTCTAACTTGGGCCAGAATTGTAAAATGGTCTTATGAATTAGCGATTTCGTTGTAATTCACATTCCAAGTAATATTCGGCATGCTAATTACGTTGCCGATTGCCAAATTGCATTATCTCTTATAGTTTCCGAGATATGGACTATCGACATCTTGCAATATTGGCTCTGCTTCTAACTTGGGCCAGAATTGTAAAATGGTCTTATGAATTAGCGATTTCGTTGTAATTCACATTCCAAGTAATATTCGGCATGCTAATTACGTTGCCGATTGCCAAATTGCATTACCTCTTATAGTTTCCGAGTTATGGACTATCGACATCTTGCAATATTGGCTCTGCTTCTAACTTGGGCCAGAATTGTAAAATGGTCTTATGAATTAGCGATTTCGTTGTAATTCACATTCCAAGTAATATTCGTCATGCTAATTACGTTGCCGATTGTAAATTGCATTATCTCTTATAGTTTCCGAGAAATGGAGTATCGACATTTTACAATATTGGCTCTTCTTCTAACTTGGGTCAAAATTGTAAAATGGTCTTATGAATTAGCGATTTCGCTCCAGTTCACATTCCAAGTAATATTCGGCATGCTAATTACACTGCCGATGGCCAAATTGCATTATCTCTTATAGTTTCCGAGATATGGACTATCGACATTTTACAATATCGGCTCTTCTTCTAACTTGGGTCAAAATTGTAAAATGGTCTTATGAATTAGCGATTTCGCTCCAGTTCACATTCCAAGTAATATTCGGCATGCTAATTACGTTGCCGATTGCCAAATTGCATTATCTCTTATAGTTTCCGAGATATGGACTATCGACATCTTGCAATATTGGCTCTGCTTCTAACTTGGGTCAAAATTGTAAAATGGTCTAATGAATTAGCAATTTCGCTCCAATTCACATTCCAAGTAATATTCGGCATGCTAATTACGTTGCCGATTGCCAAATTGCATTATCTCTTATAGTTTCCGAGATATGGACTATCGACATCTTGCAATATTGGCTCTGCTTCTAACTTGGGCCAGAAATGTAAAATGGTTTTATGAATTAGCGATTTCGTTGTAATTCACATTCCAAGTAATATTCGGCATGCTAATTACGTTGCCGATTGCCAAATTGCATTATCTCTTATAGTTTCCGAGATATGGACTATCGACATCTTGCAATATTGGCTCTGCTTCTAACTTGGGCCAGAATTGTAAAATGGTCTTATGAATTAGCGATATCGTTGTAATTCACATTCCAAGTAATATTCGGCATGCTAATTACGTTGCCGATTGCCAAATTGCATTATCTCTTATAGTTTCCGAGATATGGACTATCGACATCTTGCAATATTGGCTCTGCTTCTAACTTGGGCCAGAAATGTAAAATGGTCTTATGAATTAGCGATTCCGTTGTAATTCACATTCCAAGTAATATTGGGCATGCTAGTTACGTTGCCGATTGCCAGATAGCATTATCTCTTATAGTTTCCGAGATATGGACTATCGACATCTTGCAATATTGGCTCTGCTTCTAACTTGAGCCAGAATTGTAAAATGGTCTTATGAATTAGCGATTTCGTTGTAATTCACATTCCAAGTAATATTCGGCATGCTAATTACGTTGCCGATTGCCAAATTGCATTATCTCTTATAGTTTCCGAGATATGGACTATCGACATTTTACAATATTGGCTCTTCTTCTAACTTGGGTCAAAATTGTAAAATGGTCTTATGAATTAGCGATTTCGCTCCAGTTCACATTCCAAGTAATATTCGGCATGCTAATTACGTTGCCGATTGCCAAGTTGCATTATATCTTATAGTTTCCGAGATATGAACTATCGACATCTTGCAATATTGGCTCTGCTTCTAACTTGGGCCAGAATTGTAAAATGGTCTTATGAATTAGCGATTTCGCTCCAATTCACATTCCAAGTAATATTCGGCATGCTAATTACGTTGCCGATTGCCAAATTGCATTATCTCTTATAGTTTCCGAGATATGGACTATCGACATCTTGCAATATTGGCTCTGCTTCTAACTTGGGCCAGAATTGTAAAATGGTCTTATGAATTAGCGATTTCGTTGTAATTCACATTCCAAGTAATATTCGGCATGCTAATTACGTTGCCGATTGCCAAAATGCATTATCTCTTATAGTTTCCGAGATATGGACTATCGACATTTTACAATATTGGCTCTTCTTCTAACTTGGGTCAAAATTGTAAAATGGTCTTATGAATTAGCGATTTCGCTCCAGTTCACATTCCAAGTAATATTCGGCATGCTAATTACGTTGCCGATTGCCAAATTGCATTATCTCTTATAGTTTCCGAGATATGGACTATCGACATCTTGCAATATTGGCTCTGCTTCTAACTTGGGCCAGAATTGTAAAATGGTCTTATGAATTAGCGATTTCGTTGTTATTCACATTCCAAGTAATATTCGGCATGCTAATTACACTGCCGATTGCCAAATTGCATTATCTCTTATAGTTTCCGAGATATGGACTATCGACATCTTGCAATATTGGCTCTGCTTCTAACTTGGGCCAGAATTGTAAAATGGTCTTATGAATTAGCGATTTCGCTCCAATTCACATTCCAAGTAATATTCGGCATGCTAATTACGTTGCCGATTGCCAAATTGCATTATCTCTTATAGTTTCCGAGATATGGACTATCGACATCTTGCAATATTGGCTCTGCTTCTAACTTGGGCCAGAATTGTAAAATGGTCTTATGAATTAGCGATTTCGTTGTAATTCACATTCCAAGTAATATTCGGCATGCTAATTACGTTGCCGATTGCCAAATTGCATTATCTCTTATAGTTTCCGAGATATGGACTATCGACATTTTACAATATTGGCTCTTCTTCTAACTTGGGTCAAAATTGTAAAATGGCCTTATGAATTAGCGATTTCGCTCCAGTTCACATTCCAAGTAATATTCGGCATGCTAATTACGTTGCCGATTGCCAAATTGCATTATCTCTTATAGTTTCCGAGATATGGACTATCGACATCTTGCAATATTGGCTCTGCTACTAACTTGGGCCAGAATTGTAAAATGGTCTTATGAATTAGCGATTTCGTTGTTATTCACATTCCAAGTAATATTCGGCATGCTAATTACACTGCCGATGGCCAAATTGCATTATCTCTTATAGTTTCCGAGATATGGACTATCGACATTTTACAATATTGGCTCTTCTTCTAACTTGGGTCAAAATTGTAAAATGGTCTTATGAATTAGCGATTTCGCTCCAGTTCACATTCCAAGTAATATTCGGCATGCTAATTACGTTGCCGATTGCCAAATTGCATTACCTCTTATAGTTTCCGAGATATGGACTATCGACATCTTGCAATATTGGCTCTGCTTCTAACTTGGGCCAGAATTGTAAAATGGTCTTATGAATTAGCGATTTCGCTCCAATTCACATTCCAAGTAATATTTGGCATGCTAATTACGTTGCCGATTGCCAAATTGCATTATCTCTTATAGTTTCCGAGATATGGACTATCGACATCTTGCAATATTGGCTCTGCTTCTAACTTGGGCCAGAATTGTAAAATGGTCTTATGAATTAGCGATTTCGTTGTAATTCACATTCCAAGTAATATTCGGCATGCTAATTACGTTGCCGATTGCCAAATTGCATTATCTCTTATAGTTTCCGAGATATGGACTATCGACATTTTACAATATTGGCTCTTCTTCTAACTTGGGTCAAAATTGTAAAATGGCCTTATGAATTAGCGATTTCGCTCCAGTTCACATTCCAAGTAATATTCGGCATGCTAATTACGTTGCCGATTGCCAAATTGCATTATCTCTTATAGTTTCCGAGATATGGACTATCGACATCTTGCAATATTGGCTCTGCTACTAACTTGGGCCAGAATTGTAAAATGGTCTTATGAATTAGCGATTTCGTTGTTATTCACATTCCAAGTAATATTCGGCATGCTAATTACACTGCCGATGGCCAAATTGCATTATCTCTTATAGTTTCCGAGATATGGACTATCGACATTTTACAATATTGGCTCTTCTTCTAACTTGGGTCAAAATTGTAAAATGGTCTTATGAATTAGCGATTTCGCTCCAGTTCACATTCCAAGTAATATTCGGCATGCTAATTACGTTGCCGATTGCCAAATTGCATTACCTCTTATAGTTTCCGAGATATGGACTATCGACATCTTGCAATATTGGCTCTGCTTCTAACTTGGGCCAGAATTGTAAAATGGTCTTATGAATTAGCGATTTCGCTCCAATTCACATTCCAAGTAATATTTGGCATGCTAATTACGTTGCCGATTGCCAAATTGCATTATCTCTTATAGTTTCCGAGATATGGACTATCGACATCTTGCAATATTGGCTCTGCTTCTAACTTGGGCCAGAATTGTAAAATGGTCTTATGAATTAGCGATTTCGTTGTAATTCACATTCCAAGTAATATTCGGCATGGTAATTACGTTGCCGATTGCCAAATTGCATTACCTCTTATAGTTTCCGAGTTATGGACTATCGACATCTTGCAATATTGGCTCTGCTTCTAACTTGGGCCAGAATTGTAAAATGGTCTTATGAATTAGCGATTTCGTTGTAATTCACATTCCAAGTAATATTCGTCATGCTAATTACGTTGCCGATTGTAAATTGCATTATCTCTTATAGTTTCCGAGAAATGGAGTATCGACATTTTACAATATTGGCTCTTCTTCTAACTTGGGTCAAAATTGTAAAATGGTCTTATGAATTAGCGATTTCGCTCCAGTTCACATTCCAAGTAATATTCGGCATGCTAATTACACTGCCGATGGCCAAATTGCATTATCTCTTATAGTTTCCGAGATATGGACTATCGACATTTTACAATATCGGCTCTTCTTCTAACTTGGGTCAAAATTGTAAAATGGTCTTATGAATTAGCGATTTCGCTCCAGTTCACATTCCAAGTAATATTCGGCATGCTAATTACGTTGCCGATTGCCAAATTGCATTATCTCTTATAGTTTCCGAGATATGGACTATCGACATCTTGCAATATTGGCTCTGCTTCTAACTTGGGTCAAAATTGTAAAATGGTCTTATGAATTAGCAATTTCGCTCCAATTCACATTCCAAGTAATATTCGGCATGCTAATTACGTTGCCGATTGCCAAATTGCATTATCTCTTATAGTTTCCGAGATATGGACTATCGACATCTTGCAATATTGGCTCTGCTTCTAACTTGGGCCAGAAATGTAAAATGGTCTTATGAATTAGCGATTTCGTTGTAATTCACATTCCAAGTAATATTCGGCATGCTAATTACGTTGCCGATTGCCAAATTGCATTATCTCTTATAGTTTCCGAGATATGGACTATCGACATCTTGCAATATTGGCTCTGCTTCTAACTTGGGCCAGAATTGTAAAATGGTCTTATGAATTAGCGATATCGTTGTAATTCACATTCCAAGTAATATTCGGCATGCTAATTACGTTGCCGATTGCCAAATTGCATTATCTCTTATAGTTTCCGAGATATGGACTATCGACATCTTGCAATATTGGCTCTGCTTCTAACTTGGGGCAGAAATGTAAAATGGTCTTATGAATTAGCGATTTCGTTGTAATTCACATTCCAAGTAATATTGGGCATGCTAGTTACGTTGCCGATTGCCAGATAGCATTATCTCTTATAGTTTCCGAGATATGGACTATCGACATCTTGCAATATTGGCTCTGCTTCTAACTTGAGCCAGAATTGTAAAATGGTCTTATGAATTAGCGATTTCGTTGTAATTCACATTCCAAGTAATATTCGGCATGCTAATTACGTTGCCGATTGCCAAATTGCATTATCTCTTATAGTTTCCGAGATATGGACTATCGACATTTTACAATATTGGCTCTTCTTCTAACTTGGGTCAAAATTGTAAAATGGTCTTATGAATTAGCGATTTCGCTCCAGTTCACATTCCAAGTAATATTCGGCATGCTAATTACGTTGCCGATTGCCAAGTTGCATTATATCTTATAGTTTCCGAGATATGAACTATCGACATCTTGCAATATTGGCTCTGCTTCTAACTTGGGCCAGAATTGTAAAATGGTCTTATGAATTAGCGATTTCGCTCCAATTCACATTCCAAGTAATATTCGGCATGCTAATTACGTTGCCGATTGCCAAATTGCATTATCTCTTATAGTTTCCGAGATATGGACTATCGACATCTTGCAATATTGGCTCTGCTTCTAACTTGGGCCAGAATTGTAAAATGGTCTTATGAATTAGCGATTTCGTTGTAATTCACATTCCAAGTAATATTCGGCATGCTAATTACGTTGCCGATTGCCAAATTGCATTATCTCTTATAGTTTCCGAGATATGGACTATCGACATTTTACAATATTGGCTCTGCTTCTAACTTGGGTCAAAATTGTAAAATGGTCTTATGAATTAGCAATTTCGCTCCAATTCACATTCCAAGTAATATTCGGCATGCTAATTACGTTGCCGATTGCCAAATTGCATTATCTCTTATAGTTTCCGAGATATGGACTATCGACATCTTGCAATATTGGCTCTGCTTCTAACTTGGGCCAGAATTGTAAAATGGTCTTATGAATTAGCGATTTCGTTGTAATTCACATTCCAAGTAATGTTCGGCATGCCAATTACGTTGCCGATTGCCAAATTGTATTATCTTTTATAGTTTCCGAGATATGGACTATCGACATTTTACAATATTGGCTCTTCTTCTAACTTGGGTCAAAATTGTAAAATGGTCTTATGAATTAGCGATTTCGCTCCAGTTCACATTCCAAGTAATATTCGGGATGCTAATTACGTTGCCGATTGCCAAATTGCATTATCTCTTATAGTTTCCGAGATATGACTATCGACATCTTGCAATATTGGCTCTGCTTCTAACTTGGGCCAGAATTGTAAAATGGTCTTATGAATTAGCGATTTTGTTGTAATTCACATTCCAAGTAATATTCGGCATGCTAATTACGTTGCCGATTGCCACATTGCATTATCTCTTATAGTTTCCGAGATATGGACTATCGACATCTTGCAATATTATCTCTGCTTCTAACTTGGGCCAGAATTGTAAAATGGTCTTATGAATTAGCGATTTCGTTCTAATTCACATTCCAAGTAATATTCGGCATGCTAATTACACTGCCGATGGCCAAATTGCATTATCTCTAATAGTTTCCGAGATATGGACTATCGACATTTTACAATATTGGCTTTTCTTCTAACTTGGGTCAAAATTGTAAATTGGTCTTATGAATTAGCGATTTCGCTCCAGTTCACATTCCAAGTAATATTCGGCATGCTAATTACGTTGCCGATTGCCAAATTGCATTATCTCTTATAGTTTCCGAGATATGGACTATCGACATCTTGCAATATTGGCTCTGCTTCTAACTTGGGCCAGAATTGTAAAATGGTCTTATGAATTAGCGATTTCGCTCCAATTCACATTCCAAGTAATATTCGGCATGCTAATTACGTTGCCGATTGCCAAATTGCATTATCTCTTATAGTTTCCGAGATATGGACTATCGACATCTTGCAATATTGGCTCTGCTTCTAACTTGGGCCAGAATTGTAAAATGGTCTTATGAATTAGCGATTTCGTTGTAATTCACATTCCAAGTAATATTCGGCATGCTAATTACGTTGCCGATTGCCAAATTGCATTATCTCTTATAGTTTCCGAGATATGGACTATCGACATTTTACAATATTGGCTCTGCTTCTAACTTGGGTCAAAATGGTAAAATGGTCTTATGAATTAGCAATTTCGCTCCAATTCACATTCCAAGTAATATTCGGCATGCTAATTACGTTGCCGATTGCCAGATTGCATTATCTCTTATAGTTTCCGAGATATGGACTATCGACATCTTGCAATATTGGCTCTGCTTCTAACTTGAGCCAGAATTGTAAAATGGCCTTATGAATTAGCGATTTCGTTGTAATAAGCATTCCAAGTAATATTCGGCATGCTAATTACGTTGCCGATTGCCAAATTGCATTATCTCTTATAGTTTCCGAGATATGGACTATCGACATTTTACAATATTGGCTCTGCTTCTAACTTGGGCCAGAATTGTAAAATGGTCTTATGAATTAGCGATTTCGCTCCAATTCACATTCCAAGTAATATTCGGCATGCTAATTACGTTGCCGATTGCCAAATTGCATTATCTCTTATAGTTTCCGAGATATGGACTATCGACATCTTGCAATATTGGCTCTGCTTCTAACTTGGGCCAGAATTGTAAAATGGTCTTATGAATTAGCTATTTCGTTGTAATTCACATTCCAAGTAATATTCGGCATGCTAATTACGTTGCCGATTGCCAAAATGCATTATCTCTTATAGTTTCCGAGATATGGACTATCGACATTTTACAATATTGGCTCTTCTTCTAACTTGGGTCAAAATTGTAAAATGGTCTTATGAATTAGCGATTTCGCTCCAGTTCACATTCCAAGTAATATTCGGCATGCTAATTACGTTGCCGATTGCCAAATTGCATTATCTCTTATAGTTTCCGAGATATGGACTATCGACATCTTGCAATATTGGCTCTGCTTCTAACTTGGGCCAGAATTGTAAAATGGTCTTATGAATTAGCGATTTCGTTGTTATTCACATTCCAAGTAATATTCGGCATGCTAATTACACTGCCGATGGCCAAATTGCATTATCTCTTATAGTTTCCGAGATATGGACTATCGACATTTTACAATATTGGCTCTTCTTCTAACTTGGGTCAAAATTGTAAAATGGTCTTATGAATTAGCGATTTCGCTCCAGTTCACATTCCAAGTAATATTCGGCATGCTAATTACGTTGCCGATTGCCAAATTGCATTATCTCTTATAGTTTCCGAGATATGGACTATCGACATCTTGCAATATTGGCTCTGCTTCTAACTTGGGCCAGAATTGTAAAATGGTCTTATGAATTAGCGATTTCGCTCCAATTCACATTCCAAGTAATATTTGGCATGCTAATTACGTTGCCGATTGCCAAATTGCATTATCTCTTATAGTTTCCGAGATATGGACTATCGACATCTTGCAATATTGGCTCTGCTTCTAACTTGGGCCAGAAATGTAAAATGGTCTTATGAATTAGCGATTTCGTTGTAATTCACATTCCAAGTAATATTCGGCATGCTAATTACGTTGCCGATTGCCAAATTGCATTATCTCTTATAGTTTCCGAGATATGGACTATCGACATCTTGCAATATTGGCTCTGCTTCTAACTTGGGCCAGAATTGTAAAATGGTCTTATGAATTAGCGATTTCGTTGTAATTCACATTCCAAGTAATATTCGGCATGCTAATTACGTTGCCGATTGCCAAATTGCATTACCTCTTATAGTTTCCGAGTTATGGACTATCGACATCTTGCAATATTGGCTCTGTTTCTAACTTGGGCCAGAATTGTAAAATGGTCTTATGAATTAGCGATTTCGTTGTAATTCACATTCCAAGTAATATTCGTCATGCTAATTACGTTGCCGATTGTAAATTGCATTATCTCTTATAGTTTCCGAGATATGGACTATCGACATTTTACAATATTGGCTCTTCTTCTAACTTGGGTCAAAATTGTAAAATGGTCTTATGAATTAGCGATTTCGCTCCAGTTCACATTCCAAGTAATATTCGGCATGCTAATTACACTGCCGATGGCCAAATTGCATTATCTCTTATAGTTTCCGAGATATGGACTATCGACATTTTACAATATCGGCTCTTCTTCTAACTTGGGTCAAAATTGTAAAATGGTCTTATGAATTAGCGATTTCGCTCCAGTTCACATTCCAAGTAATATTCGGCATGCTAATTACGTTGCCGATTGCCAAATTGCATTATCTCTTATAGTTTCCGAGATATGGACTATCGACATCTTGCAATATTGGCTCTGCTTCTAACTTGGACCAGAATTGTAAAATGGTCTTATGAATTAGCGATTTTGTTGTAATTCACATTCCAAGTAATATTCGGCATGCTAATTACGTTGCCGATTGCCAAATTGCATTATCTCTTATAGTTTCCGAGATATGGACTATCGACATCTTGCAATATTGGCTCTGCTTCTAACTTGGGCCAGAATTGTAAAATGGTCTTATGAATTAGCGATTTCGTTGTAATTCACATTCCAAGTAATATTCGGCATGCTAATTACACTGCCGATGGCCAAATTGCATTATCTCTTATAGTTTCCGAGATATGGACTATCGACATTTTACAATATTGGCTCTTCTTCTAACTTGGGTCAAAATTGTAAATTGGTCTTATGAATTAGCGATTTCGTTGTAATTCACATTCCAAGTAATATTCGGCATGCTATTTACGTTGCCGATTGCCAAATTGCATTATCTCTTATAGTTTCCGAGATATGGACTATCGACATTTTACAATATTGGCTCTGCTTCTAACTTGGGTCAAAATTGTAAAATGGTCTTATGAATTAGCAATTTCGCTCCAATTCACATTCCAAGTAATATTTGGCATGCTAATTACGTTGCCGATTGCCAAATTGCATTATCTCTTATAGTTTCCGAGATATGGACTATCGACATCTTGCAATATTGGCTCTGCTTCTAACTTGGGCCAGAATTGTAAAATGGTCTTATGAATTAGCGATTTCGTTGTAATTCACATTCCAAGTAATATTCGGCATGCTAATTACGTTGCCGATTGCCAAATTGCATTATCTCTTATAGTTTCCGAGATATGGACTATCGACATCTTGCAATATTGGCTCTGCTTCTAACTTGGGCCAGAATTGTAAAATGGTCTTATGAATTAGCGATTTCGTTGTAATTCACATTCCAAGTAATATTCGGCATGCTAATTACGTTGCCGATTGCCAAATTGCATTACCTCTTATAGTTTCCGAGTTATGGACTATCGACATCTTGCAATATTGGCTCTGCTTCTAACTTGGGACAGAATTGTAAAATGGTCTTATGAATTAGCGATTTCGTTGTAATTCACATTCCAAGTAATATTCGGCATGCTAATTACGTTGCCGATTGCCAAATTGCATTATCTCTTATAGTTTCCGAGATATGGACTATCGACATCTTGCAATATTGGCTCTGCTTCTAACTTGGGCCAGAATTGCAAAATGGTCTTATGAATTAGCGATTTCGTTATAATTCACATTCCAAGTAATATTCGGCATGCTAATTACGTTGCCGATTGCCAAATTGCATTATATCTTATAGTTTCCGAGATATGGACTATCGACATCTTGCAATATTGGCTCTGCTTCTAACTTGGGCCAGAAGTGTAAAATGGTCTTATGAATTAGCGATTTCGTTTTAATTCACATTCCAAGTAATATTCGGCATGCTAATTACGTTGCCGATTGCCAAATTGCATTATCTCTTATAGTTTCCGAGATATGGACTATCGACATCTTGCAATATTGGCTCTGCTTCTAACTTGGTCCAGAATTGTAAAATGGTCTTATGAATTAGCGATTTCGTTGTAATTCACATTCCAAGTAATATTCGGCATGCTAATTACGTTGCCGATTGCCAAATTGCATTATCTCTTATAGTTTCCGAGATATGGACTATCGACATCTTGCAATATTGGCTCTGCTTCTAACTTGGGCCAGAATTGTAAAATGGTCTTATGAATTAGCGATTTCGTTGTAATTCACATTCCAAGTAATATTCGGCATGCTAATTACACTGCCGATGGCCAAATTGCATTATCTCTTATAGTCTCCGAGATATAGACTATCGACATTTTACAATATTGGCTCTTCTTCTAACTTGGGTCAAAATTGTAAATTTTTCTTATGAATTAGCGATTTCGTTGTAATTCACATTCCAAGTAATATTCGGCATGCTAATTACGTTGCCGATTGCCAAATTGCATTATCTCTTATAGTTTCCGAGATATGGACTATCGACATTTTACAATATTGGCTCTGCTTCTAACTTGGGTCAAAATTGTAAAATGGTCTTATGAATTAGCAATTTCGCTCCAATTCACATTCCAAGTAATATTCGGCATGCTAATTACACTGCCGATGGCCAAATTGCATTATCTCCTATAGTTTCCGAGATATGGACTATCGACATTTTACAATATTGGCTCTTCTTCTAACTTGGGTCAAAATTGTAAAATGGTCTTATGAATTAGCGATTTCGCTCCAGTTCACATTCCAAGTAATATTCGGCATGCTAATTACGTTGCCGATTGCCAAATTACATTATCTCTTATAGTTTCCGAGATATGGACTATCGACATCTTGCAATATTGGCTCTGCTTCTAACTTGGGCCAGAATTGTAAAATGGTCTTATGAATTAGCGATTTCGCTCCAATTCATATTCCAAGTAATATTTGGCATGCTAATTACGTTGCCGATTGCCAAATTGCATTATCTCTTATAGTTTCCGAGATATGGACTATCGACATCTTGCAATATTGGCTCTGCTTCTAACTTGGGCCAGAATTGTAAAATGGTCTTATGAATTAGCGATTTCGCTCCAATTCACATTCCAAGTAATATTTGGCATGCTAATTACGTTGCCGATTGCCAAATTGCATTATCTCTTATAGTTTCCGAGATATGGACTATCGACATCTTGCAATATTGGCTCTGCTTCTAATTTGGGCCAGAATTGTAAAATGGTCTTATGAATTAGCGATTTCGTTGTAATTCACATTCCAAGTAATATTCGGCATGCTAATTACACTGCCGATGGCCAAATTGCATTATCTCTTATAGTTTCCGAGATATAGACTATCGACATTTTACAATATTGGCTCTTCTTCTAACTTGGGTCAAAATTGTAAAATGGTCTTATGAATTAGCGATTTCGTTGTAATTCACATTCCAAGTAATATTGGGCATGCTAATTACGTTGCCGATTGCCAAATTGCATTACCTCTTATAGTTTCCGAGTTATGGACTATCGACATCTTGCAATATTGGCTCTGCTTCTAACTTGGGCCAGAATTGTAAAATGGTCTTATGAATTAGCGATTTCGTTGTAATTCACATTCCAAGTAATATTCGGCATGCTAATTACGTTGCCGAATGCCAAATTGCATTATCTCTTATAGTTTCCGAGATATGGACTATCGACATCTTGCAATATTGGCTCAGCTTCTAACTTGGGTCAAAATTGTAAAATGGTCTTATGAATTAGCAATTTCGCTCCAATTCACATTCCAAGTAATATTCGGCATGCTAATTACGTTGCCGATTGCCAAATTGCATTATCTCTTATAGTTTCCGAGATATGGACTATCGACATCTTGCAATATTGGCTCTGCTTCTAACTTGGGCCAGAAATGTAAAATGGTCTTATGAATTAGCGATTTCGTTGTAATTCACATTCCAAGTAATATTCGGCATGCTAATTACGTTGCCGATTGCCAAATTGCATTATCTCTTATAGTTTCCGAGATATGGACTATCGACATCTTGCAATATTGGCTCTGCTTCTAACTTGGGCCAGAATTGTAAAATGGTCTTATGAATTAGCGATTTCGTTGTAATTCACATTCCAAGTAATATTCGGCATGCTAATTACACTGCCGATGGCCAAATTGCATTATCTCTTATAGTTTCCGAGATATATACTATCGACATTTTACAATATTGGCTCTTCTTCTAACTTGGGTCAAAATTGTAAATTGGTCTTATGAATAGCCATTTCGTTGTAATTCACATTCCAAGTAATATTCGGCATGCTAATTACGTTGCCGATTGCCAAATTTCATTATCTCTTATAGTTTCCGAGATATGGACTATCGACATTTTACAATATTGGCTCTGCTTCTAACTTGGGTCAAAATTGTAAAATGGTCTTATGAATTAGCAATTTCGCTCCAATTCACATTCCAAGTAATATTCGGCATGCTAATTACGTTGCCGATTACCAAATTGCATTATCTCTTATAGTTTCCGAGATATGGACTATCGACATCTTGCAATATTGGCTCTGCTTCTAACTTGGGCCAGAAATGTAAAATGGTCTTATGAATTAGCGATTTCGTTGTAATTCACATTCCAAGTAATATTCGGCATGCTAATTACGTTGCCGATTGCCAAATTGCATTATCTCTTATAGTTTCCGAGATATGGACTATCGACATCTTGCAATATTGGCTCTGCTTCTAACTTGGGCCAGAATTGTAAAATGGTCTTATGAATTAGCGATATCGTTGTAATTCACATTCCAAGTAATATTCGGCATGCTAATTACGTTGCCGATTGCCAAATTGCATTATCTCTTATAGTTTCCGAGATATGGACTATCGACATCTTGCAATATTGGCTCTGCTTCTAACTTGGGCCAGAAATGTAAAATGGTCTTATGAATTAGCGATTTCGTTGTAATTCACATTCCAAGTAATATTGGGCATGCTAGTTACGTTGCCGATTGCCAGATTGCATTATCTCTTATAGTTTCCGAGATATGGACTATCGACATCTTGCAATATTGGCTCTGCTTCTAACTTGAGCCAGAATTGTAAAATGGTCTTATGAATTAGCGATTTCGTTGTAATTCACATTCCAAGTAATATTCGGCATGCTAATTACGTTGCCGATTGCCAAATTGCATTATCTCTTATAGTTTCCGAGATATGGACTATCGACATTTTACAATATTGGCTCTTCTTCTAACTTGGGTCAAAATTGTAAAATGGTCTTATGAATTAGCGATTTCGTTCCAGTTCACATTCCAAGTAATATTCGGCATGCTAATTACGTTGCCGATTGCCAAGTTGCATTATCTCTTATAGTTTCCGAGATATGAACTATCGACATCTTGCAATATTGGCTCTGCTTCTAACTTGGGCCAGAATTGTAAAATGGTCTTATGAATTAGCGATTTCGCTCCAATTCACATTCCAAGTAATATTCGGCATGCTAATTACGTTGCCGATTGCCAAATTGCATTATCTCTTATAGTTTCCGAGATATGGACTATCGACATCTTGCAATATTGGCTCTGCTTCTAACTTGGGCCAGAATTGTAAAATGGTCTTATGAATTAGCGATTTCGTTGTAATTCACATTCCAAGTAATATTCGGCATGCTAATTACGTTGCCGATTGCCAAATTGCATTATCTCTTATAGTTTCCGAGATATGGACTATCGACATCTTGCAATATTGGCTCTGCTTCTAACTTGGGCCAGAATTGTAAAATGGTCTTATGAATTAGCGATTTCGTTGTAATTCACATTCCAAGTAATATTCGGCATGCTAATTACGTTGCCGATTGCCAAATTGCATTATCTCTTATAGTTTCCGAGATATGGACTATCGACATTTTACAATATTGGCTCTGCTTCTAACTTGGGTCAAAATTGTAAAATGGTCTTATGAATTAGCAATTTCGCTCCAATTCACATTCCAAGTAATATTCGGCATGCTAATTACGTTGCCGATTGCCAAATTGCATTATCTCTTATAGTTTCCGAGATATGGACTATCGACATCTTGCAATATTGGCTCTGCTTCTAACTTGGGCCAGAATTGTAAAATGGTCTTATGAATTAGCGATTTCGTTGTAATTCACATTCCAAGTAATGTTCGGCATGCTAATTACGTTGCCGTTTGCCAAATTGCATTATCTTTTATAGTTTCCGAGATATGGACTATCGACATTTTACAATATTGGCTCTGCTTCTAACTTGGGCCAGAATTGTAAAATGGTCTTATGAATTAGCGATTTCGCTCCAGTTCACATGCCAAGTAATATTCGGCATGCTAATTACGTTGCCGATTGCCACATTGCATTATCTCTTATAGTTTCCGAGATATGGACTATCGACATCTTGCAATATTGGCTCTGCTTCTAACTTGGGCCAGAATTGTAAAATGGTCTTATGAATTAGCGATTTCGTTGTAATTCACATTCCAAGTAATATTCGGCATGCTAATTACACTGCCGATGGCCAAATTTCATTATCTCTTATAGTTTCCGAGATATGGACTATCGACATTTTACGATATTGGCTCTTCTTCTAACTTGGGTCAAAATTGTAAATTGGTCTTATGAATTAGCGATTTCGTTGTAATTCACATTCCAAGTAATATTCGGCATGCTAATTACACTGCCGATGGCCAAATTGCATTATCTCTAATAGTTTCCGAGATATGGACTATCGACATTTTACAATATTGGCTTTTCTTCTAACTTGGGTCAAAATTGTAAATTGGTCTTATGAATTAGCGATTTCGCTCCAGTTCACATTCCAAGTAATATTCCGCATGCTAATTACGTTGCCGATTGCCAAATTGCATTATCTCTTATAGTTTCCGAGATATGGACTATCGACATCTTGCAATATTGGCTCTGCTTCTAACTTGGGCCAGAATTGTAAAATGGTCTTATGAATTAGCGATTTCGCTCCAATTCACATTCCAAGTAATATTCGGCATGCTAATTACGTTGCCGATTGCCAAATTGCATTATCTCTTATAGTTTCCGAGATATGGACTATCGACATCTTGCAATATTGGCTCTGCTTCTAACTTGGGCCAGAATTGTAAAATGGTCTTATGAATTAGCGATTTCGTTGTAATTCACATTCCAAGTAATATTCGGCATGCTAATTACGTTGCCGATTGCCAAATTGCATTATCTCTTATAGTTTCCGAGATATGGACTATCGACATTTTACAATATTGGCTCTGCTTCTAACTTGGGTCAAAATGGTAAAATGGTTTTATGAATTAGCAATTTCGCTCCAATTCACATTCCAAGTAATATTCGGCATGCTAATTACGTTGCCGATTGCCAGATTGCATTATCTCTTATAGTTTCCGAGATATGGACTATCGACATCTTGCAATATTGGCTCTGCTTCTAACTTGAGCCAGAATTGAAAAATGGCCTTATGAATTAGCGATTTCGTTGTAATTCGCATTCCAAGTAATATTCGGCATGCTAATTACGTTGCCTATTGCCAAATTGCATTATCTCTTATAGTTTCCGAGATATGGACTATCGACATTTTACAATATAGGCTCTTCTTCTAACTTGGGTCAAAATTGTAAAATGGTCTTATGAATTAGCGATATCGCTCCAGTTCACATTCCAAGTAATATTCGGCATGCTAATTACGTTGCCGATTGCCAAATTGCATTATCTCTTATAGTTTACGAGATATGCACTATCGACATCTTGCAATATTGGCTCTGCTTCTAACTTGGGCCAGAATTGTAAAATGGTCTTATGAATTAGCCATTTCGCTCCAATTCACATTCCAAGTAATATTCGGCATGCTAATTACGTTGCCGATTGCCAAATTGCATTATCTCTTATAGTTTCCGAGATATGGACTATCGACATCTTGCAATATTGGCTCTGCTTCTAACTTGGGCCAGAATTGTAAAATGGTCTTATGAATTAGCGATTTCGTTGTAATTCACATTCCAAGTAATATTCGGCATGCTAATTACGTTGCCGATTGCCAAATTGCATTACCTCTTATAGTTTCCGAGTTATGGACTATCGACATCTTGCAATATTGGCTCTGCTTCTAACTTGGGCCAGAATTGTAAAATGGTCTTATGAATTAGCGATTTCGTTGTAATTCACATTCCAAGTAATATTCGTCATGCTAATTACGTTGCCGATTGTAAATTGCATTATCTCTTATAGTTTCCGAGATATGGACTATCGACATTTTACAATATTGGCTCTTCTTCTAACTTGGGTCAAAATTGTAAAATGGTCTTATGAATTAGCGATTTCGCTCCAGTTCACATTCCAAGTAATATTCGGCATGCTAATTACACTGCCGATGGCCAAATTGCATTATCTCTTATAGTTTCCGAGATATGGACTATCGACATTTTACAATATCGGCTCTTCTTCTAACTTGGGTCAAAATTGTAAAATGGTCTTATGAATTAGCGATTTCGCTCCAGTTCACATTCCAAGTAATATTCGGCATGCTAATTACGTTGCCGATTGCCAAATTGCATTATCTCTTATAGTTTCCGAGATATGGACTATCGACATCTTGCAATATTGGCTCTGCTTCTAACTTGGCTCAAAATTGTAAAATGGTCTTATGAATTAGCAATTTCGCTCCAATTCACATTCCAAGTAATATTCGGCATGCTAATTACGTTGCCGATTGCCAAATTGCATTATCTCTTATAGTTTCCGAGATATGGACTATCGACATCTTGCAATATTGGCTCTGCTTCTAACTTGGGCCAGAAATGTAAAATGGTCTTATGAATTAGCGATTTCGTTGTAATTCACATTCCAAGTAATATTCGGCATGCTAATTACGTTGCCGATTGCCAAATTGCATTATCTCTTATAGTTTCCGAGATATGGACTATCGACATCTTGCAATATTGGCTCTGCTTCTAACTTGGGCCAGAATTGTAAAATGGTCTTATGAATTAGCGATATCGTTGTAATTCACATTCCAAGTAATATTCGGCATGCTAATTACGTTGCCGATTGCCAAATTGCATTATCTCTTATAGTTTCCGAGATATGGACTATCGACATCTTGCAATATTGGCTCTGCTTCTAACTTGGGCCAGAAATGTAAAATGGTCTTATGAATTAGCGATTTCGTTGTAATTCACATTCCAAGTAATATTGGGCATGCTAGTTACGTTGCCGATTGCCAGATAGCATTATCTCTTATAGTTTCCGAGATATGGACTATCGACATCTTGCAATATTGGCTCTGCTTCTAACTTGAGCCAGAATTGTAAAATGGTCTTATGAATTAGCGATTTCGTTGTAATTCACATTCCAAGTAATATTCGGCATGCTAATTACGTTGCCGATTGCCAAATTGCATTATCTCTTATAGTTTCCGAGATATGGACTATCGACATTTTACAATATTGGCTCTTCTTCTAACTTGGGTCAAAATTGTAAAATGGTCTTATGAATTAGCGATTTCGCTCCAGTTCACATTCCAAGTAATATTCGGCATGCTAATTACGTTGCCGATTGCCAAGTTGCATTATATCTTATAGTTTCCGAGATATGAACTATCGACATCTTGCAATATTGGCTCTGCTTCTAACTTGGGCCAGAATTGTAAAATGGTCTTATGAATTAGCGATTTCGTTGTAATTCACATTCCAAGTAATATTCGGCATGCTAATTACGTTGCCGATTGCCAAATTGCATTATCTCTTATAGTTTCCGAGATATGGACTATCGACATTTTACAATATTGGCTCTGCTTCTAACTTGGGTCAAAATTGTAAAATGGTCTTATGAATTAGCAATTTCGCTCCAATTCACATTCCAAGTAATATTCGGCATGCTAATTACGTTGCCGATTGCCAAATTGCATTATCTCTTATAGTTTCCGAGATATGGACTATCGACATCTTGCAATATTGGCTCTGCTTCTAACTTGGGCCAGAATTGTAAAATGGTCTTATGAATTAGCGATTTCGTTGTAATTCACATTCCAAGTAATGTTCGGCATGCCAATTACGTTGCCGATTGCCAAATTGTATTATCTTTTATAGTTTCCGAGATATGGACTATCGACATTTTACAATATTGGCTCTTCTTCTAACTTGGGTCAAAATTGTAAAATGGTCTTATGAATTAGCGATTTCGCTCCAGTTCACATTCCAAGTAATATTCGGGATGCTAATTACGTTGCCGATTGCCAAATTGCATTATCTCTTATAGTTTCCGAGATATGACTATCGACATCTTGCAATATTGGCTCTGCTTCTAACTTGGGCCAGAATTGTAAAATGGTCTTATGAATTAGCGATTTTGTTGTAATTCACATTCCAAGTAATATTCGGCATGCTAATTACGTTGCCGATTGCCACATTGCATTATCTCTTATAGTTTCCGAGATATGGACTATCGACATCTTGCAATATTGGCTCTGCTTCTAACTTGGGCCAGAATTGTAAAATGGTCTTATGAATTAGCGATTTCGTTCTAATTCACATTCCAAGTAATATTCGGCATGCTAATTACACTGCCGATGGCCAAATTGCATTATCTCTAATAGTTTCCGAGATATGGACAATCGACATTTTACAATATTGGCTTTTCTTCTAACTTGGGTCAAAATTGTAAATTGGTCTTATGAATTAGCGATTTCGCTCCAGTTCACATTCCAAGTAATATTCGGCATGCTAATTACGTTGCCGATTGCCAAATTGCATTATCTCTTATAGTTTCCGAGATATGGACTATCGACATCTTGCAATATTGGCTCTGCTTCTAACTTGGGCCAGAATTGTAAAATGGTCTTATGAATTAGCGATTTCGCTCCAATTCACATTCCAAGTAATATTCGGCATGCTAATTACGTTGCCGATTGCCAAATTGCATTATCTCTTATAGTTTCCGAGATATGGACTATCGACATCTTGCAATATTGGCTCTGCTTCTAACTTGGGCCAGAATTGTAAAATGGTCTTATGAATTAGCGATTTCGTTGTAATTCACATTCCAAGTAATATTCGGCATGCTAATTACGTTGCCGATTGCCAAATTGCATTATCTCTTATAGTTTCCGAGATATGGACTATCGACATTTTACAATATTGGCTCTGCTTCTAACTTGGGTCAAAATGGTAAAATGGTCTTATGAATTAGCAATTTCGCTCCAATTCACATTCCAAGTAATATTCGGCATGCTAATTACGTTGCCGAATGCCAGATTGCATTATCTCTTATAGTTTCCGAGATATGGACTATCGACATCTTGCAATATTGGCTCTGCTTCTAACTTGAGCCAGAATTGTAAAATGGCCTTATGAATTAGCGATTTCGTTGTAATAAGCATTCCAAGTAATATTCGGCATGCTAATTACGTTGCCGATTGCCAAATTGCATTATCTCTTATAGTTTCCGAGATATGGACTATCGACATTTTACAATATTGGCTCTGCTTCTAACTTGGGCCAGAATTGTAAAATGGTCTTATGAATTAGCGATTTCGCTCCAATTCACATTCCAATAATATTCGGCATGCTAATTACGTTGCCGATTGCCAAATTGCATTATCTCTTATAGTTTCCGAGATATGGACTATCGACATCTTGCAATATTGGCTCTGCTTCTAACTTGGGCCAGAATTGTAAAATGGTCTTATGAATTAGCGATTTCGTTGTAATTCACATTCCAAGTAATATTCGGCATGCTAATTACGTTGCCGATTGCCAAAATGCATTATCTCTTATAGTTTCCGAGATATGGACTATCGACATTTTACAATATTGGCTCTTCTTCTAACTTGGGTCAAAATTGTAAAATGGTCTTATGAATTAGCGATTTCGCTCCAGTTCACATTCCAAGTAATATTCGGCATGCTAATTACGTTGCCGATTGCCAAATTGCATTATCTCTTATAGTTTCCGAGATATGGACTATCGACATCTTGCAATATTGGCTCTGCTTCTAACTTGGGCCAGAATTGTATAATGGTCTTATGAATTAGCGATTTCGTTGTTATTCACATTCCAAGTAATATTCGGCATGCTAATTACACTGCCGATTGCCAAATTGCATTATCTCTTATAGTTTCCGAGATATGGACTATCGACATCTTCCAATATTGGCTCTGCTTCTAACTTGGGCCAGAATTGTAAAATGGTCTTATGAATTAGCGATTTCGCTCCAATTCACATTCCAAGTAATATTCGGCATGCTAATTACGTTGCCGATTGCCAAATTGCATTATCTCTTATAGTTTCCGAGATATGGACTATCGACATCTTGCAATATTGGCTCTGCTTCTAACTTGGGCCAGAATTGTAAAATGGTCTTATGAATTAGCGATTTCGTTGTAATTCACATTCCAAGTAATATTCGGCATGCTAATTACGTTGCCGATTGCCAAATTGCATTATCTCTTATAGTTTCCGAGATATGGACTATCGACATTTTACAATATTGGCTCTTCTTCTAACTTGGGTCAAAATTGTAAAATGGTCTTATGAATTAGCGATTTCGCTCCAGTTCACATTCCAAGTAATATTCGGCATGCTAATTACGTTGCCGATTGCCAAATTGCATTATCTCTTATAGTTTCCGAGATATGGACTATCGACATCTTGCAATATTGGCTCTGCTACTAACTTGGGCCAGAATTGTAAAATGGTCTTATGAATTAGCGATTTCGTTGTTATTCACATTCCAAGTAATATTCGGCATGCTAATTACACTGCCGATGGCCAAATTGCATTATCTCTTATAGTTTCCGAGATATGGACTATCGACATTTTACAATATTGGCTCTTCTTCTAACTTGGGTCAAAATTGTAAAATGGTCTTATGAATTAGCGATTTCGCTCCAGTTCACATTCCAAGTAATATTCGGCATGCTAATTACGTTGCCGATTGCCAAATTGCATTACCTCTTATAGTTTCCGAGATATGGACTATCGACATCTTGCAATATTGGCTCTGCTTCTAACTTGGGCCAGAATTGTAAAATGGTCTTATGAATTAGCGATTTCGCTCCAATTCACATTCCAAGTAATATTTGGCATGCTAATTACGTTGCCGATTGCCAAATTGCATTATCTCTTATAGTTTCCGAGATATGGACTATCGACATCTTGCAATATTGGCTCTGCTTCTAACTTGGGCCAGAATTGTAAAATGGTCTTATGAATTAGCGATTTCGTTGTAATTCACATTCCAAGTAATATTCGGCATGCTAATTACGTTGCCGATTGCCAAATTGCATTATCTCTTATAGTTTCCGAGATATGGACTATCGACATCTTGCAATATTGGCTCTGCTTCTAACTTGGGCCAGAATTGTAAAATGGTCTTATGAATTAGCGATTTCGTTGTAATTCACATTCCAAGTAATATTCGGCATGCTAATTACGTTGCCGATTGCCAAATTGCATTACCTCTTATAGTTTCCGAGTTATGGACTATCGACATCTTGCAATATTGGCTCTGCTTCTAACTTGGGCCAGAATTGTAAAATGGTCTTATGAATTAGCGATTTCGTTGTAATTCACATTCCAAGTAATATTCGTCATGCTAATTACGTTGCCGATTGTAAATTGCATTATCTCTTATAGTTTCCGAGAAATGGAGTATCGACATTTTACAATATTGGCTCTTCTTCTAACTTGGGTCAAAATTGTAAAATGGTCTTATGAATTAGCGATTTCGCTCCAGTTCACATTCCAAGTAATATTCGGCATGCTAATTACACTGCCGATGGCCAAATTGCATTATCTCTTATAGTTTCCGAGATATGGACTATCGACATTTTACAATATCGGCTCTTCTTCTAACTTGGGTCAAAATTGTAAAATGGTCTTATGAATTAGCGATTTCGCTCCAGTTCACATTCCAAGTAATATTCGGCATGCTAATTACGTTGCCGATTGCCAAATTGCATTATCTCTTATAGTTTCCGAGATATGGACTATCGACATCTTGCAATATTGGCTCTGCTTCTAACTTGGGTCAAAATTGTAAAATGGTCTTATGAATTAGCAATTTCGCTCCAATTCACATTCCAAGTAATATTCGGCATGCTAATTACGTTGCCGATTGCCAAATTGCATTATCTCTTATAGTTTCCGAGATATGGACTATCGACATCTTGCAATATTGGCTCTGCTTCTAACTTGGGCCAGAATTGTAAAATGGTCTTATGAATTAGCGATATCGTTGTAATTCACATTCCAAGTAATATTCGGCATGCTAATTACGTTGCCGATTGCCAAATTGCATTATCTCTTATAGTTTCCGAGATATGGACTATCGACATCTTGCAATATTGGCTCTGCTTCTAACTTGGGCCAGAAATGTAAAATGGTCTTATGAATTAGCGATTCCGTTGTAATTCACATTCCAAGTAATATTGGGCATGCTAGTTACGTTGCCGATTGCCAGATAGCATTATCTCTTATAGTTTCCGAGATATGGACTATCGACATCTTGCAATATTGGCTCTGCTTCTAACTTGAGCCAGAATTGTAAAATGGTCTTATGAATTAGCGATTTCGTTGTAATTCACATTCCAAGTAATATTCGGCATGCTAATTACGTTGCCGATTGCCAAATTGCATTATCTCTTATAGTTTCCGAGATATGGACTATCGACATTTTACAATATTGGCTCTTCTTCTAACTTGGGTCAAAATTGTAAAATGGTCTTATGAATTAGCGATTTCGCTCCAGTTCACATTCCAAGTAATATTCGGCATGCTAATTACGTTGCCGATTGCCAAGTTGCATTATATCTTATAGTTTCCGAGATATGAACTATCGACATCTTGCAATATTGGCTCTGCTTCTAACTTGGGCCAGAATTGTAAAATGGTCTTATGAATTAGCGATTTCGCTCCAATTCACATTCCAAGTAATATTCGGCATGCTAATTACGTTGCCGATTGCCAAATTGCATTATCTCTTATAGTTTCCGAGATATGGACTATCGACATCTTGCAATATTGGCTCTGCTTCTAACTTGGGCCAGAATTGTAAAATGGTCTTATGAATTAGCGATTTCGTTGTAATTCACATTCCAAGTAATATTCGGCATGCTAATTACGTTGCCGATTGCCAAAATGCATTATCTCTTATAGTTTCCGAGATATGGACTATCGACATTTTACAATATTGGCTCTTCTTCTAACTTGGGTCAAAATTGTAAAATGGTCTTATGAATTAGCGATTTCGCTCCAGTTCACATTCCAAGTAATATTCGGCATGCTAATTACGTTGCCGATTGCCAAATTGCATTATCTCTTATAGTTTCCGAGATATGGACTATCGACATCTTGCAATATTGGCTCTGCTTCTAACTTGGGCCAGAATTGTAAAATGGTCTTATGAATTAGCGATTTCGTTGTTATTCACATTCCAAGTAATATTCGGCATGCTAATTACACTGCCGATTGCCAAATTGCATTATCTCTTATAGTTTCCGAGATATGGACTATCGACATCTTGCAATATTGGCTCTGCTTCTAACTTGGGCCAGAATTGTAAAATGGTCTTATGAATTAGCGATTTCGCTCCAATTCACATTCCAAGTAATATTCGGCATGCTAATTACGTTGCCGATTGCCAAATTGCATTATCTCTTATAGTTTCCGAGATATGGACTATCGACATCTTGCAATATTGGCTCTGCTTCTAACTTGGGCCAGAATTGTAAAATGGTCTTATGAATTAGCGATTTCGTTGTAATTCACATTCCAAGTAATATTCGGCATGCTAATTACACTGCCGATGGCCAAATTGCATTATCTCTTATAGTTTCCGAGATATGGACTATCGACATTTTACAATATTGGCTCTGCTTCTAACTTGGGCCAGAATTGTAAAATGGTCTTATGAATTAGCGATTTCGTTGTTATTCACATTCCAAGTAATATTCGGCATGCTAATTACACTGCCGATGGCCAAATTGCATTATCTCTTATAGTTTCCGAGATATGGACTATCGACATTTTACAATATTGGCTCTTCTTCTAACTTGGGTCAAAATTGTAAAATGGTCTTATGAATTAGCGATTTCGCTCCAGTTCACATTCCAAGTAATATTCGGCATGCTAATTACGTTGCCGATTGCCAAATTGCATTACCTCTTATAGTTTCCGAGATATGGACTATCGACATCTTGCAATATTGGCTCTGCTTCTAACTTGGGCCAGAATTGTAAAATGGTCTTATGAATTAGCGATTTCGCTCCAATTCACATTCCAAGTAATATTTGGCATGCTAATTACGTTGCCGATTGCCAAATTGCATTATCTCTTATAGTTTCCGAGATATGGACTATCGACATCTTGCAATATTGGCTCTGCTACTAACTTGGGCCAGAATTGTAAAATGGTCTTATGAATTAGCGATTTCGTTGTTATTCACATTCCAAGTAATATTCGGCATGCTAATTACACTGCCGATGGCCAAATTGCATTATCTCTTATAGTTTCCGAGATATGGACTATCGACATTTTACAATATTGGCTCTTCTTCTAACTTGGGTCAAAATTGTAAAATGGTCTTATGAATTAGCGATTTCGCTCCAGTTCACATTCCAAGTAATATTCGGCATGCTAATTACGTTGCCGATTGCCAAATTGCATTACCTCTTATAGTTTCCGAGATATGGACTATCGACATCTTGCAATATTGGCTCTGCTTCTAACTTGGGCCAGAATTGTAAAATGGTCTTATGAATTAGCGATTTCGCTCCAATTCACATTCCAAGTAATATTTGGCATGCTAATTACGTTGCCGATTGCCAAATTGCATTATCTCTTATAGTTTCCGAGATATGGACTATCGACATCTTGCAATATTGGCTCTGCTTCTAACTTGGGCCAGAATTGTAAAATGGTCTTATGAATTAGCGATTTCGTTGTAATTCACATTCCAAGTAATATTCGGCATGCTAATTACGTTGCCGATTGCCAAATTGCATTATCTCTTATAGTTTCCGAGATATGGACTATCGACATTTTACAATATTGGCTCTTCTTCTAACTTGGGTCAAAATTGTAAAATGGCCTTATGAATTAGCGATTTCGCTCCAGTTCACATTCCAAGTAATATTCGGCATGCTAATTACGTTGCCGATTGCCAAATTGCATTATCTCTTATAGTTTCCGAGATATGGACTATCGACATCTTGCAATATTGGCTCTGCTACTAACTTGGGCCAGAATTGTAAAATGGTCTTATGAATTAGCGATTTCGTTGTTATTCACATTCCAAGTAATATTCGGCATGCTAATTACACTGCCGATGGCCAAATTGCATTATCTCTTATAGTTTCCGAGATATGGACTATCGACATTTTACAATATTGGCTCTTCTTCTAACTTGGGTCAAAATTGTAAAATGGTCTTATGAATTAGCGATTTCGCTCCAGTTCACATTCCAAGTAATATTCGGCATGCTAATTACGTTGCCGATTGCCAAATTGCATTACCTCTTATAGTTTCCGAGATATGGACTATCGACATCTTGCAATATTGGCTCTGCTTCTAACTTGGGCCAGAATTGTAAAATGGTCTTATGAATTAGCGATTTCCCTCCAATTCACATTCCAAGTAATATTTGGCATGCTAATTACGTTGCCGATTGCCAAATTGCATTATCTCTTATAGTTTCCGAGATATGGACTATCGACATCTTGCAATATTGGCTCTGCTTCTAACTTGGGCCAGAATTGTAAAATGGTCTTATGAATTAGCGATTTCGTTGTAATTCACATTCCAAGTAATATTCGGCATGGTAATTACGTTGCCGATTGCCAAATTGCATTACCTCTTATAGTTTCCGAGTTATGGACTATCGACATCTTGCAATATTGGCTCTGCTTCTAACTTGGGCCAGAATTGTAAAATGGTCTTATGAATTAGCGATTTCGTTGTAATTCACATTCCAAGTAATATTCGTCATGCTAATTACGTTGCCGATTGTAAATTGCATTATCTCTTATAGTTTCCGAGAAATGGAGTATCGACATTTTACAATATTGGCTCTTCTTCTAACTTGGGTCAAAATTGTAAAATGGTCTTATGAATTAGCGATTTCGCTCCAGTTCACATTCCAAGTAATATTCGGCATGCTAATTACACTGCCGATGGCCAAATTGCATTATCTCTTATAGTTTCCGAGATATGGACTATCGACATTTTACAATATCGGCTCTTCTTCTAACTTGGGTCAAAATTGTAAAATGGTCTTATGAATTAGCGATTTCGCTCCAGTTCACATTCCAAGTAATATTCGGCATGCTAATTACGTTGCCGATTGCCAAATTGCATTATCTCTTATAGTTTCCGAGATATGGACTATCGACATCTTGCAATATTGGCTCTGCTTCTAACTTGGGTCAAAATTGTAAAATGGTCTTATGAATTAGCAATTTCGCTCCAATTCACATTCCAAGTAATATTCGGCATGCTAATTACGTTGCCGATTGCCAAATTGCATTATCTCTTATAGTTTCCGAGATATGGACTATCGACATCTTGCAATATTGGCTCTGCTTCTAACTTGGGCCAGAAATGTAAAATGGTCTTATGAATTAGCGATTTCGTTGTAATTCACATTCCAAGTAATATTCGGCATGCTAATTACGTTGCCGATTGCCAAATTGCATTATCTCTTATAGTTTCCGAGATATGGACTATCGACATCTTGCAATATTGGCTCTGCTTCTAACTTGGGCCAGAATTGTAAAATGGTCTTATGAATTAGCGATATCGTTGTAATTCACATTCCAAGTAATATTCGGCATGCTAATTACGTTGCCGATTGCCAAATTGCATTATCTCTTATAGTTTCCGAGATATGGACTATCGACATCTTGCAATATTGGCTCTGCTTCTAACTTGGGGCAGAAATGTAAAATGGTCTTATGAATTAGCGATTTCGTTGTAATTCACATTCCAAGTAATATTGGGCATGCTAGTTACGTTGCCGATTGCCAGATAGCATTATCTCTTATAGTTTCCGAGATATGGACTATCGACATCTTGCAATATTGGCTCTGCTTCTAACTTGAGCCAGAATTGTAAAATGGTCTTATGAATTAGCGATTTCGTTGTAATTCACATTCCAAGTAATATTGGGCATGCTAGTTACGTTGCCGATTGCCAGATTGCATTATCTCTTATAGTTTCCGAGATATGGACTATCGACATTTTACAATATTGGCTCTTCTTCTAACTTGGGTCAAAATTGTAAAATGGTCTTATGAATTAGCGATTTCGCTCCAGTTCACATTCCAAGTAATATTCGGCATGCTAATTACGTTGCCGATTGCCAAGTTGCATTATATCTTATAGTTTCCGAGATATGAACTATCGACATCTTGCAATATTGGCTCTGCTTCTAACTTGGGCCAGAATTGTAAAATGGTCTTATGAATTAGCGATTTCGCTCCAATTCACATTCCAAGTAATATTCGGCATGCTAATTACGTTGCCGATTGCCAAATTGCATTATCTCTTATAGTTTCCGAGATATGGACTATCGACATCTTGCAATATTGGCTCTGCTTCTAACTTGGGCCAGAATTGTAAAATGGTCTTATGAATTAGCGATTTCGTTGTAATTCACATTCCAAGTAATGTTCGGCATGCCAATTACGTTGCCGATTGCCAAATTGTATTATCTTTTATAGTTTCCGAGATATGGACTATCGAGATTTTACAATATTGGCTCTTCTTCTAACTTGGGTCAAAATTGTAAAATGGTCTTATGAATTAGCGATTTCGCTCCAGTTCACATTCCAAGTAATATTCGGGATGCTAATTACGTTGCCGATTGCCAAATTGCATTATCTCTTATAGTTTCCGAGATATGACTATCGACATCTTGCAATATTGGCTCTGCTTCTAACTTGGGCCAGAATTGTAAAATGGTCTTATGAATTAGCGATTTTGTTGTAATTCACATTCCAAGTAATATTCGGCATGCTAATTACGTTGCCGATTGCCACATTGCATTATCTCTTATAGTTTCCGAGATATGGACTATCGACATCTTGCAATATTATCTCTGCTTCTAACTTGGGCCAGAATTGTAAAATGGTCTTATGAATTAGCGATTTCGTTCTAATTCACATTCCAAGTAATATTCGGCATGCTAATTACACTGCCGATGGCCAAATTGCATTATCTCTAATAGTTTCCGAGATATGGACTATCGACATTTTACAATATTGGCTTTTCTTCTAACTTGGGTCAAAATTGTAAATTGGTCTTATGAATTAGCGATTTCGCTCCAGTTCACATTCCAAGTAATATTCGGCATGCTAATTACGTTGCCGATTGCCAAATTGCATTATCTCTTATAGTTTCCGAGATATGGACTATCGACATCTTGCAATATTGGCTCTGCTTCTAACTTGGGCCAGAATTGTAAAATGGTCTTATGAATTAGCGATTTCGCTCCAATTCACATTCCAAGTAATATTCGGCATGCTAATTACGTTGCCGATTGCCAAATTGCATTATCTCTTATAGTTTCCGAGATATGGACTATCGACATCTTGCAATATTGGCTCTGCTTCTAACTTGGGCCAGAATTGTAAAATGGTCTTATGAATTAGCGATTTCGTTGTAATTCACATTCCAAGTAATATTCGGCATGCTAATTACGTTGCCGATTGCCAAATTGCATTATCTCTTATAGTTTCCGAGATATGGACTATCGACATTTTACAATATTGGCTCTGCTTCTAACTTGGGTCAAAATGGTAAAATGGTCTTATGAATTAGCAATTTCGCTCCAATTCACATTCCAAGTAATATTCGGCATGCTAATTACGTTGCCGATTGCCAGATTGCATTATCTCTTATAGTTTCCGAGATATGGACTATCGACATCTTGCAATATTGGCTCTGCTTCTAACTTGAGCCAGAATTGTAAAATGGCCTTATGAATTAGCGATTTCGTTGTAATAAGCATTCCAAGTAATATTCGGCATGCTAATTACGTTGCCGATTGCCAAATTGCATTATCTCTTATAGTTTCCGAGATATGGACTATCGACATTTTACAATATTGGCTCTGCTTCTAACTTGGGCCAGAATTGTAAAATGGTCTTATGAATTAGCGATTTCGCTCCAATTCACATTCCAAGTAATATTCGGCATGCTAATTACGTTGCCGATTGCCAAATTGCATTATCTCTTATAGTTTCCGAGATATGGACTATCGACATCTTGCAATATTGGCTCTGCTTCTAACTTGGGCCAGAATTGTAAAATGGTCTTATGAATTAGCTATTTCGTTGTAATTCACATTCCAAGTAATATTCGGCATGCTAATTACGTTGCCGATTGCCAAAATGCATTATCTCTTATAGTTTCCGAGATATGGACTATCGACATTTTACAATATTGGCTCTTCTTCTAACTTGGGTCAAAATTGTAAAATGGTCTTATGAATTAGCGATTTCGCTCCAGTTCACATTCCAAGTAATATTCGGCATGCTAATTACGTTGCCGATTGCCAAATTGCATTATCTCTTATAGTTTCCGAGATATGGACTATCGACATCTTGCAATATTGGCTCTGCTTCTAACTTGGGCCAGAATTGTAAAATGGTCTTATGAATTAGCGATTTCGTTGTTATTCACATTCCAAGTAATATTCGGCATGCTAATTACACTGCCGATGGCCAAATTGCATTATCTCTTATAGTTTCCGAGATATGGACTATCGACATTTTACAATATTGGCTCTTCTTCTAACTTGGGTCAAAATTGTAAAATGGTCTTATGAATTAGCGATTTCGCTCCAGTTCACATTCCAAGTAATATTCGGCATGCTAATTACGTTGCCGATTGCCAAATTGCATTATCTCTTATAGTTTCCGAGATATGGACTATCGACATCTTGCAATATTGGCTCTGCTTCTAACTTGGGCCAGAATTGTAAAATGGTCTTATGAATTAGCGATTTCGCTCCAATTCACATTCCAAGTAATATTTGGCATGCTAATTACGTTGCCGATTGCCAAATTGCATTATCTCTTATAGTTTCCGAGATATGGACTATCGACATCTTGCAATATTGGCTCTGCTTCTAACTAGGGCCAGAAATGTAAAATGGTCTTATGAATTAGCGATTTCGTTGTAATTCACATTCCAAGTAATATTCGGCATGCTAATTACGTTGCCGATTGCCAAATTGCATTATCTCTTATAGTTTCCGAGATATGGACTATCGACATCTTGCAATATTGGCTCTGCTTCTAACTTGGGCCAGAATTGTAAAATGGTCTTATGAATTAGCGATTTCGTTGTAATTCACATTCCAAGTAATATTCGGCATGCTAATTACGTTGCCGATTGCCAAATTGCATTACCTCTTATAGTTTCCGAGTTATGGACTATCGACATCTTGCAATATTGGCTCTGTTTCTAACTTGGGCCAGAATTGTAAAATGGTCTTATGAATTAGCGATTTCGTTGTAATTCACATTCCAAGTAATATTCGTCATGCTAATTACGTTGCCGATTGTAAATTGCATTATCTCTTATAGTTTCCGAGATATGGACTATCGACATTTTACAATATTGGCTCTTCTTCTAACTTGGGTCAAAATTGTAAAATGGTCTTATGAATTAGCGATTTCGCTCCAGTTCACATTCCAAGTAATATTCGGCATGCTAATTACACTGCCGATGGCCAAATTGCATTATCTCTTATAGTTTCCGAGATATGGACTATCGACATTTTACAATATCGGCTCTTCTTCTAACTTGGGTCAAAATTGTAAAATGGTCTTATGAATTAGCGATTTCGCTCCAGTTCACATTCCAAGTAATATTCGGCATGCTAATTACGTTGCCGATTGCCAAATTGCATTATCTCTTATAGTTTCCGAGATATGGACTATCGACATCTTGCAATATTGGCTCTGCTTCTAACTTGGACCAGAATTGTAAAATGGTCTTATGAATTAGCGATTTTGTTGTAATTCACATTCCAAGTAATATTCGGCATGCTAATTACGTTGCCGATTGCCAAATTGCATTATCTCTTATAGTTTCCGAGATATGGACTATCGACATCTTGCAATATTGGCTCTGCTTCTAACTTGGGCCAGAATTGTAAAATGGTCTTATGAATTAGCGATTTCGTTGTAATTCACATTCCAAGTAATATTCGGCATGCTAATTACACTGCCGATGGCCAAATTGCATTATCTCTTATAGTTTCCGAGATATGGACTATCGACATTTTACAATATTGGCTCTTCTTCTAACTTGGGTCAAAATTGTAAATTGGTCTTATGAATTAGCGATTTCGTTGTAATTCACATTCCAAGTAATATTCGGCATGCTATTTACGTTGCCGATTGCCAAATTGCATTATCTCTTATAGTTTCCGAGATATGGACTATCGACATTTTACAATATTGGCTCTGCTTCTAACTTGGGTCAAAATTGTAAAATGGTCTTATGAATTAGCAATTTCGCTCCAATTCACATTCCAAGTAATATTTGGCATGCTAATTACGTTGCCGATTGCCAAATTGCATTATCTCTTATAGTTTCCGAGATATGGACTATCGACATCTTGCAATATTGGCTCTGCTTCTAACTTGGGCCAGAATTGTAAAATGGTCTTATGAATTAGCGATTTCGTTGTAATTCACATTCCAAGTAATATTCGGCATGCTAATTACGTTGCCGATTGCCAAATTGCATTATCTCTTATAGTTTCCGAGATATGGACTATCGACATCTTGCAATATTGGCTCTGCTTCTAACTTGGGCCAGAATTGTAAAATGGTCTTATGAATTAGCGATTTCGTTGTAATTCACATTCCAAGTAATATTCGGCATGCTAATTACGTTGCCGATTGCCAAATTGCATTACCTCTTATAGTTTCCGAGTTATGGACTATCGACATCTTGCAATATTGGCTCTGCTTCTAACTTGGGACAGAATTGTAAAATGGTCTTATGAATTAGCGATTTCGTTGTAATTCACATTCCAAGTAATATTCGGCATGCTAATTACGTTGCCGATTGCCAAATTGCATTATCTCTTATAGTTTCCGAGATATGGACTATCGACATCTTGCAATATTGGCTCTGCTTCTAACTTGGGCCAGAATTGCAAAATGGTCTTATGAATTAGCGATTTCGTTATAATTCACATTCCAAGTAATATTCGGCATGCTAATTACGTTGCCGATTGCCAAATTGCATTATATCTTATAGTTTCCGAGATATGGACTATCGACATCTTGCAATATTGGCTCTGCTTCTAACTTGGGCCAGAAGTGTAAAATGGTCTTATGAATTAGCGATTTCGTTTTAATTCACATTCCAAGTAATATTCGGCATGCTAATTACGTTGCCGATTGCCAAATTGCATTATCTCTTATAGTTTCCGAGATATGGACTATCGACATCTTGCAATATTGGCTCTGCTTCTAACTTGGTCCAGAATTGTAAAATGGTCTTATGAATTAGCGATTTCGTTGTAATTCACATTCCAAGTAATATTCGGCATGCTAATTACGTTGCCGATTGCCAAATTGCATTATCTCTTATAGTTTCCGAGATATGGACTATCGACATCTTGCAATATTGGCTCTGCTTCTAACTTGGGCCAGAATTGTAAAATGGTCTTATGAATTAGCGATTTCGTTGTAATTCACATTCCAAGTAATATTCGGCATGCTAATTACACTGCCGATGGCCAAATTGCATTATCTCTTATAGTCTCCGAGATATAGACTATCGACATTTTACAATATTGGCTCTTCTTCTAACTTGGGTCAAAATTGTAAATTTTTCTTATGAATTAGCGATTTCGTTGTAATTCACATTCCAAGTAATATTCGGCATGCTAATTACGTTGCCGATTGCCAAATTGCATTATCTCTTATAGTTTCCGAGATATGGACTATCGACATTTTACAATATTGGCTCTGCTTCTAACTTGGGTCAAAATTGTAAAATGGTCTTATGAATTAGCAATTTCGCTCCAATTCACATTCCAAGTAATATGCGGCATGCTAATTACACTGCCGATGGCCAAATTGCATTATCTCCTATAGTTTCCGAGATATGGACTATCGACATTTTACAATATTGGCTCTTCTTCTAACTTGGGTCAAAATTGTAAAATGGTCTTATGAATTAGCGATTTCGCTCCAGTTCACATTCCAAGTAATATTCGGCATGCTAATTACGTTGCCGATTGCCAAATTACATTATCTCTTATAGTTTCCGAGATATGGACTATCGACATCTTGCAATATTGGCTCTGCTTCTAACTTGGGCCAGAATTGTAAAATGGTCTTATGAATTAGCGATTTCGCTCCAATTCATATTCCAAGTAATATTTGGCATGCTAATTACGTTGCCGATTGCCAAATTGCATTATCTCTTATAGTTTCCGAGATATGGACTATCGACATCTTGCAATATTGGCTCTGCTTCTAACTTGGGCCAGAATTGTAAAATGGTCTTATGAATTAGCGATTTCGCTCCAATTCACATTCCAAGTAATATTTGGCATGCTAATTACGTTGCCGATTGCCAAATTGCATTATCTCTTATAGTTTCCGAGATATGGACTATCGACATCTTGCAATATTGGCTCTGCTTCTAACTTGGGCCAGAATTGTAAAATGGTCTTATGAATTAGCGATTTCGTTGTAATTCACATTCCAAGTAATATTCGGCATGCTAATTACACTGCCGATGGCCAAATTGCATTATCTCTTATAGTTTCCGAGATATAGACTATCGACATTTTACAATATTGGCTCTTCTTCTAACTTGGGTCAAAATTGTAAAATGGTCTTATGAATTAGCGATTTCGTTGTAATTCACATTCCAAGTAATATTCGGCATGCTAATTACGTTGCCGATTGCCAAATTGCATTACCTCTTATAGTTTCCGAGTTATGGACTATCGACATCTTGCAATATTGGCTCTGCTTCTAACTTGGGCCAGAATTGTAAAATGGTCTTATGAATTAGCGATTTCGTTGTAATTCACATTCCAAGTAATATTCGGCATGCTAATTACGTTGCCGAATGCCAAATTGCATTATCTCTTATAGTTTCCGAGATATGGACTATCGACATCTTGCAATATTGGCTCAGCTTCTAACTTGGGCCAGAATTGTAAAATGGTCTTATGAATTAGCGATTTCGCTCCAATTCACATTCCAAGTAATATTCGGCATGCTAATTACACTGCTGATGGCCAAATTGCATTATCTCTTATAGTTTCCGACATATGGACTATCGACATTTTACAATATTGGCTCTTCTTCTAACTTGGGTCAAAATTGTAAAATGGTCTTATGAATTAGCGATTTCGCTCCAGTTCACATTCCAAGTAATATTCGGCATGCTAATTACGTTGCCGATTGCCAAATTGCATTATCTCTTATAGTTTCCGAGATATGGACTATCGACATCTTGCAATATTGGCTCTGCTTCTAACTTGGGCCAGAATTGTAAAATGGTCTTATGAATTAGCGATTTCGCTCCAATTCACATTCCAAGTAATATTTGGCATGCTAATTACGTTGCCGATTGCCAAATTGCATTATCTCTTATAGTTTCCGAGATATGGACTATCGACATCTTGCAATATTGGCTCTGCTTCTAACTTGGGCCAGAATTGTAAAATGGTCTTATGAATTAGCGATTTCGTTGTAATTCACATTCCAAGTAATATTCGGCATGCTAATTACGTTGCCGATTGCCAAATTGCATTATCTCTTATAGTTTCCGAGATATGGACTATCGACATCTTGCAATATTGGCTCTGCTTCTAACTTGGGCCAGAATTGTAAAATGGTCTTATGAATTAGCGATTTCGTTGTAATTCACATTCCAAGTAATATTCGGCATGCTAATTACGTTGCCGATTGCCAAATTGCATTATCTCTTATAGTTTCCGAGTTATGGACTATCGACATCTTGCAATATTGGCTCTGCTTCTAACTTGGGCCAGAATTGTAAAATGGTCTTATGAATTAGCGATTTCGTTGTAATTCACATTCCAAGTAATATTCGGCATGCTAATTACACTGCCGATGGCCAAATTGCATTATCTCTTATAGTTTCCGAGATATAGACTATCGACATTTTACAATATTGGCTCTTCTTCTAACTTGGGTCAAAATTGTAAATTGGTCTTATGAATTAGCGATTTCGTTGTAATTCACATTCCAAGTAATATTCGGCATGCTAATTACGTTGCCGATTGCCAAATTGCATTATCTCTTATAGTTTCCGAGATATGGACTATCGACATTTTACAATATTGGCTCTGCTTCTAACTTGGGTCAAAATTGTAAAATGGTCTTATGAATTAGCAATTTCGCTCCAATTCACATTCCAAGTAATATTCGGCATGCTAATTACGTTGCCGATTGCCAAATTGCATTATCTCTTATAGTTTCCGAGATATGGACTATCGACATCTTGCAATATTGGCTCTGCTTCTAACTTAGGCCAGAATTGTAAAATGGTCTTATGAATTAGCGATTTCGTTGTAATTCACATTCCAAGTAATATTCGGCATGCTAATTACGTTGCCGATTGCCAAATTGCATTATCTCTTATAGTTTCCGAGATATGGACTATCGACATCTTGCAATATTGGCTCTGCTTCTAACTTGGGCCAGAATTGTAAAATGGTCTTATGAATTAGCGATTTCGTTGTAATTCACATTCCAAGTAATATTCGGCATGCTAATTACGTTGCCGATTGCCAAATTGCATTACCTCTTATAGTTTCCGAGTTATGGACTATCGACATCTTGCAATATTGGCTCTGCTTCTAACTTGGGCCAGAATTGTAAAATGGTCTTATGAATTAGCGATTTCGTTGTAATTCACATTCCAAGTAATATTCGGCATGCTAATTACACTGCCGATGGCCAAATTGCATTATCTCTTATAGTTTCCGAGATATAGACTATCGACATTTTACAATATTGGCTCTTCTTCTAACTTGGGTCAAAATTGTAAATTGGTCTTATGAATTAGCGATTTCGTTGTAATTCACATTCCAAGTAATATTCGGCATGCTAATTACGTTGCCGATTGCCAAATTGCATTATCTCTTATAGTTTCCGAGATATGGACTATCGACATTTTACAATATTGGCTCTGCTTCTAACTTGGGTCAAAATTGTAAAATGGTCTTATGAATTAGCAATTTCGCTCCAATTCACATTCCAAGTAATATTCGGCATGCTAATTACGTTGCCGATTGCCAAATTGCATTATCTCTTATAGTTTCCGAGATATGGACTATCGACATCTTGCAATATTGGCTCTGCTTCTAACTTAGGCCAGAATTGTAAAATGGTCTTATGAATTAGCGATTTCGTTGTAATTCACATTCCAAGTAATATTCGGCATGCTAATTACGTTGCCGATTGCCAAATTGCATTATCTCTTATAGTTTCCGAGATATGGACTATCGACATCTTGCAATATTGGCACTGCTTCTAACTTGGGCCAGAATTGTAAAATGGTCTTATGAATTAGCGATTTCGTTGTAATTCACATTCCAAGTAATATTCGGCATGCTAATTACGTTGCCGAATGCCAAATTGCATTATCTCTTATAGTTTCCGAGATATGGACTATCGACATCTTGCAATATTGGCTCTGCTTCTAACTTAGGCCAGAATTGTAAAATGGTCTTATGAATTAGCGATTTCGTTGTAATTCACATTCCAAGTAATATTCGGCATGCTAATTACGTTGCCGATTGCCAAATTGCATTATCTCTTATAGTTTCCGAGATATGGACTATCGACATCTTGCAATATTGGCACTGCTTCTAACTTGGGCCAGAATTGTAAAATGGTCTTATGAATTAGCGATTTCGTTGTAATTCACATTCCAAGTAATATTCGGCATGCTAATTACGTTGCCGAATGCCAAATTGCATTATCTCTTATAGTTTCCGAGATATGGACTATCGACATCTTGCAATATTGGCACTGCTTCTAACTTGGGCCAGAATTGTAAAATGGTCTTATGAATTAGCAATTTCGCTCCAATTCACATTCCAAGTAATATTCGGCATGCTAATTACGTTGCCGATTGCCAAATTGCATTATCTCTTATAGTTTCCGAGATATGGACTATCGACATCTTGCAATATTGGCTCTGCTTCTAACTTGGGCCAGAATTGTAAAATGGTCTTATGAATTAGCGATTTCGTTGTAATTCACATTCCAAGTAATATTCGGCATGCTAATTACACTGCCGATGGCCAAATTGCATTATCTCTTATAGTTTCCGAGATATAGACTATCGACATTTTACAATATTGGCTCTTCTTCTAACTTGGGTCAAAATTGTAAAATGGTCTTATGAATTAGCGATTTCGTTGTAATTCACATTCCAAGTAATATTCGGCATGCTAATTACGTTGCCGATTGCCAAATTGCATTATCTCTTATAGTTTCCGAGATATGGACTATCGACATCTTGCAATATTGGCACTGCTTCTAACTTGGGCCAGAATTGTAAAATGGTCTTATGAATTAGCGATTTCGTTGTAATTCACATTCCAAGTAATATTCGGCATGCTAATTACGTTGCCGAATGCCAAATTGCATTATCTCTTATAGTTTCCGAGATATGGACTATCGACATCTTGCAATATTGGCTCTGCTTCTAACTTGGGTCAAAATTGTAAAATGGTCTTATGAATTAGCGATTTCGCTCCAGTTCACATTCCAAGTAATATTCGGCATGCTAATTACGTTGCCGATTGCCAAATTGCATTATCTCTTATAGTTTCCGAGATATGGACTATCGACATCTTGCAATATTGGCTCTGCTTCTAACTTGGGCCAGAATTGTAAAATGGTCTTATGAATTAGCGATTTCGCTCCAATTCACATTCCAAGTAATATTTGGCATGCTAATTACGTTGCCGATTGCCAAATTGCATTATCTCTTATAGTTTCCGAGATATGGACTATCGACATCTTGCAATATTGGCTCTGCTTCTAACTTGGGCCAGAATTGTAAAATGGTCTTATGAATTAGCGATTTCGTTGTAATTCACATTCCAAGTAATATTCGGCATGCTAATTACACTGCCGATGGCCAAATTGCATTATCTCTTATAGTTTCCGAGATATGGACTATCGACATTTTACAATATTGGCTCTGCTTCTAACTTGGGTCAAAATTGTAAAATGGTCTTATGAATTAGCAATTTCGCTCCAATTCACATTCCAAGTAATATTCGGCATGCTAATTACGTTGCCGATTGCCAAATTGCATTATCTTTTATAATTTCCGAGATATGGACTATCGACATCTTGCAATATTGGCTCTGCTTCTAACTTAGGCCAGAATTGTAAAATGGTCTTATGAATTAGCGATTTCGTTGTAATTCACATTCCAAGTAATATTCGGCATGCTAATTACGTTGCCGATTGCCAAATTGCATTATCTCTTATAGTTTCCGAGATATGGACTATCGACATCTTGCAATATTGGCACTGCTTCTAACTTGGGCCAGAATTGTAAAATGGTCTTATGAATTAGCGATTTCGTTGTAATTCACATTCCAAGTAATATTCGGCATGCTAATTACGTTGCCGAATGCCAAATTGCATTATCTCTTATAGTTTCCGAGATATGGACTATCGACATCTTGCAATATTGGCTCTGCTTCTAACTTGGGCCAGAATTGTAAAATGGTCTTATGAATTAGCGATTTCGCTCCAATTCACATTCCAAGTAATATTCGGCATGCTAATTACACTGCCGATGGCCAAATTGCATTATCTCTTATAGTTTCCGAGATATGGACTATCGACATTTTACAATATTGGCTCTTCTTCTAACTTGGGCCAGAATTGTAAAATGGTCTTATGAATTAGCGATTTCGTTGTAATTCACATTCCAAGTAATATTCGGCATGCTAATTACGTTGCCGAATGCCAAATTGCATTATCTCTTATAGTTTCCGAGATATGGACTATCGACATCTTGCAATATTGGCTCTGCTTCTAACTTGGGCCAGAATTGTAAAATGGTCTTATGAATTAGCGATTTCGCTCCAATTCACATTCCAAGTAATATTTGGCATGCTAATTACGTTGCCGATTGCCAAATTGCATTATCTCTTATAGTTTCCGAGATATGGACTATCGACATCTTGCAATATTGGCTCTGCTTCTAACTTGGGCCAGAATTGTAAAATGGTCTTATGAATTAGCGATTTCGTTGTAATTCACATTCCAAGTAATATTCGGCATGCTAATTACACTGCCGATGGCCAAATTGCATTATCTCTTATAGTTTCCGAGATATAGACTATCGACATTTTACAATATTGGCTCTTCTTCTAACTTGGGTCAAAATTGTAAAATGGTCTTATGAATTAGCGATTTCGTTGTAATTCACATTCCAAGTAATATTCGGCATGCTAATTACGTTGCCGATTGCCAAATTGCATTACCTCTTATAGTTTCCGAGTTATGGACTATCGACATCTTGCAATATTGGCTCTGCTTCTAACTTGGGCCAGAATTGTAAAATGGTCTTATGAATTAGCGATTTCGTTGTAATTCACATTCCAAGTAATATTCGGCATGCTAATTACGTTGCCGAATGCCAAATTGCATTATCTCTTATAGTTTCCGAGATATGGACTATCGACATCTTGCAATATTGGCTCAGCTTCTAACTTGGGCCAGAATTGTAAAATGGTCTTATGAATTAGCGATTTCGCTCCAATTCACATTCCAAGTAATATTCGGCATGCTAATTACACTGCTGATGGCCAAATTGCATTATCTCTTATAGTTTCCGACATATGGACTATCGACATTTTACAATATTGGCTCTTCTTCTAACTTGGGTCAAAATTGTAAAATGGTCTTATGAATTAGCGATTTCGCTCCAGTTCACATTCCAAGTAATATTCGGCATGCTAATTACGTTGCCGATTGCCAAATTGCATTATCTCTTATAGTTTCCGAGATATGGACTATCGACATCTTGCAATATTGGCTCTGCTTCTAACTTGGGCCAGAATTGTAAAATGGTCTTATGAATTAGCGATTTCGCTCCAATTCACATTCCAAGTAATATTTGGCATGCTAATTACGTTGCCGATTGCCAAATTGCATTATCTCTTATAGTTTCCGAGATATGGACTATCGACATCTTGCAATATTGGCTCTGCTTCTAACTTGGGCCAGAATTGTAAAATGGTCTTATGAATTAGCGATTTCGTTGTAATTCACATTCCAAGTAATATTCGGCATGCTAATTACGTTGCCGATTGCCAAATTGCATTATCTCTTATAGTTTCCGAGATATGGACTATCGACATCTTGCAATATTGGCACTGCTTCTAACTTGGGCCAGAATTGTAAAATGGTCTTATGAATTAGCGATTTCGTTGTAATTCACATTCCAAGTAATATTCGGCATGCTAATTACGTTGCCGAATGCCAAATTGCATTATCTCTTATAGTTTCCGAGATATGGACTATCGACATCTTGCAATATTGGCTCTGCTTCTAACTTGGGCCAGAATTGTAAAATGGTCTTATGAATTAGCGATTTCGCTCCAATTCACATTCCAAGTAATATTCGGCATGCTAATTACACTGCCGATGGCCAAATTGCATTATCTCTTATAGTTTCCGAGATATGGACTATCGACATTTTACAATATTGGCTCTTCTTCTAACTTGGGCCAGAATTGTAAAATGGTCTTATGAATTAGCGATTTCGTTGTAATTCACATTCCAAGTAATATTCGGCATGCTAATTACGTTACCGAATGCCAAATTGCATTATCTCTTATAGTTTCCGAGATATGGACTATCGACATCTTGCAATATTGGCTCTGCTTCTAACTTGGGCCAGAATTGTAAAATGGTCTTATGAATTAGCGATTTCGCTCCAATTCACATTCCAAGTAATATTTGGCATGCTAATTACATTGCCGGTTGCCAAATTGCATTATCTCTTATAGTTTCCGAGATATGGACTATCGATGGACGAACCTCTTGGGCCAGAATTGTAAAATGGTCTTATGAATTAGCGATTTCGTTGTAATTCACATTCCAAGTAATATTCGGCATGCTAATTACACTGCCGATGGCCAAATTGCATTATCTCTTATAGTTTCCGAGATATAGACTATCGACATTTTACAATATTGGCTCTTCTTCTAACTTGGGTCAAAATTGTAAAATGGTCTTATGAATTAGCGATTTCGTTGTAATTCACATTCCAAGTAATATTCGGCATGCTAATTACGTTGCCGATTGCCAAATTGCATTACCTCTTATAGTTTCCGAGTTATGGACTATCGACATCTTGCAATATTGGCTCTGCTTCTAACTTGGGCCAGAATTGTAAAATGGTCTTATGAATTAGCGATTTCGTTGTAATTCACATTCCAAGTAATATTCGGCATGCTAATTACGTTGCCGAATGCCAAATTGCATTATCTCTTATAGTTTCCGAGATATGGACTATCGACATCTTGCAATATTGGCTCAGCTTCTAACTTGGGCCAGAATTGTAAAATGGTCTTATGAATTAGCGATTTCGCTCCAATTCACATTCCAAGTAATATTCGGCATGCTAATTACACTGCTGATGGCCAAATTGCATTATCTCTTATAGTTTCCGACATATGGACTATCGACATTTTACAATATTGGCTCTTCTTCTAACTTGGGTCAAAATTGTAAAATGGTCTTATGAATTAGCGATTTCGCTCCAGTTCACATTCCAAGTAATATTCGGCATGCTAATTACGTTGCCGATTGCCAAATTGCATTATCTCTTATAGTTTCCGAGATATGGACTATCGACATCTTGCAATATTGGCTCTGCTTCTAACTTGGGCCAGAATTGTAAAATGGTCTTATGAATTAGCGATTTCGCTCCAATTCACATTCCAAGTAATATTTGGCATGCTAATTACGTTGCCGATTGCCAAATTGCATTATCTCTTATAGTTTCCGAGATATGGACTATCGACATCTTGCAATATTGGCTCTGCTTCTAACTTGGGCCAGAATTGTAAAATGGTCTTATGAATTAGCGATTTCGTTGTAATTCACATTCCAAGTAATATTCGGCATGCTAATTACGTTGCCGATTGCCAAATTGCATTATCTCTTATAGTTTCCGAGATATGGACTATCGACATCTTGCAATATTGGCTCTGCTTCTAACTTGGGCCAGAATTGTAAAATGGTCTTATGAATTAGCGATTTCGTTGTAATTCACATTCCAAGTAATATTCGGCATGCTAATTACGTTGCCGATTGCCAAATTGCATTACCTCTTATAGTTTTCGAGTTATGGACTATCGACATCTTGCAATATTGGCTCTGCTTCTAACTTGGGCCAGAATTGTAAAATGGTCTTATGAATTAGCGATTTCGTTGTAATTCACATTCCAAGTAATATTCGGCATGCTAATTACACTGCCGATGGCCAAATTGCATTATCTCTTATAGTTTCCGAGATATAGACTATCGACATTTTACAATATTGGCTCTTCTTCTAACTTGGGTCAAAATTGTAAATTGGTCTTATGAATTAGCGATTTCGTTGTAATTCACATTCCAAGTAATATTCGGCATGCTAATTACGTTGCCGATTGCCAAATTGCATTATTTCTTATAGTTTCCGAGATATGGACTATCGACATTTTACAATATTGGCTCTGCTTCTAACTTGGGTCAAAATTGAAAAATGGTCTTACGAATTAGCAATTTCGCTCCAATTCACATTCCAAGTAATATTCGGCATGCTAATTACGTTGCCGATTGCCAAATTGCATTATCTCTTATAGTTTCCGAGATATGGACTATCGACATCTTGCAATATTGGCTCTGCTTCTAACTTAGGCCAGAATTGTAAAATGGTCTTATGAATTAGCGATTTCGTTGTAATTCACATTCCAAGTAATATTCGGCATGCTAATTACGTTGCCGATTGCCAAATTGCATTATCTCTTATAGTTTCCGAGATATGGACTATCGACATCTTGCAATATTGGCACTGCTTCTAACTTGGGCCAGAATTGTAAAATGGTCTTATGAATTAGCGATTTCGTTGTAATTCACATTCCAAGTAATATTCGGCATGCTAATTACGTTGCCGAATGCCAAATTGCATTATCTCTTATAGTTTCCGAGATATGGACTATCGACATCTTGCAATATTGGCTCTGCTTCTAACTTGGGTCAAAATTGTAAAATGGTCTTATGAATTAGCGATTTCGCTCCAGTTCACATTCCAAGTAATATTCGGCATGCTAATTACGTTGCCGATTGCCAAATTGCATTATCTCTTATAGTTTCCGAGATATGGACTATCGACATCTTGCAATATTGGCTCTGCTTCTAACTTGGGCCAGAATTGTAAAATGGTCTTATGAATTAGCGATTTCGCTCCAATTCACATTCCAAGTAATATTTGGCATGCTAATTACGTTGCCGATTGCCAAATTGCATTATCTCTTATAGTTTCCGAGATATGGACTATCGACATCTTGCAATATTGGCTCTGCTTCTAACTTGGGCCAGAATTGTAAAATGGTCTTATGAATTAGCGATTTCGTTGTAATTCACATTCCAAGTAATATTCGGCATGCTAATTACACTGCCGATGGCCAAATTGCATTATCTCTTATAGTTTCCGAGATATAGACTATCGACATTTTACAATATTGGCTCTTCTTCTAACTTGGGTCAAAATTGTAAATTGGTCTTATGAATTAGCGATTTCGTTGTAATTCACATTCCAAGTAATATTCGGCATGCTAATTACGTTGCCGATTGCCAAATTGCATTATCTCTTATAGTTTCCGAGATATGGACTATCGACATTTTACAATATTGGCTCTGCTTCTAACTTGGGTCAAAATTGTAAAATGGTCTTATGAATTAGCAATTTCGCTCCAATTCACATTCCAAGTAATATTCGGCATGCTAATTACGTTGCCGATTGCCAAATTGCATTATCTCTTATAATTTCCGAGATATGGACTATCGACATCTTGCAATATTGGCTCTGCTTCTAACTTAGGCCAGAATTGTAAAATGGTCTTATGAATTAGCGATTTCGTTGTAATTCACATTCCAAGTAATATTCGGCATGCTAATTACGTTGCCGATTGCCAAATTGCATTATCTCTTATAGTTTCCGAGATATGGACTATCGACATCTTGCAATATTGGCACTGCTTCTAACTTGGGCCAGAATTGTAAAATGGTCTTATGAATTAGCGATTTCGTTGTAATTCACATTCCAAGTAATATTCGGCATGCTAATTACGTTGCCGAATGCCAAATTGCATTATCTCTTATAGTTTCCGAGATATGGACTATCGACATCTTGCAATATTGGCTCTGCTTCTAACTTGGGCCAGAATTGTAAAATGGTCTTATGAATTAGCGATTTCGCTCCAATTCACATTCCAAGTAATATTCGGCATGCTAATTACACTGCCGATGGCCAAATTGCGTTATCTCTTATAGTTTCCGAGATATGGACTATCGACATTTTACAATATTGGCTCTTCTTCTAACTTGGGCCAAAATTGTAAAATGGTCTTATGAATTAGCGATTTCGCTCCAGTTCACATTCCAAGTAATATTCGGCATGCTAATTACGTTGCCGATTGCCAAATTGCATTATCTCTTATAGTTTCCGAGATATGGACTATCGACATCTTGCAATATTGGCTCTGCTTCTAACTTGGGCCAGAATTGTAAAATGGTCTTATGAATTAGCGATTTCGCTTCAATTCACATTCCAAGTAATATTTGGCATGCTAATTACGTTGCCGATTGCCAAATTGCATTATCTCTTATAGTTTCCGAGATATGGACTATCGATAATTTACACCTTAGGCTCTGCTTCTAACTTGGGCCCAAATTGTAAAATGGTCTTATGAATTAGCGATTTCGTTGTAATTCACATTCCAAGTAATATTCGGCATGCTAATTACACTGCCGATGGCCAAATTGCATTATCTCTTATAGTTTCCGAGATATAGACTATCGACATTTTACAATATTGGCTCTTCTTCTAACTTGGGTCAAAATTGTAAATTGGTCTTATGAATTAGCGATTTCGTTGTAATTCACATTCCAAGTAATATTCGGCATGCTAATTACGTTGCCGATTGCCAAATTGCATTATCTCTTATAGTTTCCGAGATATGGACTATCGACATTTTACAATATTGGCTCTGCTTCTAACTTGGGTCAAAATTGTAAAATGGCCTTATGAATTAGCAATTTCGCTCCAATTCACATTCCAAGTAATATTCGGCATGCTAATTACACTGCCGATGGCCAAATTGCATTATCTCCTATAGTTTCCGAGATATGGACTATCGACATTTTACAATATTGGCTCTTCTTCTAACTTGGGTCAAAATTGTAAAATGGTCTTATGAATTAGCGATTTCGCTCCAGTTCACATTCCAAGTAATATTCGGCATGCTAATTACGTTGCCGATTGCCAAATTGCATTATCTCTTATAGTTTCCGAGATATGGACTATCGACATCTTGCAATATTGGCTCTGCTTCTAACTTGGGCCAGAATTGTAAAATGGTCTTATGAATTAGCGATTTCGCTCCAATTCATATTCCAAGTAATATTTGGCATGCTAATTACGTTGCCGATTGCCAAATTGCATTATCTCTTATAGTTTCCGAGATATGGACTATCGACATCTTGCAATATTGGCTCTGCTTCTAACTTGGGCCAGAATTGTAAAATGGTCTTATGAATTAGCGATTTCGCTCCAATTCACATTCCAAGTAATATTTGGCATGCTAATTACGTTGCCGATTGCCAAATTGCATTATCTCTTATAGTTTCCGAGATATGGACTATCGACATCTTGCAATATTGGCTCTGCTTCTAACTTGGGCCAGAATTGTAAAATGGTCTTATGAATTAGCGATTTCGTTGTAATTCACATTCCAAGTAATATTCGGCATGCTAATTACACTGCCGATGGCCAAATTGCATTATCTCTTATAGTTTCCGAGATATAGACTATCGACATTTTACAATATTGGCTCTTCTTCTAACTTGGGTCAAAATTGTAAAATGGTCTTATGAATTAGCGATTTCGTTGTAATTCACATTCCAAGTAATATTCGGCATGCTAATTACGTTGCCGATTGCCAAATTGCATTACCTCTTATAGTTTCCGAGTTATGGACTATCGACATCTTGCAATATTGGCTCTGCTTCTAACTTGGGCCAGAATTGTAAAATGGTCTTATGAATTAGCGATTTCGTTGTAATTCACATTCCAAGTAATATTCGGCATGCTAATTACGTTGCCGAATGCCAAATTGCATTATCTCTTATAGTTTCCGAGATATGGACTATCGACATCTTGCAATATTGGCTCAGCTTCTAACTTGGGCCAGAATTGTAAAATGGTCTTATGAATTAGCGATTTCGCTCCAATTCACATTCCAAGTAATATTCGGCATGCTAATTACACTGCTGATGGCCAAATTGCATTATCTCTTATAGTTTCCGACATATGGACTATCGACATTTTACAATATTGGCTCTTCTTCTAACTTGGGTCAAAATTGTAAAATGGTCTTATGAATTAGCGATTTCGCTCCTGTTCACATTCCAAGTAATATTCGGCATGCTAATTACGTTGCCGATTGCCAAATTGCATTATCTCTTATAGTTTCCGAGATATGGACTATCGACATCTTGCAATATTGGCTCTGCTTCTAACTTGGGCCAGAATTGTAAAATGGTCTTATGAATTAGCGATTTCGCTCCAATTCACATTCCAAGTAATATTTGGCATGCTAATTACGTTGCCGATTGCCAAATTGCATTATCTCTTATAGTTTCCGAGATATGGACTATCGACATCTTGCAATATTGGCTCTGCTTCTAACTTGGGCCAGAATTGTAAAATGGTCTTATGAATTAGCGATTTCGTTGTAATTCACATTCCAAGTAATATTCGGCATGCTAATTACGTTGCCGATTGCCAAATTGCATTATCTCTTATAGTTTCCGAGATATGGACTATCGACATCTTGCAATATTGGCTCTGCTTCTAACTTGGGCCAGAATTGTAAAATGGTCTTATGAATTAGCGATTTCGTTGTAATTCACATTCCAAGTAATATTCGGCATGCTAATTACGTTGCCGATTGCCAAATTGCATTACCTCTTATAGTTTCCGAGTTATGGACTATCGACATCTTGCAATATTGGCTCTGCTTCTAACTTGGGCCAGAATTGTAAAATGGTCTTATGAATTAGCGATTTCGTTGTAATTCACATTCCAAGTAATATTCGGCATGCTAATTACACTGCCGATGGCCAAATTGCATTATCTCTTATAGTTTCCGAGATATAGACTATCGACATTTTACAATATTGGCTCTTCTTCTAACTTGGGTCAAAATTGTAAATTGGTCTTATGAATTAGCGATTTCGTTGTAATTCACATTCCAAGTAATATTCGGCATGCTAATTACGTTGCCGATTGCCAAATTGCATTATCTCTTATAGTTTCCGAGATATGGACTATCGACATTTTACAATATTGGCTCTGCTTCTAACTTGGGTCAAAATTGTAAAATGGTCTTATGAATTAGCAATTTCGCTCCAATTCACATTCCAAGTAATATTCGGCATGCTAATTACGTTGCCGATTGCCAAATTGCATTATCTCTTATAGTTTCCGAGATATGGACTATCGACATCTTGCAATATTGGCTCTGCTTCTAACTTAGGCCAGAATTGTAAAATGGTCTTATGAATTAGCGATTTCGTTGTAATTCACATTCCAAGTAATATTCGGCATGCTAATTACGTTGCCGATTGCCAAATTGCATTATCTCTTATAGTTTCCGAGATATGGACTATCGACATCTTGCAATATTGGCACTGCTTCTAACTTGGGCCAGAATTGTAAAATGGTCTTATGAATTAGCGATTTCGTTGTAATTCACATTCCAAGTAATATTCGGCATGCTAATTACGTTGCCGAATGCCAAATTGCATTATCTCTTATAGTTTCCGAGATATGGACTATCGACATCTTGCAATATTGGCTCTGCTTCTAACTTGGGCCAGAATTGTAAAATGGTCTTATGAATTAGCGATTTCGCTCCAATTCACATTCCAAGTAATATTCGGCATGCTAATTACACTGCCGATGGCCAAATTGCATTATCTCTTATAGTTTCCGAGATATGGACTATCGACATTTTACAATATTGGCTCTTCTTCTAACTTGGGCCAAAATTGTAAAATGGTCTTATGAATTAGCGATTTCGCTCCAGTTCACATTCCAAGTAATATTCGGCATGCTAATTACGTTGCCGATTGCCAAATTGCATTATCTCTTATAGTTTCCGAGATATGGACTATCGACATCTTGCAATATTGGCTCTGCTTCTAACTTGGGCCAGAATTGTAAAATGGTCTTATGAATTAGCGATTTCGCTTCAATTCACATTCCAAGTAATATTTGGCATGCTAATTACGTTGCCGATTGCCAAATTGCATTATCTCTTATAGTTTCCGAGATATGGACTATCGACATCTTGCAATATTGGCTCTGCTTCTAACTTGGGCCAGAATTGTAAAATGGTCTTATGAATTAGCGATTTCGTTGTAATTCACATTCCAAGTAATATTCGGCATGCTAATTACGTTGCCGATTGCCAAATTGCATTATCTCTTATAGTTTCCGAGATATGGACTATCGACATCTTGCAATATTGGCTCTGCTTCTAACTTGGGCCAGAATTGTAAAATGGTCTTATGAATTAGCGATTTCGTTGTAATTCACATTCCAAGTAATATTCGGCATGCTAATTACGTTGCCGATTGCCAAATTGCATTACCTCTTATAGTTTCCGAGTTATGGACTATCGACATCTTGCAATATTGGCTCTGCTTCTAACTTGGGCCAGAATTTTAAAATGGTCTTATGAATTAGCGATTTCGTTGTAATTCACATTCCAAGTAATATTCGGCATGCTAATTACGTTGCCGAATGCCAAATTGCATTATCTCTTATAGTTTCCGAGATATGGACTATCGACATCTTGCAATATTGGCTCTGCTTCTAACTTGGGCCAGAATTGTAAAATGGTCTTATGAATTAGCGATTTCGTTGTAATTCACATTCCAAGTAATATTCGGCATGCTAATTACGTTGCCGATTGCCAAATTGCATTATCTCTTATAGTTTCCGAGATATGGACTATCGACATCTTGCAATATTGGCTCTGCTTCTAACTTGGGCCAGAGTTGTAAAATGGTCTTATGAATTAGCGATTTCGTTGTAATTCACATTCCAAGTAATATTCGGCATGCTAATTACGTTGCCGATTGCCAAATTGCATTACCTCTTATAGTTTCCGAGTTATGGACTATCGACATCTTGCAATATTGGCTCTGCTTCTAACTTGGGCCAGAATTGTAAAATGGTCTTATGAATTAGCGATTTCGTTGTAATTCACATTCCAAGTAATATTCGGCATGCTAATTACACTGCCGATGGCCAAATTGCATTATCTCTTATAGTTTCCGAGATATAGACTATCGACATTTTACAATATTGGCTCTTCTTCTAACTTGGGTCAAAATTGTAAATTGGTCTTATGAATTAGCGATTTCGTTGTAATTCACATTCCAAGTAATATTCGGCATGCTAATTACGTTGCCGATTGCCAAATTGCATTATCTCTTATAGTTTCCGAGATATGGACTATCGACATTTTACAATATTGGCTCTGCTTCTAACTTGGGTCAAAATTGTAAAATGGTCTTATGAATTAGCAATTTCGCTCCAATTCACATTCCAAGTAATATTCGGCATGCTAATTACGTTGCCGATTGCCAAATTGCATTATCTCTTATAGTTTCCGAGATATGGACTATCGACATCTTGCAATATTGGCTCTGCTTCTAACTTAGGCCAGAATTGTAAAATGGTCTTATGAATTAGCGATTTCGTTGTAATTCACATTCCAAGTAATATTCGGCATGCTAATTACGTTGCCGATTGCCAAATTGCATTATCTCTTATAGTTTCCGAGATATGGACTATCGACATCTTGCAATATTGGCACTGCTTCTAACTTGGGCCAGAATTGTAAAATGGTCTTATGAATTAGCGATTTCGTTGTAATTCACATTCCAAGTAATATTCGGCATGCTAATTACGTTGCCGAATGCCAAATTGCATTATCTCTTATAGTTTCCGAGATATGGACTATCGACATCTTGCAATATTGGCTCTGCTTCTAACTTGGGTCAAAATTGTAAAATGGTCTTATGAATTAGCGATCTCGCTCCAGTTCACATTCCAAGTAATATTCGGCATGCTAATTACGTTGCCGATTGCCAAATTGCATTATCTCTTATAGTTTCCGAGATATGGACTATCGACATCTTGCAATATTGGCTCTGCTTCTAACTTGGGCCAGAATTGTAAAATGGTCTTATGAATTAGCGATTTCGCTCCAATTCACATTCCAAGTAATATTTGGCATGCTAATTACGTTGCCGATTGCCAAATTGCATTATTTCTTATAGTTTCCGAGATATGGACTATCGACATCTTGCAATATTGGCTCTGCTTCTAACTTGGGCCAGAATTGTAAAATGGTCTTATGAATTAGCGATTTCGTTGTAATTCACATTCCAAGTAATATTCGGCATGCTAATTACACTGCCGATGGCCAAATTGCATTATCTCTTATAGTTTCCGAGATATAGACTATCGACATTTTACAATATTGGCTCTTCTTCTAACTTGGGTCAAAATTGTAAATTGGTCTTATGAATTAGCGATTTCGTTGTAATTCACATTCCAAATAATATTCGGCATGCTAATTACGTTGCCGATTGCCAAATTGCATTATCTCTTATAGTTTCCGAGATATGGACTATCGACATTTTACAATATTGGCTCTGCTTCTAACTTGGGTCAAAATTGTAAAATGGTCTTATGAATTAGCAATTTCGCTCCAATTCACATTCCAAGTAATATTCGGCATGCTAATTACGTTGCCGATTGCCAAATTGCATTATCTCTTATAGTTTCCGAGATATGGACTATCGACATCTTGCAATATTGGCTCTGCTTCTAACTTAGGCCAGAATTGTAAAATGGTCTTATGAATTAGCGATTTCGTTGTAATTCACATTCCAAGTAATATTCGGCATGCTAATTACGTTGCCGATTGCCAAATTGCATTATCTCTTATAGTTTCCGAGATATGGACTATCGACATCTTGCAATATTGGCACTGCTTCTAACTTGGGCCAGAATTGTAAAATGGTCTTATGAATTAGCGATTTCGTTGTAATTCACATTCCAAGTAATATTCGGCATGCTAATTACGTTGCCGAATGCCAAATTGCATTATCTCTTATAGTTTCCGAGATATGGACTATCGACATCTTGCAATATTGGCTCTGCTTCTAACTTGGGCCAGAATTGTAAAATGGTCTTATGAATTAGCGATTTCGTTGTAATTCACATTCCAAGTAATATTCGGCATGCTAATTACGTTGCCGATTGCCAAATTGCATTATCTCTTATAGTTTCCGAGATATGGACTATCGACATTTTACAATATTGGCTCTTCTTCTAACTTGGGCCAAAATTGTAAAATGGTCTTATGAATTAGCGATTTCGCTCCAGTTCACATTCCAAGTAATATTCGGCATGCTAATTACGTTGCCGATTGCCAAATTGCATTATCTCTTATAGTTTCCGAGATATGGACTATCGACATCTTGCAATATTGGCTCTGCTTCTAACTTGGGCCAGAATTGTAAAATGGTCTTATGAATTAGCGATTTCGCTTCAATTCACATTCCAAGTAATATTTGGCATGCTAATTACGTTGCCGATTGCCAAATTGCATTATCTCTTATAGTTTCCGAGATATGGACTATCGACATCTTGCAATATTGGCTCTGCTTCTAACTTGGGCCAGAATTGTAAAATGGTCTTATGAATTAGCGATTTCGTTGTAATTCACATTCCAAGTAATATTCGGCATGCTAATTACGTTGCCGATTGCCAAATTGCATTATCTCTTATAGTTTCCGAGATATGGACTATCGACATCTTGCAATATTGGCTCTGCTTCTAACTTGGGCCAGAATTGTAAAATGGTCTTATGAATTAGCGATTTCGTTGTAATTCACATTCCAAGTAATATTCGGCATGCTAATTACGTTGCCGATTGCCAAATTGCATTACCTCTTATAGTTTCCGAGTTATGGACTATCGACATCTTGCAATATTGGCTCTGCTTCTAACTTGGGCCAGAATTTTAAAATGGTCTTATGAATTAGCGTTTTCGTTGTAATTCACATTCCAAGTAATATTCGGCATGCTAATTACGTTGCCGAATGCCAAATTGCATTATCTCTTATAGTTTCCGAGATATGGACTATCGACATCTTGCAATATTGGCTCTGCTTCTAACTTGGGCCAGAATTGTAAAATGGTCTTATGAATTAGCGATTTCGCTCCAATTCACATTCCAAGTAATATTCGGCATGCTAATTACACTGCCGATGGCCAAATTGCATTATCTCTTATAGTTTCCGAGATATGGACTATCGACATTTTACAATATTGGCTCTTCTTCTAACTTGGGTCAAAATTGTAAAATGGTCTTATGAATTAGCGATTTCGCTCCAGTTCACATTCCAAGTAATATTCGGCATGCTAATTACGTTGCCGATTGCCAAATTGCATTATCTCTTATAGTTTCCGAGATATGGACTATCGACATCTTGCAATATTGGCTCTGCTTCTAACTTGGGCCAGAATTGTAAAATGGTCTTATGAATTAGCGATTTCGTTGTAATTCACATTCCAAGTAATAGTCGGCATGCTAATTACGTTGCCGAATGCCAAATTGCATTATCTCTTATAGTTTCCGAGATATGGACTATCGACATCTTGCAATATTGGCTCTGCTTCTAACTTGGGCCAGAATTGTAAAATGGTCTTATGAATTAGCGATTTCGCTCCAATTCACATTCCAAGTAATATTCGGCATGCTAATTACACTGCCGATGGCCAAATTGCATTATCTCTTATAGTTTCCGAGATATGGACTATCGACATCTTGCAATATTGGCTCTGCTTCTAACTTGGGCCAGAATTGTAAAATGGTCTTATGAATTAGCGATTTCGTTGTAATTCACATTCCAAGTAATATTCGGCATGCTAATTACGTTGCCAATTGCCAAATTGCATTACCTCTTATAGTTTCCGAGTTATGGACTATCGACATCTTGCAATATTGGCTCTGCTTCTAACTTGGGCCAGAATTGTAAAATGGTCTTATGAATTAGCGATTTCGTTGTAATTCACATTCCAAATAATATTCGTCATGCTAATTACGTTGCCGATTGTAAATTGCATTATCTCTTATAGTTTCCGAGATATGGACTATCGACATTTTACAATATTGGCTCTGCTTCTAACTTGGGTCAAAATTGTAAAATGGTCTTATGAATTAGCGATTTCGCTCCAGTTCACATTCCAAGTAATATTCGGCATGCTAATTACACTGCCGATGGCCAAATTGCATTATCTCTTATAGTTTCCGAGATATGGACTATCGACATTTTACAATATTGGCTCTTCTTCTAACTTTTGTCAAAATTGTAAAATGGTCTTATGAATTAGCGATTTCGCTCCAGTTCACATTCCAAGTAATATTCGGCATGCTAATTACGTTGCCGATTGCCAAATTGCATTATCTCTTATAGTTTCCGAGATATGGACTATCGACATCTTGCAATATTGGCTCTGCTTCTTGGACCAGAATTGTAAAATGGTCTTATGAATTAGCGATTTCGCTCCAATTCACATTCCAAGTAATATTCGGCATGCTAATTACGTTGCCGATTGCCAAATTGCATTATCTCTTATAGTTTCCGAGATATGGACTATCGACATCTTGCAATATTGGCTCTGCTTCTTGGACCAGAATTGTAAAATGGTCTTATGAATTAGCGATTTCGTTGTAATTCACATTCCAAGTAATATTCGGCATGCTAATTACGTTGCCGATTGCCAAATTGCATTACCTCTTATAGTTTCCGAGTTATGGTCTATCGACATCTTGCAATATTGGCTCTGCTTCTAACTTGGGCCAGAATTGTAAAATGGTCTTATGAATTAGCGATTTCGTTGTAATTCACATTCCAAGTAATATTCGTCATGCTAATTACGTTGCCGATTGTAAATTGAATTATCTCTTATAGTTTCCGAGATATGGACTATCGACATTTTACAATATTGGCTCTTCTTCTAACTTGGGTCAAAATTGTAAAATGGTCTTATGAATTAGCGATTTCGCTCCAGTTCACATTCCAAGTAATATTCGGCATGCTAATTACACTGCCGATGGCCAAATAGCATTATCTCTTATAGTTTCCGAGATATGGACTATCGACATTTTACAATATTGGCTCTTCTTCTAACTTGGGTCAAAATTGTAAAATGGTCTTATGAATTAGCGATTTCGCTCCAGTTCACATTCCAAGTAATATTCGGCATGCTAATTACGTTGCCGATTGCCAAATTGCATTATCTCTTATAGTTTCCGAGATATGGACTATCGACATCTTGCAATATTCGCTCTGCTTCTAACTTGGGCCAGAATTGTAAAATGGTCTTATGAATTAGCGATTTCACTCCAATTCACATTCCAAGTAATATTCGGCATGCTAATTACGTTGCCGATTGCCAAATTGCATTATCTCTTATAGTTTCCGAGATATGGACTATCGACATCTTGCAATATTGGCTCTGCTTCTTGGACCAGAATTGTAAAATGGTCTTATGAATTAGCGATTTCGTTGTAATTCACATTCCAAGTAATATTCGGCATGCTAATTACGTTGCCGATTGCCAAATTGCATTATCTCTTATAGTTTCCGAGATATGGACTATCGACATCTTGCAATATTGGCTCTGCTTCTAACTTGGGCCAGAATTGTAAAATGGTCTTATGAAATAGCGATTTCGTTGTAATTCACATTCCAAGTAATATTCGGCATGCTAATTACACTGCCGATGGCCAAATTGCATTATCTCTTATAGTTTCCGAGATATGGACTATCGACATTTTACAATATTGGCTCTTCTTCTAACTTGGGTCAAAATTGCAAAATGGTCTTATGAATTAGCGATTTCGCTCCAGTTCACATTCCAAGTAATATTCGGCATGCTAATTACGTTGCCGATTGCCAAGTTGCATTATCTCTTATAGTTTCCGAGATATGGACTATCGACATCTTGCAATATTGGCTCTGCTTCTAACTTGGGCCAGAATTGTAAAATGGTCTTATGAATTATCGATTTCGCTCCAATTCACATTCCAAGTAATATTCGGCATGCTAATTACGTTGCCGATTGCCAAATTGCATTATCTCTTATAGTTTCCGAGATATGGACTATCGACATCTTGCAATATTGGCTCTGCTTCTAACTTGGGCCAGAATTGTAAAATGGTCTTATGAATTAGCGATTTCGTTGTAATTCACATTCCAAGTAATATTCGGCATGCTAATTACGTTGCCGATTGCCAAATTGCATTATCTCTTATAGTTTCCGAGATATGGACTATCGACATTTTACAATATTGGCTCTTCTTCTAACTTGGGTCAAAATTGTAAAATGGTCTTATGAATTAGCGATTTCGCTCCAGTTCACATTCCAAGTAATATTCGGCATGCTAATTACGTTGCCGATTGCCAAGTTGCATTATCTCTTATAGTTTCCGAGATATGGACTATCGACATCTTGCAATATTGGCTCTGCTTCTAAGTTGGGCCAGAATTGTAAAATGGTCTTATGAATTAGCGATTTCGCTCCAATTCACATTCCAAGTAATATTCGGCATGCTAATTACGTTGCCGATTGCCAAATTGCATTATCTCTTATAGTTTCCGAGATGTGGACTATCGACATCTTGCAATATTGGCTCTGCTTCTAACTTGGGCCAGAATTGTAAAATGGTCTTAAGAATTAGCGATTTCGTTGTAATTCACATTCCAAGTAATATTCGGCATGCTAATTACGTTGCCGATTGCCAAATTGCATTATCTCTTATAGTTTCCGAGATATGGACTATCGACATCTTGCAATATTGGCTCTGCTTCTAACTTGGGCCAGAATTGTAAAATGGTCTTATGAATTAGCGATTTCGTTGTAATTCACATTCCAAGTAATGTTCGGCATGCTAACTACGTTGCCGATTGCCAAATTGCATTATCTTTTATAGTTTCCGAGACATGGACTATCGACATTTTACAATATTGGCTCTTCTAACTTGGGTCAAAATTGTAAAATGGTCTTATGAATTAGCGATTTCGCTCCAGTTCACATTCCAAGTAATATTCGGGATGCTAATTACGTTGCCGATTGAAAAATTGCATTATCTCTTATAGTTTCCGAGATATGACTATCGACATCTTGCAATATTGGCTCTGCTTCTAACTTGGGCCAGAATTGTAAAATGGTCTTATGAATTAGCGATTTTGTTGTAATTCACATTCCAAGTAATATTCGGCATGCTAATTACGTTGCCGATTGCCAAGTTGCATTATCTCTTATAGTTTCCGAGATATGAACTATCGACATCTTGCAATATTGGCTCTGCTTCTAAGTTGGGCCAGAATTGTAAAATGGTCTTATGAATTAGCGATTTCGCTCCAATTCACATTCCAAGTAATATTCGGCATGCTAATTACGTTGCCGATTGCCAAATTGCATTATCTCTTATAGTTTCCGAGATATGGACTATCGACATCTTGCAATATTGGCTCTGCTTCTAACTTGGGCCAGAATTGTAAAATGGTCTTATGAATTAGCGATTTCGCTCCAGTTCACAATCCAAGTAATATTCGGGATGCTAATTACGTTGCCGATTGCCAAATTGCATTATCTCTTATAGTTTCCGAGATATGACTATCGACATCTTGCAATATTGGCTCTGCTTCTAACTTGGGCCAGAATTGTAAAATGGTCTTATGAATTAGCGATTTTGTTGTAATTCACATTCCAAGTAATATTCGGCATGCTAATTACGTTGCCGATTGCCAAATTGCATTATCTCTTATAGTTTCCGAGATATGAACTATCGACATCTTGCAATATTGGCTCTGCTTCTAACTTGGGCCAGAATTGTAAAATGGTCTTATGAATTAGCGATTTCGTTCTAATTCACATTCCAAGTAATATTCGGCATGCTAATTACACTGCCGATGGCCAAATTGCATTATCTCTAATAGTTTCCGAGATATGGACTATCGACCTTTTACAATATTGGCTTTTCTTCTAACTTGGGTCAAAATTGTAAATTGGTCTTATGAATTAGCGATTTCGCTCCAGTTCACATTCCAAGTAATATTCGGCATGCTAATTACGTTGCCGATTGCCAAATTGCATTATCTCTTATAGTTTCCGAGATATGGACTATCGACATCTTGCTATATTGGCTCTGCTTCTAACTTGGGCCAGAATTGTAAAATGGTCTTATGAATTAGCGATTTCGCTCCAATTCACATTCCAAGTAATATTCGGCATGCTAATTACGTTGCCGATTGCCAAATTGCATTATCTCTTATAGTTTCCGAGATATGGACTATCGACATCTTGCAATATTGGCTCTGCTTCTAACTTGGGCCAGAATTGTAAAATGGTCTTATGAATTAGCGATTTCGTTGTAATTCACATTCCAAGTAATATTCGGCATGCTAATTACGTTGCCGATTGCCAAATTGCATTATCTCTTATAGTTTCCGAGATATGGACTATCGACATTTTACAATATTGGCTCTTCTTCTAACTTGGGTCAAAATTGTAAAATGGTCTTATGAATTAGCGATTTCGCTCCAGTTCACATTCCAAGTAATATTCGGCATGCTAATTACGTTGCCGATTGCCAAATTGCATTATCTCTTATAGTTTCCGAGATATGGATTATCGACATCTTGCAATATTGGCTCTGCTTCTAACTTGGGCCAGAATTGTAAAATGGTCTTATGAATTAGCGATTTCGTTGTAATTCACATTCCAAGTAATATTCGGCATGCTAATTACGTTGCCGATTGCCAAATTGCATTATCTCTTATAGTTTCCGAGATATGGACTATCGACATCTTGCAATATTGGCTCTGCTTCTAACTTGGGCCAGAATTGTAAAATGGTCTTATGAATTAGCGATTTCGTTGTTATTCACATTCCAAGTAATATTCGGCATGCTAATTACACTGCCGATGGCCAAATTGCATTATCTCTTATAGTTTCCGAGATATGGACTATCGACATTTTACAATATTGGCTCTTCTTCTAACTTGGGTCAAAATTGTAAAATGGTCTTATGAATTAGCGATTTCGCTCCAGTTCACATTCCAAGTAATATTCGGCATGCTAATTACGTTGCCGATTGCCAAATTGCATTATCTCTTATAGTTTCCGAGATATGGACTATCGACATCTTGCAATATTGGCTCTGCTTCTAAGTTGGGCCAGAATTGTAAAATGGTCTTATGAATTAGCGATTTCGCTCCAATTCACATTCCAAGTAATATTCGGCATGCTAATTACGTTGCCGATTGCCAAATTGCATTATCTCTTATAGTTTCCGAGATATGGATTATCGACATCTTGCAATATTGGCTCTGCTTCTAACTTGGGCCAGAATTGTAAAATGGTCTTATGAATTAGCGATTTCGTTGTAATTCACATTCCAAGTAATATTCGGCATGCTAATTACGTTGCCGATTGCCAAATTGCATTATCTCTTATAGTTTCCGAGATATGGACTATCGACATCTTGCAATATTGGCTCTGCTTCTAACTTGGGCCAGAATTGTAAAATGGTCTTATGAATTAGCGATTTCGTTGTTATTCACATTCCAAGTAATATTCGGCATGCTAATTACACTGCCGATGGCCAAATTGCATTATCTCTTATAGTTTCCGAGATATGGACTATCGACATTTTACAATATTGGCTCTTCTTCTAACTTGGGTCAAAATTGTAAAATGGTCTTATGAATTAGCGATTTCGCTCCAGTTCACATTCCAAGTAATATTCGGCATGCTAATTACGTTGCCGATTGCCAAGTTGCATTATCTCTTATAGTTTCCGAGATATGGACTATCGACATCTTGCAATATTGGCTCTGCTTCTAAGTTGGGCCAGAATTGTAAAATGGTCTTATGAATTAGCGATTTCGCTCCAATTCACATTCCAAGTAATATTCGGCATGCTAATTACGTTGCCGATTGCCAAATTGCATTATCTCTTATAGTTTCCGAGATGTGGACTATCGACATCTTGCAATATTGGCTCTGCTTCTAACTTGGGCCAGAATTGTAAAATGGTCTTAAGAATTAGCGATTTCGTTGTAATTCACATTCCAAGTAATATTCGGCATGCTAATTACGTTGCCGATTGCCAAATTGCATTATCTCTTATAGTTTCCGAGATATGGACTATCGACATCTTGCAATATTGGCTCTGCTTCTAACTTGGGCCAGAATTGTAAAATGGTCTTATGAATTAGCGATTTCGTTGTAATTCACATTCCAAGTAATGTTCGGCATGCTAACTACGTTGCCGATTGCCAAATTGCATTATCTTTTATAGTTTCCGAGACATGGACTATCGACATTTTACAATATTGGCTCTTCTAACTTGGGTCAAAATTGTAAAATGGTCTTATGAATTAGCGATTTCGCTCCAGTTCACATTCCAAGTAATATTCGGGATGCTAATTACGTTGCCGATTGCCAAATTGCATTATCTCTTATAGTTTCCGAGATATGACTATCGACATCTTGCAATATTGGCTCTGCTTCTAACTTGGGCCAGAATTGTAAAATGGTCTTATGAATTAGCGATTTTGTTGTAATTCACATTCCAAGTAATATTCGGCATGCTAATTACGTTGCCGATTGCCAAGTTGCATTATCTCTTATAGTTTCCGAGATATGAACTATCGACATCTTGCAATATTGGCTCTGCTTCTAAGTTGGGCCAGAATTGTAAAATGGTCTTATGAATTAGCGATTTCGCTCCAATTCACATTCCAAGTAATATTCGGCATGCTAATTACGTTGCCGATTGCCAAATTGCATTATCTCTTATAGTTTCCGAGATATGACTATCGACATCTTGCAATATTGGCTCTGCTTCTAACTTGGGCCAGAATTGTAAAATGGTCTTATGAATTAGCGATTTCGCTCCAGTTCACAATCCAAGTAATATTCGGGATGCTAATTACGTTGCCGATTGCCAAATTGCATTATCTCTTATAGTTTCCGAGATATGACTATCGACATCTTGCAATATTGGCTCTGCTTCTAACTTGGGCCAGAATTGTAAAATGGTCTTATGAATTAGCGATTTTGTTGTAATTCACATTCCAAGTAATATTCGGCATGCTAATTACGTTGCCGATTGCCAAATTGCATTATCTCTTATAGTTTCCGAGATATGGACTATCGACATCTTGCAATATTGGCTCTGCTTCTAACTTGGGCCAGAATTGTAAAATGGTCTTATGAATTAGCGATTTCGTTCTAATTCACATTCCAAGTAATATTCGGCATGCTAATTACACTGCCGATGGCCAAATTGCATTATCTCTAATAGTTTCCGAGATATGGACTATCGACATTTTACAATATTGGCTTTTCTTCTAACTTGGGTCAAAATTGTAAATTGGTCTTATGAATTAGCGATTTCGCTCCAGTTCACATTCCAAGTAATATTCGGCATGCTAATTACGTTGCCGATTGCCAAATTGCATTATCTCTTATAGTTTCCGAGATATGGACTATCGACATCTTGCTATATTGGCTCTGCTTCTAACTTGGGCCAGAATTGTAAAATGGTCTTATGAATTAGCGATTTCGCTCCAATTCACATTCCAAGTAATATTCGGCATGCTAATTACGTTGCCGATTGCCAAATTGCATTATCTCTTATAGTTTCCGAGATATGGACTATCGACATCTTGCAATATTGGCTCTGCTTCTAACTTGGGCCAGAATTGTAAAATGGTCTTATGAATTAGCGATTTCGTTGTAATTCACATTCCAAGTAATATTCGGCATGCTAATTACGTTGCCGATTGCCAAATTGCATTATCTCTTATAGTTTCCGAGATATGGACTATCGACATTTTACAATATTGGCTCTTCTTCTAACTTGGGTCAAAATTGTAAAATGGTCTTATGAATTAGCGATTTCGCTCCAGTTCACATTCCAAGTAATATTCGGCATGCTAATTACGTTGCCGATTGCCAAATTGCATTATCTCTTATAGTTTCCGAGATATGGATTATCGACATCTTGCAATATTGGCTCTGCTTCTAACTTGGGCCAGAATTGTAAAATGGTCTTATGAATTAGCGATTTCGTTGTAATTCACATTCCAAGTAATATTCGGCATGCTAATTACGTTGCCGATTGCCAAATTGCATTATCTCTTATAGTTTCCGAGATATGGACTATCGACATCTTGCAATATTGGCTCTGCTTCTAACTTGGGCCAGAATTGTAAAATGGTCTTATGAATTAGCGATTTCGTTGTTATTCACATTCCAAGTAATATTCGGCATGCTAATTACACTGCCGATGGCCAAATTGCATTATCTCTTATAGTTTCCGAGATATGGACTATCGACATTTTACAATATTGGCTCTTCTTCTAACTTGGGTCAAAATTGTAAAATGGTCTTATGAATTAGCGATTTCGCTCCAGTTCACATTCCAAGTAATATTCGGCATGCTAATTACGTTGCCGATTGCCAAATTGCATTATCTCTTATAGTTTCCGAGATATGGACTATCGACATCTTGCAATATTGGCTCTGCTTCTAACTTGGGCCAGAATTGTAAAATGGTCTTATGAATTAGCGATTTCGCTCCAATTCACATTCCAAGTAATATTTGGCATGCTAATTACGTTGCCGATTGCCAAATTGCATTATCTCTTATAGTTTCCGAGATATGGACTATCGACATCTTGCAATATTGGCTCTGCTTCTAACTTGGGCCAGAATTGTAAAATGGTCTTATGAATTAGCGAATTCGCTCCAATTCACATTCCAAGTAATATTTGGCATGCTAATTACGTTGATGATTGCCAAATTGCATTATCTCTTATAGTTTCCGAGATATGGACTATCGACATCTTGCAATATTGGCTCTGCTTCTAACTTGGGCCAGAATTGTAAAATGGTCTTATGAATTAGCGATTTCGTTGTAATTCACATTCCAAGTAATATTCGGCATGCTAATTACGTTGCCGATTGCCAAATTGCATTATCTCTTATAGTTTCCGAGATATGGACTATCGACATTTTACAATATTGGCTCTGCTTCTAACTTGGGTCAAAATTGTAAAATGGTCTTATGAATTAGCAATTTCGCTCCAATTCACATTCCAAGTAATATTCGGCATGCTAATTACGTTGCCGATTGCCAAATTGCATTATCTCTTATAGTTTCCGAGATATGGACTATCGACATCTTGCAATATTGGCTCTGCTTCTAAATTAGGCCAGAATTGTAAAATGGTCTTATGAATTAGCGATTTCGTTGTAATTCACATTCCAAGTAATATTCGGCATGCTAATTACGTTGCCGATTGCCAAATTGCATTATCTCTTATAGTTTCCGAGATATGAACTATCGACATCTTGCAATATTGGCTCTGCTTCTAACTTGGGCCAGAATTGTAAAATGGTCTTATGAATTAGCGATTTCGTTCTAATTCACATTCCAAGTAATATTCGGCATGCTAATTACACTGCCGATGGCCAAATTGCATTATCTCTAATAGTTTCCGAGATATGGACTATCGACCTTTTACAATATTGGCTTTTCTTCTAACTTGGGTCAAAATTGTAAATTGGTCTTATGAATTAGCGATTTCGCTCCAGTTCACATTCCAAGTAATATTCGGCATGCTAATTACGTTGCCGATTGCCAAATTGCATTATCTCTTATAGTTTCCGAGATATGGACTATCGACATCTTGCTATATTGGCTCTGCTTCTAACTTGGGCCAGAATTGTAAAATGGTCTTATGAATTAGCGATTTCGCTCCAATTCACATTCCAAGTAATATTCGGCATGCTAATTACGTTGCCGATTGCCAAATTGCATTATCTCTTATAGTTTCCGAGATATGGACTATCGACATCTTGCAATATTGGCTCTGCTTCTAACTTGGGCCAGAATTGTAAAATGGTCTTATGAATTAGCGATTTCGTTGTAATTCACATTCCAAGTAATATTCGGCATGCTAATTACGTTGCCGATTGCCAAATTGCATTATCTCTTATAGTTTCCGAGATATGGACTATCGACATTTTACAATATTGGCTCTTCTTCTAACTTGGGTCAAAATTGTAAAATGGTCTTATGAATTAGCGATTTCGCTCCAGTTCACATTCCAAGTAATATTCGGCATGCTAATTACGTTGCCGATTGCCAAATTGCATTATCTCTTATAGTTTCCGAGATATGGATTATCGACATCTTGCAATATTGGCTCTGCTTCTAACTTGGGCCAGAATTGTAAAATGGTCTTATGAATTAGCGATTTCGTTGTAATTCACATTCCAAGTAATATTCGGCATGCTAATTACGTTGCCGATTGCCAAATTGCATTATCTCTTATAGTTTCCGAGATATGGACTATCGACATCTTGCAATATTGGCTCTGCTTCTAACTTGGGCCAGAATTGTAAAATGGTCTTATGAATTAGCGATTTCGTTGTTATTCACATTCCAAGTAATATTCGGCATGCTAATTACACTGCCGATGGCCAAATTGCATTATCTCTTATAGTTTCCGAGATATGGACTATCGACATTTTACAATATTGGCTCTTCTTCTAACTTGGGTCAAAATTGTAAAATGGTCTTATGAATTAGCGATTTCGCTCCAGTTCACATTCCAAGTAATATTCGGCATGCTAATTACGTTGCCGATTGCCAAATTGCATTATCTCTTATAGTTTCCGAGATATGGACTATCGACATCTTGCAATATTGGCTCTGCTTCTAAGTTGGGCCAGAATTGTAAAATGGTCTTATGAATTAGCGATTTCGCTCCAATTCACATTCCAAGTAATATTCGGCATGCTAATTACGTTGCCGATTGCCAAATTGCATTATCTCTTATAGTTTCCGAGATATGGATTATCGACATCTTGCAATATTGGCTCTGCTTCTAACTTGGGCCAGAATTGTAAAATGGTCTTATGAATTAGCGATTTCGTTGTAATTCACATTCCAAGTAATATTCGGCATGCTAATTACGTTGCCGATTGCCAAATTGCATTATCTCTTATAGTTTCCGAGATATGGACTATCGACATCTTGCAATATTGGCTCTGCTTCTAACTTGGGCCAGAATTGTAAAATGGTCTTATGAATTAGCGATTTCGTTGTTATTCACATTCCAAGTAATATTCGGCATGCTAATTACACTGCCGATGGCCAAATTGCATTATCTCTTATAGTTTCCGAGATATGGACTATCGACATTTTACAATATTGGCTCTTCTTCTAACTTGGGTCAAAATTGTAAAATGGTCTTATGAATTAGCGATTTCGCTCCAGTTCACATTCCAAGTAATATTCGGCATGCTAATTACGTTGCCGATTGCCAAGTTGCATTATCTCTTATAGTTTCCGAGATATGGACTATCGACATCTTGCAATATTGGCTCTGCTTCTAAGTTGGGCCAGAATTGTAAAATGGTCTTATGAATTAGCGATTTCGCTCCAATTCACATTCCAAGTAATATTCGGCATGCTAATTACGTTGCCGATTGCCAAATTGCATTATCTCTTATAGTTTCCGAGATGTGGACTATCGACATCTTGCAATATTGGCTCTGCTTCTAACTTGGGCCAGAATTGTAAAATGGTCTTAAGAATTAGCGATTTCGTTGTAATTCACATTCCAAGTAATATTCGGCATGCTAATTACGTTGCCGATTGCCAAATTGCATTATCTCTTATAGTTTCCGAGATATGGACTATCGACATCTTGCAATATTGGCTCTGCTTCTAACTTGGGCCAGAATTGTAAAATGGTCTTATGAATTAGCGATTTCGTTGTAATTCACATTCCAAGTAATGTTCGGCATGCTAACTACGTTGCCGATTGCCAAATTGCATTATCTTTTATAGTTTCCGAGACATGGACTATCGACATTTTACAATATTGGCTCTTCTAACTTGGGTCAAAATTGTAAAATGGTCTTATGAATTAGCGATTTCGCTCCAGTTCACATTCCAAGTAATATTCGGGATGCTAATTACGTTGCCGATTGCCAAATTGCATTATCTCTTATAGTTTCCGAGATATGACTATCGACATCTTGCAATATTGGCTCTGCTTCTAACTTGGGCCAGAATTGTAAAATGGTCTTATGAATTAGCGATTTTGTTGTAATTCACATTCCAAGTAATATTCGGCATGCTAATTACGTTGCCGATTGCCAAGTTGCATTATCTCTTATAGTTTCCGAGATATGAACTATCGACATCTTGCAATATTGGCTCTGCTTCTAAGTTGGGCCAGAATTGTAAAATGGTCTTATGAATTAGCGATTTCGCTCCAATTCACATTCCAAGTAATATTCGGCATGCTAATTACGTTGCCGATTGCCAAATTGCATTATCTCTTATAGTTTCCGAGATATGACTATCGACATCTTGCAATATTGGCTCTGCTTCTAACTTGGGCCAGAATTGTAAAATGGTCTTATGAATTAGCGATTTCGCTCCAGTTCACAATCCAAGTAATATTCGGGATGCTAATTACGTTGCCGATTGCCAAATTGCATTATCTCTTATAGTTTCCGAGATATGACTATCGACATCTTGCAATATTGGCTCTGCTTCTAACTTGGGCCAGAATTGTAAAATGGTCTTATGAATTAGCGATTTTGTTGTAATTCACATTCCAAGTAATATTCGGCATGCTAATTACGTTGCCGATTGCCAAGTTGCATTATCTCTTATAGTTTCCGAGATATGGACTATCGACATCTTGCAATATTGGCTCTGCTTCTAAGTTGGGCCAGAATTGTAAAATGGTCTTATGAATTAGCGATTTCGCTCCAATTCACATTCCAAGTAATATTCGGCATGCTAATTACGTTGCCGATTGCCAAATTGCATTATCTCTTATAGTTTCCGAGATGTGGACTATCGACATCTTGCAATATTGGCTCTGCTTCTAACTTGGGCCAGAATTGTAAAATGGTCTTAAGAATTAGCGATTTCGTTGTAATTCACATTCCAAGTAATATTCGGCATGCTAATTACGTTGCCGATTGCCAAATTGCATTATCTCTTATAGTTTCCGAGATATGGACTATCGACATCTTGCAATATTGGCTCTGCTTCTAACTTGGGCCAGAATTGTAAAATGGTCTTATGAATTAGCGATTTCGTTGTAATTCACATTCCAAGTAATATTCGGGATGCTAATTACGTTGCCGATTGCCAAATTGCATTATCTCTTATAGTTTCCGAGATATGACTATCGACATCTTGCAATATTGGCTCTGCTTCTAACTTGGGCCAGAATTGTAAAATGGTCTTATGAATTAGCGATTTTGTTGTAATTCACATTCCAAGTAATATTCGGCATGCTAATTACGTTGCCGATTGCCAAGTTGCATTATCTCTTATAGTTTCCGAGATATGAACTATCGACATCTTGCAATATTGGCTCTGCTTCTAAGTTGGGCCAGAATTGTAAAATGGTCTTATGAATTAGCGATTTCGCTCCAATTCACATTCCAAGTAATATTCGGCATGCTAATTACGTTGCCGATTGCCAAATTGCATTATCTCTTATAGTTTCCGAGATATGACTATCGACATCTTGCAATATTGGCTCTGCTTCTAACTTGGGCCAGAATTGTAAAATGGTCTTATGAATTAGCGATTTCGCTCCAGTTCACAATCCAAGTAATATTCGGGATGCTAATTACGTTGCCGATTGCCAAATTGCATTATCTCTTATAGTTTCCGAGATATGACTATCGACATCTTGCAATATTGGCTCTGCTTCTAACTTGGGCCAGAATTGTAAAATGGTCTTATGAATTAGCGATTTTGTTGTAATTCACATTCCAAGTAATATTCGGCATGCTAATTACGTTGCCGATTGCCAAATTGCATTATCTCTTATAGTTTCCGAGATATGGACTATCGACATCTTGCAATATTGGCTCTGCTTCTAACTTGGGCCAGAATTGTAAAATGGTCTTATGAATTAGCGATTTCGTTCTAATTCACATTCCAAGTAATATTCGGCATGCTAATTACACTGCCGATGGCCAAATTGCATTATCTCTAATAGTTTCCGAGATATGGACTATCGACATTTTACAATATTGGCTTTTCTTCTAACTTGGGTCAAAATTGTAAATTGGTCTTATGAATTAGCGATTTCGCTCCAGTTCACATTCCAAGTAATATTCGGCATGCTAATTACGTTGCCGATTGCCAAATTGCATTATCTCTTATAGTTTCCGAGATATGGACTATCGACATCTTGCTATATTGGCTCTGCTTCTAACTTGGGCCAGAATTGTAAAATGGTCTTATGAATTAGCGATTTCGCTCCAATTCACATTCCAAGTAATATTCGGCATGCTAATTACGTTGCCGATTGCCAAATTGCATTATCTCTTATAGTTTCCGAGATATGGACTATCGACATCTTGCAATATTGGCTCTGCTTCTAACTTGGGCCAGAATTGTAAAATGGTCTTATGAATTAGCGATTTCGTTGTAATTCACATTCCAAGTAATATTCGGCATGCTAATTACGTTGCCGATTGCCAAATTGCATTATCTCTTATAGTTTCCGAGATATGGACTATCGACATTTTACAATATTGGCTCTTCTTCTAACTTGGGTCAAAATTGTAAAATGGTCTTATGAATTAGCGATTTCGCTCCAGTTCACATTCCAAGTAATATTCGGCATGCTAATTACGTTGCCGATTGCCAAATTGCATTATCTCTTATAGTTTCCGAGATATGGATTATCGACATCTTGCAATATTGGCTCTGCTTCTAACTTGGGCCAGAATTGTAAAATGGTCTTATGAATTAGCGATTTCGTTGTAATTCACATTCCAAGTAATATTCGGCATGCTAATTACGTTGCCGATTGCCAAATTGCATTATCTCTTATAGTTTCCGAGATATGGACTATCGACATCTTGCAATATTGGCTCTGCTTCTAACTTGGGCCAGAATTGTAAAATGGTCTTATGAATTAGCGATTTCGTTGTTATTCACATTCCAAGTAATATTCGGCATGCTAATTACACTGCCGATGGCCAAATTGCATTATCTCTTATAGTTTCCGAGATATGGACTATCGACATTTTACAATATTGGCTCTTCTTCTAACTTGGGTCAAAATTGTAAAATGGTCTTATGAATTAGCGATTTCGCTCCAGTTCACATTCCAAGTAATATTCGGCATGCTAATTACGTTGCCGATTGCCAAATTGCATTATCTCTTATAGTTTCCGAGATATGGACTATCGACATCTTGCAATATTGGCTCTGCTTCTAACTTGGGCCAGAATTGTAAAATGGTCTTATGAATTAGCGATTTCGCTCCAATTCACATTCCAAGTAATATTTGGCATGCTAATTACGTTGCCGATTGCCAAATTGCATTATCTCTTATAGTTTCCGAGATATGGACTATCGACATCTTGCAATATTGGCTCTGCTTCTAACTTGGGCCAGAATTGTAAAATGGTCTTATGAATTAGCGAATTCGCTCCAATTCACATTCCAAGTAATATTTGGCATGCTAATTACGTTGATGATTGCCAAATTGCATTATCTCTTATAGTTTCCGAGATATGGACTATCGACATCTTGCAATATTGGCTCTGCTTCTAACTTGGGCCAGAATTGTAAAATGGTCTTATGAATTAGCGATTTCGTTGTAATTCACATTCCAAGTAATATTCGGCATGCTAATTACGTTGCCGATTGCCAAATTGCATTATCTCTTATAGTTTCCGAGATATGGACTATCGACATTTTACAATATTGGCTCTGCTTCTAACTTGGGTCAAAATTGTAAAATGGTCTTATGAATTAGCAATTTCGCTCCAATTCACATTCCAAGTAATATTCGGCATGCTAATTACGTTGCCGATTGCCAAATTGCATTATCTCTTATAGTTTCCGAGATATGGACTATCGACATCTTGCAATATTGGCTCTGCTTCTAAATTAGGCCAGAATTGTAAAATGGTCTTATGAATTAGCGATTTCGTTGTAATTCACATTCCAAGTAATATTCGGCATGCTAATTACGTTGCCGATTGCCAAATTGCATTATCTCTTATAGTTTCCGAGATATGGAGTATCGACATCTTGCAATATTGGCACTGCTTCTAACTTGGGCCAGAATTGTAAAATGGTCTTATGAATTAGCGATTTCGTTGTAATTCACATTCCAAGTAATATTCGGCATGCTAATTACGTTGCCGAATGCCAAATTTCATTATCTCTTATAGTTTCCGAGATACGGACTATCGACATCTTGCAATATTGGCTCTGCTTCTAACTTGGGCCAGAATTGTAAAATGGTCTTATGAATTAGCGATTTCGCTCCAATTCACATTCCAAGTAATATTCGGCATGCTAATTACACTGCCGATGGCCAAATTGCATTATCTCTTATAGTTTCCGAGATATGGACTATCGACATCTTGCAATATTGGCTCTGCTTCTAACTTGGGCCAGAATTGTAAAATGGTCTTATGAATTAGCGATTTCGTTGTAATTCACATTCCAAGTAATATTCGGCATGCTAATTACGTTGCCGATTGCCAAATTGCATTATCTCTTATAGTTTCCGAGATATGGACTATCGACATTTTACAATATTGGCTCTTCTTCTAACTTGGGTCAAAATTGTAAAATGGTCTTATGAATTAGCGATTTCGCTCCAGTTCACATTCCAAGTAATATTCGGCATGCTAATTACGTTGCCGATTGCCAAATTGCATTATCTCTTATAGTTTCCGAGATATGGATTATCGACATCTTGCAATATTGGCTCTGCTTCTAACTTGGGCCAGAATTGTAAAATGGTCTTATGAATTAGCGATTTCGTTGTAATTCACATTCCAAGTAATATTCGGCATGCTAATTACGTTGCCGATTGCCAAATTGCATTATCTCTTATAGTTTCCGAGATATGGACTATCGACATCTTGCAATATTGGCTCTGCTTCTAACTTGGGCCAGAATTGTAAAATGGTCTTATGAATTAGCGATTTCGTTGTTATTCACATTCCAAGTAATATTCGGCATGCTAATTACACTGCCGATGGCCAAATTGCATTATCTCTTATAGTTTCCGAGATATGGACTATCGACATTTTACAATATTGGCTCTTCTTCTAACTTGGGTCAAAATTGTAAAATGGTCTTATGAATTAGCGATTTCGCTCCAGTTCACATTCCAAGTAATATTCGGCATGCTAATTACGTTGCCGATTTCCAAATTGCATTATCTCTTATAGTTTCCGAGATATGGACTATCGACATCTTGCAATATTGGCTCTGCTTCTAACTTGGGCCAGAATTGTAAAATGGTCTTATGAATTAGCGATTTCGCTCCAATTCACATTCCAAGTAATATTTGGCATGCTAATTACGTTGCCGATTGCCAAATTGCATTATCTCTTATAGTTTCCGAGATATGGACTATCGACATCTTGCAATATTGGCTCTGCTTCTAACTTGGGCCAGAATTGTAAAATGGTCTTATGAATTAGCGAATTCGCTCCAATTCACATTCCAAGTAATATTCGGCATGCTAATTACGTTGCCGAATGCCAAATTTCATTATCTCTTATAGTTTCCGAGATATGGACTATCGACATCTTGCAATATTGGCTCTGCTTCTAACTTGGGCCAGAATTGTAAAATGGTCTTATGAATTAGCGATTTCGCTCCAATTCACATTCCAAGTAATATTCGGCATGCTAATTACACTGCCGATGGCCAAATTGCATTATCTCTTATAGTTTCCGAGATATGGACTATCGACATTTTACAATATTGGCTCTTCTTCTAACTTGGGTCAAAATTGTAAAATGGTCTTATGAATTAGCGATTTCGCTCCAGTTCACATTCCAAGTAATATTCGGCATGCTAATTACGTTGCCGATTGCCAAATTGCATTATCTCTTATAGTTTCCGAGATATGGACTATCGACATCTTGCAATATTGGCTCTGCTTCTAACTTGGGCCAGAATTGTAAAATGGTCTTATGAATTAGCGATTTCGCTCCAATTCACATTCCAAGTAATATTTGGCATGCTAATTACGTTGCCGATTGCCAAATTGCATTATCTCTTATAGTTTCCGAGATATGGACTATCGACATCTTGCAATATTGGCTCTGCTTCTAACTTGGGCCAGAATTGTAAAATGGTCTTATGAATTAGCGATTTCGTTGTAATTCACATTCCAAGTAATATTCGGCATGCTAATTACGTTGCCGATTGCCAAATTGCATTGTCTCTTATAGTTTCCGAGATATGGATTATCGACATCTTGCAATATTGGCTCTGCTTCTAACTTGGGCCAGAATTGTAAAATGGTCTTATGAATTAGCGATTTCGTTGTAATTCACATTCCAAGTAATATTCGGCATGCTAATTACGTTGCCGATTGCCAAATTGCATTACCTCTTATAGTTTCCGAGTTATGGACTATCGACATCTTGCAATATTGGCTCTGCTTCTAACTTGGGCCAGAATTGTAAAATGGTCTTATGAATTAGCGATTTCGTTGTAATTCACATTCCAAGTAATATTCGGCATGCTAATTACGTTGCCGAATGCCAAATTGCATTATCTCTTATAGTTTCCGAGATATGGACTATCGACATCTTGCAATATTGGCTCTGCTTCTAACTTGGGCCAGAATTGTAAAATGGTCTTATGAATTAGCGATTTCGCTCCAATTCACATTCCAAGTAATATTCGGCATGCTAATTACACTGCCGATGGCCAAATTGCATTATCTCTTATAGTTTCCGAGATACGGACTATCGACATTTTACAATATTGGCTCTTCTTCTCACTTGGGTCAAAATTGTAAAATGGTCTTATGAATTAGCGATTTCGCTACAGTTCACATTCCAAGTAATATTCGGCATGCTAATTACGTTGCCGATTGCCAAATTGCATTATCTCTTATAGTTTCCGAGATATGGACTATCGACATCTTGCAATATTGGCTCTGCTTCTAACTTGGGCCAGAATTGTAAAATGGTCTTATGAATTAGCGATTTCGCTCCAATTCACATTCCAAGTAATATTTGGCATGCTAATTACGTTGCCGATTGCCAAATTGCATTATCTCTTATAGTTTCCGAGATATGGACTATCGACATCTTGCAATATTGGCTCTGCTTCTAACATGGGCCAGAATTGTAAAATGGTCTTATGAATTAGCGATTTCGTAGTAATTCACATTCCAAGTAATATTCGGCATGCTAATTACGTTGCCGAATGCCAAATTGCATTATCTCTTATAGTTTCCGAGATATGGACTATCGACATCTTGCAATATTGGCTCTGCTTCTAACTTGGGCCAGAATTGTAAAATGGTCTTATGAATTAGCGATTTCGCTCCAGTTCACATTCCAAGTAATATTCGGCATGCTAATTACACTGCCGATGGCCAAATTGCATTATCTCTTATAGTTTCCGAGATATGGACTATCGACATTTTACAATATTGGCTCTTCTTCTAACTTGGGTCAAAATTGTAAAATGGTCTTATGAATTAGCGATTTCGCTCCAGTTCACATTCCAAGTAATATTCGGCATGCTAATTACGTTGCCGATTGCCAAATTGCATTATCTCTTATAGTTTCCGAGATATGGACTATCGACATCTTGCAATATTGGCTCTGCTTCTAACTTGGGCCAGAATTGTAAAATGGTTTTATGAATTAGCGATTTCGCTCCAATTCACATTCCAAGTAATATTCGGCATGCTAATTACGTTGCCGATTGCCAAATTGCATTATCTCTTATAGTTTCCGAGATATGGACTATCGACATCTTGCAATATTGGCTCTGCTTCTTGGACCAGAATTGTAAAATGGTCTTATGAATTAGCGATTTCGTTGTAATTCACATTCCAAGTAATATTCGGCATGCTAATTACGTTGCCGATTGCCAAATTGCATTACCTCTTATAGTTTCCGAGTTATGGACTATCGACATCTTGCAATATTGGCTCTGCTTCTAACTTGGGCCAGAATTGTAAAATGGTCTTATGAATTAGCGATTTCGTTGTAATTCACATTCCAAGTAATATTCGTCATGCTAATTACGTTGCCGATTGTAAATTGCATTATCTCTTATAGTTTCCGAGATATGGACTATCGACATTTTACAATATTGGCTCTTCTTCTAACTTGGGTCAAAATTGTAAAATATTCTTATGAATTAGCGATTTCGCTCCAGTTCACATTCCAAGTAATATTCGGCATGCTAATTACGTTGCCGATTGCCAAATTGCATTATCTCTTATAGTTTCCGAGATATGGACTATCGACATCTTGCAATATTGGCTCTGGTTCTAACTTGGGCCAGAATTGTAAAATGGTCTTTTGAATTAGCGATTTCGCTCCAATTCACATTCCAAGTAATATTCGGCATGCTAATTACGTTGCCGATTGCCAAATTGCATTATCTCTTATAGTTTCCGAGATATGGACTATCGACATCTTGCAATATTGGCTCTGCTTCTTGGACCAGAATTGTAAAATGGTCTTATGAATTAGCGATTTCGTTGTAATTCACCTTCCAAGTAATATTCGGCATGCTAATTACGTTGCCGATTGCCAAATTGCATTACCTCTTATAGTTTCCGAGTTATGGACTATCGACATCTTGCAATATTGGCTCTGCTTCTAACTTGGGCCAGAATTGTAAAATGGTCTTATGAATTAGCGATTTCGTTGTAATTCACATTCCAAGTAACATTCGTCATGCTAATTACGTTGCCGATTGTAAATTGCATTATCTCTTATAGTTTCCGAGATATGGACTATCGACATTTTACAATATTGGCTCTTCTTCTAACTTGATGGGCCAGAATTGTAAAATGGTTTTATGAATTAGCGATTTCGTTGTAATTCACATTCCAAGTAATATTCGGCATGCTAATTACGTTGCCGATTGCCAAATTGCATTATCTCTTATAGTTTCCGAGAGATGGACTATCGACATTTTACAATATTGGCTCTTCTTCTAACTTGGGTCAAAATTGTAAAATGGTCTTATGAATTAGCGATTTCGCTCCAGTTCACATTCCAAGTAATATTCGGCATGCTAATTACGTTGCCGATTGCCAAGTTGCATTATCTCTTATAGTTTCCGAGATATGGACTATCGACATCTTGCAATATTGGCTCTGCTTCTAAGTTGGGCCAGAATTGTAAAATGGTCTTATGAATTAGCGATTTCGCTCCAATTCACATTCCAAGTAATATTCGGCATGCTAATTACGTTGCCGATTGCCAAATTGCATTATCTCTTATAGTTTCCGAGATATGGACTATCGACATCTTGCAATATTGGCTCTGCTTCTAACTTGGGCCAGAATTGTAAAATGGTCTTATGAATTAGCGATTTCGCTCCAATTCACGTTCCAAGTAATATTCGGCATGCTAATTACACTGCCGATGGCCAAATTGCATTATCTCTTATAGTTTCCGAGATACGGACTATCGACATTTTACAATATTGGCTCTTCTTCTAACTTGGGTCAAAATTGTAAAACGGTCTTATGAATTAGCGATTTCGCTCCAGTTCACATTCCAAGTAATATTCGGCATGCTAATTACGTTGCCGATTGCCAAATTGCATTATCTCTTATAGTTTCCGAGATATGGACTATCGACATCTTGCAATATTGGCTCTGCTTCTAACTAGGGCCAGAATTGTAAAATGGTCTTATGAATTAGCGATTTCGCTCCAATTCACATTCCAAGTAATATTTGGCATGCTAATTACGTTGCCGATTGCCAAATTGCATTATCTCTTATAGTTTCCGAGATATGGACTATCGACATCTTGCAATATTGGCTCTGCTTCTAACTTGGGCCAGAATTGTAAAATGGTCTTATGAATTAGCGATTTCGTAGTAATTCACATTCCAAGTAATATTCGGCATGCTAATTACGTTGCCGAATGCCAAATTGCATTATCTCTTATAGTTTCCGAGATATGGACTATCGACATCTTGCAATATTGGCTCTGCTTCTAACTTGGGCCAGAATTGTAAAATGGTCTTATGAATTAGCGATTTCGCTCCAATTCACATTCCAAGTAATATTCGGCATGCTAATTACGTTGCCGATTGTAAATTGCATTATCTCTTATAGTTTCCGAGATATGGACTATCGACATTTTACAATATTGGCTCTTCTTCTAACTTGGGTCAAAATTGTAAAATGGTCTTATGAATTAGCGATTTCGTTGTAATTCACATTCCAAGTAATATTCGTCATGCTAATTTCGTTGCCGATTGTAAATTGCATTATCTCTTATAGTTTCCGAGATATGGACTATCGACATTTTACAATATTGGCTCTTCTTCTAACTTGGGTCAAAATTGTAAAATGGTCTTATGAATTAGCGATTTCGCTCCAGTTCACATTCCAAGTAATATTCGGCATGCTAATTACGTTGCCGATTGCCAAATTGCATTATCTCTTATAGTTTCCGAGATATGGACTATCGACATCTTGCAATATTGGCTCTGCTTCTAACTTGGGCCAGAATTGTAAAATGGTCTTATGAATTAGCGATTTCGCTCCAATTCACATTCCAAGTAATATTCGGCATGCTAATTACGTTGCCGATTGCCAAATTGCATTATCTCTTATAGTTTCCGAGATATGGACTATCGACATCTTGCAATATTGGCTCTGCTTCTTGGACCAGAATTGTAAAATGGTCTTATGAATTAGCGATTTCGTTGTAATTCACCTTCCAAGTAATATTCGGCATGCTAATTACGTTGCCGATTGCCAAATTGCATTATCTCTTATAGTTTCCGAGATATGGACTATCGACATCTTGCAATATTGGCTCTGCTTCTAACTTGGGCCAGAATTGTAAAATGGTCTTATGAAATAGCGATTTCGTTGTAATTCACATTCCAAGTAATATTCGGCATGCTAATTACACTGCCGATGGCCAAATTGCATTATCTCTTATAGTTTCCGAGATATGGACTATCGACATTTTACAATATTGGCTCTTCTTCTAACTTGGGTCAAAATTGTAAAATGGTCTTATGAATTAGCGATTTCGCTCCAGTTCACATTCCAAGTAATATTCGGCATGCTAATTACGTTGCCGATTGCCAAGTTGCATTATCTCTTATAGTTTCCGAGATATGGACTATCGACATCTTGCAATATTGGCTCTGCTTCTAAGTTGGGCCAGAATTGTAAAATGGTCTTATGAATTAGCGATTTCGCTCCAATTCACATTCCAAGTAATATTCGGCATGCTAATTACGTTGCCGATTGCCAAATTGCATTATCTCTTATAGTTTCCGAGATATGGACTATCGACATCTTGCAATATTGGCTCTGCTTCTAACTTGGGCCAGAATTGTAAAATGGCCTTATGAATTAGCGATTTCGTTGTAATTCACATTCCAAGTAATATTCGGCATGCTAATTACGTTGCCGATTGCCAAATTGCATTATCTCTTATAGTTTCCGAGATATGGACTATCGACATCTTGCAATATTGGCTCTGCTTCTTGGACCAGAATTGTAAAATGGTCTTATGAATTAGCGATTTCGTTGTAATTCACCTTCCAAGTAATATTCGGCATGCTAATTACGTTGCCGATTGCCAAATTGCATTATCTCTTATAGTTTCCGAGATATGGACTATCGACATCTTGCAATATTGGCTCCGCTTCTAACTTGGGCCAGAATTGTAAAATGGTCTTATGAAATAGCGATTTCGTTGTAATTCACATTCCAAGTAATATTCGGCATGCTAATTACACTGCCGATGGCCAAATTGCATTATCTCTTATAGTTTCCGAGATATGGACTATCGACATTTTACAATATTGGCTCTTCTTCTAACTTGGGTCAAAATTGTAAAATGGTCTTATGAATTAGCGATTTCGCTCCAGTTCACATTCCAAGTAATATTCGGCATGCTAATTACGTTGCCGATTGCCAAGTTGCATTGTCTCTTATAGTTTCCGAGATATGGACTATCGACATCTTGCAATATTGGCTCTGCTTCTAACTTGGGTCAAAATTGTAAAATGGTCTTATGAATTAGCGATTTCGCTCCAGTTCACATTCCAAGTAATATTCGGCATGCTAATTACGTTGCCGATTGCCAAATTGCATTATCTCTTATAGTTTCCGAGATATGGACTATCGACATCTTGCAATATTGGCTCTGCTTCTAACTTGGGCCAGAATTGTAAAATGGTTTTATGAATTAGCGATTTCGCTCCAATTCACATTCCAAGTAATATTCGGCATGCTAATTACGTTGCCGATTGCCAAATTGCATTATCTCTTATAGTTTCCGAGATATGGACTATCGACATCTTGCAATATTGGCTCTGCTTCTTGGACCAGAATTGTAAAATGGTCTTATGAATTAGCGATTTCGTTGTAATTCACATTCCAAGTAATATTCGGCATGCTAATTACGTTGCCGATTGCCAAATTGCATTACCTCTTATAGTTTCCGAGTTATGAACTATCGACATCTTGCAATATTGGCTCTGCTTCTAACTTGGGCCAGAATTGTAAAATGGTCTTATGAATTAGCGATTTCGTTGTAATTCACATTCCAAGTAATATTCGTCATGCTAATTACGTTGCCGATTGTAAATTGCATTATCTCTTATAGTTTCCGAGATATGGACTATCGACATTTTACAATATTGGCTCTTCTTCTAACTTGGGTCAAAATTGTAAAATATTCTTATGAATTAGCGATTTCGCTCCAGTTCACATTCCAAGTAATATTCGGCATGCTAATTACGTTGCCGATTGCCAAATTGCATTATCTCTTATAGTTTCCGAGATATGGACTATCGACATCTTGCAATATTGGCTCTGGTTCTAACTTGGGCCAGAATTGTAAAATGGTCTTTTGAATTAGCGATTTCGCTCCAATTCACATTCCAAGTAATATTCGGCATGCTAATTACGTTGCCGATTGCCAAATTGCATTATCTCTTATAGTTTCCGAGATATGGACTATCGACATCTTGCAATATTGGCTCTGCTTCTTGGACCAGAATTGTAAAATGGTCTTATGAATTAGCGATTTCGTTGTAATTCACCTTCCAAGTAATATTCGGCATGCTAATTACGTTGCCGATTGCCAAATTGCATTACCTCTTATAGTTTCCGAGTTATGGACTATCGACATCTTGCAATATTGGCTCTGCTTCTAACTTGGGCCAGAATTGTAAAATGGTCTTATGAATTAGCGATTTCGTTGTAATTCACATTCCAAGTAACATTCGTCATGCTAATTACGTTGCCGATTGTAAATTGCATTATCTCTTATAGTTTCCGAGATATGGACTATCGACATTTTACAATATTGGCTCTTCTTCTAACTTGGGCCAGAATTGTAAAATGGTTTTATGAATTAGCGATTTCGTTGTAATTCACATTCCAAGTAATATTCGGCATGCTAATTACGTTGCCGATTGCCAAATTGCATTATCTCTTATAGTTTCCGAGATATGGACTATCGACATTTTACAATATTGGCTCTTCTTCTAACTTGGGTCAAAATTGTAAAATGGTCTTATGAATTAGCGATTTCGCTCCAGTTCACATTCCAAGTAATATTCGGCATGCTAATTACGTTGCCGATTGCCAAGTTGCATTATCTCTTATAGTTTCCGAGATATGGACTATCGACATCTTGCAATATTGGCTCTGCTTCTAAGTTGGGCCAGAATTGTAAAATGGTCTTATGAATTAGCGATTTCGCTCCAATTCACATTCCAAGTAATATTCGGCATGCTAATTACGTTGCCGATTGCCAAATTGCATTATCTCTTATAGTTTCCGAGATATGGACTATCGACATCTTGCAATATTGGCTCTGCTTCTAACTTGGGCCAGAATTGTAAAATGGTCTTATGAATTAGCGATTTCGCTCCAATTCACGTTCCAAGTAATATTCGGCATGCTAATTACACTGCCGATGGCCAAATTGCATTATCTCTTATAGTTTCCGAGATACGGACTATCGACATTTTACAATATTGGCTCTTCTTCTAACTTGGGTCAAAATTGTAAAATGGTCTTATGAATTAGCGATTTCGCTCCAGTTCACATTCCAAGTAATATTCGGCATGCTAATTACGTTGCCGATTGCCAAATTGCATTATCTCTTATAGTTTCCGAGATATGGACTATCGACATCTTGCAATATTGGCTCTGCTTCTAACTAGGGCCAGAATTGTAAAATGGTCTTATGAATTAGCGATTTCGCTCCAATTCACATTCCAAGTAATATTTGGCATGCTAATTACGTTGCCGATTGCCAAATTGCATTATCTCTTATAGTTTCCGAGATATGGACTATCGACATCTTGCAATATTGGCTCTGCTTCTAACTTGGGCCAGAATTGTAAAATGGTCTTATGAATTAGCGATTTCGTAGTAATTCACATTCCAAGTAATATTCGGCATGCTAATTACGTTGCCGAATGCCAAATTGCATTATCTCTTATAGTTTCCGAGATATGGACTATCGACATCTTGCAATATTGGCTCTGCTTCTAACTTGGGCCAGAATTGTAAAATGGTCTTATGAATTAGCGATTTCGCTCCAATTCACATTCCAAGTAATATTCGGCATGCTAATTACGTTGCCGATTGTAAATTGCATTATCTCTTATAGTTTCCGAGATATGGACTATCGACATTTTACAATATTGGCTCTTCTTCTAACTTGGGTCAAAATTGTAAAATGGTCTTATGAATTAGCGATTTCGTTGTAATTCACATTCCAAGTAATATTCGTCATGCTAATTTCGTTGCCGATTGTAAATTGCATTATCTCTTATAGTTTCCGAGATATGGACTATCGACATTTTACAATATTGGCTCTTCTTCTAACTTGGGTCAAAATTGTAAAATGGTCTTATGAATTAGCGATTTCGCTCCAGTTCACATTCCAAGTAATATTCGGCATGCTAATTACGTTGCCGATTGCCAAATTGCATTATCTCTTATAGTTTCCGAGATATGGACTATCGACATCTTGCAATATTGGCTCTGCTTCTTGGACCAGAATTGTAAAATGGTCTTATGAATTAGCGATTTGGTTGTAATTCACATTCCAAGTAATATTCGGCATGCTAATTACGTTGCCGATTGCCAAATTGCATTACCTCTTATAGTTTCCGAGTTATGGACTATCGACATCTTGCAATATTGGCTCAGCTTCTAACTTGGGCCAGAATTGTAAAATGGTCTTATGAATTAGCGATTTCGTTGTAATTCACATTCCAAGTAATATTCGTCATGCTAATTTCGTTGCCGATTGTAAATTGCATTATCTCTTATAGTTTCCGAGATATGGACTATCGACATTTTACAATATTGGCTCTTCTTCTAACTTGGGTCAAAATTGTAAAATGGTCTTATGAATTAGCGATTTCGCTCCAGTTCACATTCCAAGTAACATTCGGCATGCTAATTACGTTGCCGATTGCCAAATTGCATTATCTCTTATAGTTTCCGAGATATGGACTATCGACATCTTGCAATATTGGCTCTGCTTCTAACTTGGGCCAGAATTGTAAAATGGTCTTATGAATTAGCGATTTCGCTCCAATTCACATTCCAAGTAATATTAGGCATGCTAATTACGTTGCCGATTGCCAAATTGCATTATCTCTTATAGTTTCCGAGATATGGACTATCGACATCTTGCAATATTGGCTCTGCTTCTTGGACCAGAATTGTAAAATGGTCTTATGAATTAGCGATTTCGTTGTAATTCACCTTCCAAGTAATATTCGGCATGCTAATTACGTTGCCGATTGCCAAATTGCATTATCTCTTATAGTTTCCGAGATATGGACTATCGACATCTTGCAATATTGGCTCTGCTTCTAACTTGGGCCAGAATTGTAAAATGGTCTTATGAAATAGCGATTTCGTTGTAATTCACATTCCAAGTAATATTCGGCATGCTAATTACACTGCCGATGGCCAAATTGCATTATCTCTTATAGTTTCCGAGATATGGACTATCGACATTTTACAATATTGGCTCTTCTTCTAACTTGGGTCAAAATTGTAAAATGGTCTTATGAATTAGCGATTTCGCTCCAGTTCACATTCCAAGTAATATTCGGCATGCTAATTACGTTGCCGATTGCCAAGTTGCATTATCTCTTATAGTTTCCGAGATATGGACTATCGACATCTTGCAATATTGGCTCTGCTTCTAACTTGGGCCAGAATTGTAAAATGGTCTTACGAATTAGCGATTTCGCTCCAATTCACATTCCAAGTAATATTCGGCATGCTAATTACGTTGCCGATTGCCAAATTGCATTATCTCTTATAGTTTCCGAGATATGGACTATCGACATCTTGCAATATTGGCTCTGCTTCTAACTTGGGCCAGAATTGTAAAATGGTCTTATGAAATAGCGATTTCGTTGTAATTCACATTCCAAGTAATATTCGGCATGCTAATTACACTGCCGATGGCCAAATTGCATTATCTCTTATAGTTTCCGAGATATGGACTATCGACATTTTACAATATTGGCTCTTCTTCTAACTTGGGTCAAAATTGTAAAATGGTCTTATGAATTAGCGATTTCGCTCCAGTTCACATTCCAAGTAATATTCGGCATGCTAATTACGTTGCCGATTGCCAAGTTGCATTATCTCTTATAGTTTCCGAGGTATGGACTATCGACATCTTGCAATATTGGCTCTGCTTCTAAGTTGGGCCAGAATTGTAAAATGGTCTTACGAATTAGCGATTTCGCTCCAATTCACATTCCAAGTAATATTCGGCATGCTAATTACGTTGCCGATTGCCAAATTGCATTATCTCTTATAGTTTCCGAGATATGGACTATCGACATCTTGCAATATTGTCTCTGCTTCTAACTTGGGCCAGAATTGTAAAATGGCCTTATGAATTAGCGATTTCGTTGTAATTCACATTCCAAGTAATATTCGGCATGCTAATTACGTTGCCGATTGCCAAATTGCATTATCTCTTATAGTTTCCGAGATATGGACTATCGACATCTTGCAATATTGGCTCTGCTTCTAACTTGGGCCAGAATTGTAAAATGGTCTTATGAATTAGCGATTTCGCTCCAATTCACATTCCAAGTAATATTCGGCATGCTAATTACGTTGCCGTTTGCCAAATTGCATTATCTCTTATAGTTTCCGAGATATGGACTATCGACATCTTGCAATATTGGCTCTGCTTCTTGGACCAGAATTGTAAAATGGTCTTATGAATTAGCGATTTCGTTGTAATTCACCTTCCAAGTAATATTCGGCATGCTAATTACGTTGCCGATTGCCAAATTGCATTATCTCTTATAGTTTCCGAGGTATGGACTATCGACATCTTGCAATATTGGCTCTGCTTCTAACTTGGGCCAGAATTGTAAAATGGTCTTATGAAATAGCGATTTCGTTGTAATTCACATTCCAAGTAATATTCGGCATGCTAATTACACTGCCGATGGCCAAATTGCATTATCTCTTATAGTTTCCGAGATATGGACTATCGACATTTTACAATATTGGCTCTTCTTCTAACTTGGGTCAAAATTGTAAAATGGTCTTATGAATTAGAGATTTCGCTCCAGTTCACATTCCAAGTAATATTCGGCATGCTAATTACGTTGCCGATTGCCAAGTTGCATTGTCTCTTATAGTTTCCGAGATATGGACTATCGACATCTTGCAATATTGGCTCTGCTTCTAACTTGGGGCAGAATTGTAAAATGGTCTTATGAATTAGCGATTTCGCTCCAATTCACATTCCAAGTAATATTCGGCATGCTAATTACGTTGCCGATTGCCAAATTGCATTATCTCTTATAGTTTCCGAGATATGGACTATCGACATCTTGCAATATTGGCTCTGCTTCTAACTTGGGCCAGAATTGTAAAATGGTCTTATGAATTAGCGATTTCGTTGTAATTCACATTCCAAGTAATATTCGGCATGCTAATTACGTTGCCGATTGCCAAATTGCATTATCTCTTATAGTTTCCGAGATATGGACTATCGACATTTTACAATATTGGCTCTTCTTCTAACTTGGGTCAAAATTGTAAAATGGTCTTATGAATTAGCGATTTCGCTCCAGTTCACATTCCAAGTAATATTCGGCATGCTAATTACGTTGCCGATTGCCAAGTTGCATTATCTCTTATAGTTTCCGAGATATGGACTATCGACATCTTGCAATATTGGCTCTGCTTCTAAGTTGGGCCAGAATTGTAAAATGGTCTTATGAATTAGCGATTTCGCTCCAATTCACATTCCAAGTAATATTCGGCATGCTAATTACGTTGCCGATTGCCAAATTGCATTATCTCTTATAGTTTCCGAGATATGGACTATCGACATCTTGCAATATTGGCTCTGCTTCTAACTTGGGCCAGAATTGTAAAATGGTCTTATGAATTAGCGATTTCGTTGTAATTCACATTCCAAGTAATATTCGGCATGCTAATTACGTTGCCGATTGCCAAATTGCATTATCTCTTATAGTTTCCGAGATATGGACTATCGACATCTTGCAATATTGGCTCTGCTTCTAACTTGGGCCAGAATTGTAAAATGGTCTTATGAATTAGCGATTTCGTTGTAATTCACATTCCAAGTAATGTTCGGCATGCTAATTACGTTGCCGATTGCCAAATTGCATTATCTCTTATAGTTTCCGAGATATGGACTATCGACATTTTACAATATTGGCTCTTCTTCTAACTTGGGTCAAAATTGTAAAATGGTCTTATGAATTAGCGATTTCGCTCCAGTTCACATTCCAAGTAATATTCGGGATGCTAATTACGTTGCCGATTGCCAAATTGCATTATCTCTTATAGTTTCCGAGATATGACTATCGACATCTTGCAATATTGGCTCTGCTTCTAACTTGGGCCAGAATTGTAAAATGGCCCTATGAATTAGCGATTTTGTTGTAATTCACATTCCAAGTAATATTCGGCATGCTAATTACGTTGCCGATTGCCAAATTGCATTATCTCTTATAGTTTCCGAGATATGGACTATCGACATCTTGCAATATTGGCTCTGCTTCTAACTTGGGCCAGAATTGTAAAATGGTCTTATGAATTAGCGATTTCGTTCTAATTCACATTCCAAGTAATATTCGGCATGCTAATTACACTGCCGATGGCCAAATTGCATTATCTCTAATAGTTTCCGAGATATGGACTATCGACATTTTACAATATTGGCTTTTCTTCTAACTTGGGTCAAAATTGTAAATTGGTCTTATGAATTAGCGATTTCGCTCCAGTTCACATTCCAAGTAATATTCGGCATGCTAATTACGTTGCCGATTGCCAAATTACATTATCTCTTATAGTTTCCGAGATATGGACTATCGACATCTTGCAATATTGGCTCTGCTTCTAACTTGGGCCAGAATAGTAAAATGGTCTTATGAATTAGCGATTTCGCTCCAATTCACATTCCAAGTAATATTCGGCATGCTAATTACGTTGCCGATTGCCAAATTGCATTATCTCTTATAGTTTCCGAGATATGGACTATCGACATCTTGCAATATTGGCTCTGCTTCTAACTTGGGCCAGAATTGTAAAATGGTCTTATGAATTAGCGATTTCGTTGTAATTCACATTCCAAGTAATATTCGGCATGCTAATTACGTTGCCGATTGCCAAATTGCATTATCTCTTATAGTTTCCGAGATATGGACTATCGACATTTTACAATATTGGCTCTGCTTCTAACTTGGGTCAAAATTGTAAAATGGTCTTATGAATTAGCAATTTCGCTCCAATTCACATTCCAAGTAATATTCGGCATGCTAATTACGTTGCCGATTGCCAGATTGCATTATCTCTTATAGTTTCCGAGATATGGACTATCGACATCTTGCAATATTGGCTCTGCTTCTAACTTGAGCCAGAATTGTAAAATGGCCTTATGAATAAGCGATTTCGTTGTAATTCGCATTCCAAGTAATATTCGGATTGCTAATTAGGTTGCCGATTGCCAAATTGCATTATCTCTTATAGTTTACGAGATATGGACTATCGACATCTTGCAATATTGGCTCTGCTTCTAACTTGGGCCAGAATTGTAAAATGGCCCTATGAATTGGCGATTTTGTTGTAATTCACATTCCAAGTAATATTCGGCATGCTAATTACGTTGCCGATTGCCAAATTGCATTATCTCTTATAGTTTCCGAGATATGGACTATCGACATCTTGCAATATTGGCTCTGCTTCTAACTTGGGCCAGAATTGTAAAATGGTCTTATGAATTAGCGATTTCGTTCTAATTCACATTCCAAGTAATATTCGGCATGCTAATTACACTGCCGATGGCCAAATTGCATTATCTCTAATAGTTTCCGAGATATGGACTATCGACATTTTACAATATTGGCTTTTCTTCTAACTTGGGTCAAAATTGTAAATTGGTCTTATGAATTAGCGATTTCGCTCCAGTTCACATTCCAAGTAATATTCGGCATGCTAATTACGTTGCCGATTGCCAGATTGCATTATCTCTTATAGTTTCCGAGATATGGACTATCGACATCTTGCAATATTGGCTCTGCTTCTAACTTGAGCCAGAATTGTAAAATGGCCTTATGAATAAGCGATTTCGTTGTAATTCGCATTCCAAGTAATATTCGGCATGCTAATTACGTTGCCGATTGCCAAATTGCATTATCTCTTATAGTTTACGAGATATGGACTATCGACATCTTGCAATATTGGCTCTGCTTCTAACTTGGGCCAGAATTGTAAAATGGTCTTATGAATTAGCGATTTCGTTGTAATTCACATTCCAAGTAATATTCGGCATGCTAATTACGTTGCCGATTGCCAAATTGCATTATCTCTTATAGTTTCCGAGATATGGACTATCGACATCTTGCAATATTGGCTCTGCTTCTAACTTGAGCCAGAATTGTAAAATGGCCTTATGAATAAGCGATATCGCTCCAGTTCACATTCCAAGTAAAATTCGGCATGCTAATTACGTTGCCGATTGCCAGATTGCATTATCTCTTATAGTTTCCGAGATATGGATTATCGACATCTTGCAATATTGGCTCTACTTCTAACTTGGGCCAGAATTGTAAAATGGTCTTATGAATTAGCGATTTCGCTCCAATTCACATTCCAAGTAATATTCGGCATGCTAATTACGTTGCCGATTGCCAAATTGCATTATCTCTTATAGTTTCCGAGATATGGACTATCGACATCTTGCAATATTGGCTCTGCTTCTAACTTGGGCCAGAATTGTAAAATGGTCTTATGAATTAGCGATTTCGCTCCAATTCACATTCCAAGTAATATTCGGCATGCTAATTACGTTGCCGATTGCCAAATTGCATTATCTCTTATAGTTTCCGAGATATGGACTATCGACATCTTGCAATATTGGCTCTGCTTCTAACTTGGGCCAGAATTGTAAAATGGTCTTATGAATTAGCGATTTCGCTCCAATTCACATTCCAAGTAATATTCGGCATGCTAATTACGTTGCCGATTGCCAAGTTGCATTGTCTCTTATAGTTTCCGAGATATGGACTATCGACATCTTGCAATATTGGCTCTGCTTCTAACTTGGGCCAGAATTGTAAAATGGTCTTATGAATTAGCGATTTCGCTCCAATTCACATTCCAAGTAATATTCGGCATGCTAATTACGTTGCCGATTGCCAAATTGCATTATCTCTTATAGTTTCCGAGATATGGACTATCGACATCTTGCAATATTGGCTCTGCTTCTAACTTGGGCCAGAATTGTAAAATGGTCTTATGAATTAGCGATTTCGTTGTAATTCACATTCCAAGTAATATTCGGCATGCTAATTACGTTGCCGATTGCCAAATTGCATTATCTCTTATAGTTTCCGAGATATGGACTATCGACATTTTACAATATTGGCTCTTCTTCTAACTTGGGTCAAAATTGTAAAATGGTCTTATGAATTAGCGATTTCGCTCCAGTTCACATTCCAAGTAATATTCGGCATGCTAATTACGTTGCCGATTGCCAAGTTGCATTATCTCTTATAGTTTCCGAGATATGGACTATCGACATCTTGCAATATTGGCTCTGCTTCTAAGTTGGGCCAGAATTGTAAAATGGTCTTATGAATTAGCGATTTCGCTCCAATTCACATTCCAAGTAATATTCGGCATGCTAATTACGTTGCCGATTGCCAAATTGCATTATCTCTTATAGTTTCCGAGATATGGACTATCGACATCTTGCAATATTGGCTCTGCTTCTAACTTGGGCCAGAATTGTAAAATGGTCTTATGAATTAGCGATTTCGTTGTAATTCACATTCCAAGTAATATTCGGCATGCTAATTACGTTGCCGATTGCCAAATTGCATTATCTCTTATAGTTTCCGAGATATGGACTATCGACATCTTGCAATATTGGCTCTGCTTCTAACTTGGGCCAGAATTGTAAAATGGTCTTATGAATTAGCGATTTCGTTGTAATTCACATTCCAAGTAATGTTCGGCATGCTAATTACGTTGCCGATTGCCAAATTGCATTATCTCTTATAGTTTCCGAGATATGGACTATCGACATTTTACAATATTGGCTCTTCTTCTAACTTGGGTCAAAATTGTAAAATGGTCTTATGAATTAGCGATTTCGCTCCAGTTCACATTCCAAGTAATATTCGGGATGCTAATTACGTTGCCGATTGCCAAATTGCATTATCTCTTATAGTTTCCGAGATATGACTATCGACATCTTGCAATATTGGCTCTGCTTCTAACTTGGGCCAGAATTGTAAAATGGCCCTATGAATTAGCGATTTTGTTGTAATTCACATTCCAAGTAATATTCGGCATGCTAATTACGTTGCCGATTGCCAAATTGCATTATCTCTTATAGTTTCCGAGATATGGACTATCGACATCTTGCAATATTGGCTCTGCTTCTAACTTGGGCCAGAATTGTAAAATGGTCTTATGAATTAGCGATTTCGTTCTAATTCACATTCCAAGTAATATTCGGCATGCTAATTACACTGCCGATGGCCAAATTGCATTATCTCTAATAGTTTCCGAGATATGGACTATCGACATTTTACAATATTGGCTTTTCTTCTAACTTGGGTCAAAATTGTAAATTGGTCTTATGAATTAGCGATTTCGCTCCAGTTCACATTCCAAGTAATATTCGGCATGCTAATTACGTTGCCGATTGCCAAATTACATTATCTCTTATAGTTTCCGAGATATGGACTATCGACATCTTGCAATATTGGCTCTGCTTCTAACTTGGGCCAGAATAGTAAAATGGTCTTATGAATTAGCGATTTCGCTCCAATTCACATTCCAAGTAATATTCGGCATGCTAATTACGTTGCCGATTGCCAAATTGCATTATCTCTTATAGTTTCCGAGATATGGACTATCGACATCTTGCAATATTGGCTCTGCTTCTAACTTGGGCCAGAATTGTAAAATGGTCTTATGAATTAGCGATTTCGTTGTAATTCACATTCCAAGTAATATTCGGCATGCTAATTACGTTGCCGATTGCCAAATTGCATTATCTCTTATAGTTTCCGAGATATGGACTATCGACATTTTACAATATTGGCTCTGCTTCTAACTTGGGTCAAAATTGTAAAATGGTCTTATGAATTAGCAATTTCGCTCCAATTCACATTCCAAGTAATATTCGGCATGCTAATTACGTTGCCGATTGCCAGATTGCATTATCTCTTATAGTTTCCGAGATATGGACTATCGACATCTTGCAATATTGGCTCTGCTTCTAACTTGAGCCAGAATTGTAAAATGGCCTTATGAATAAGCGATTTCGTTGTAATTCGCATTCCAAGTAATATTCGGATTGCTAATTACGTTGCCGATTGCCAAATTGCATTATCTCTTATAGTTTACGAGATATGGACTATCGACATCTTGCAATATTGGCTCTGCTTCTAACTTGGGCCAGAATTGTAAAATGGCCCTATGAATTGGCGATTTTGTTGTAATTCACATTCCAAGTAATATTCGGCATGCTAATTACGTTGCCGATTGCCAAATTGCATTATCTCTTATAGTTTCCGAGATATGGACTATCGACATCTTGCAATATTGGCTCTGCTTCTAACTTGGGCCAGAATTGTAAAATGGTCTTATGAATTAGCGATTTCGTTCTAATTCACATTCCAAGTAATATTCGGCATGCTAATTACACTGCCGATGGCCAAATTGCATTATCTCTAATAGTTTCCGAGATATGGACTATCGACATTTTACAATATTGGCTTTTCTTCTAACTTGGGTCAAAATTGTAAATTGGTCTTATGAATTAGCGATTTCGCTCCAGTTCACATTCCAAGTAATATTCGGCATGCTAATTACGTTGCCGATTGCCAGATTGCATTATCTCTTATAGTTTCCGAGATATGGACTATCGACATCTTGCAATATTGGCTCTGCTTCTAACTTGAGCCAGAATTGTAAAATGGCCTTATGAATAAGCGATTTCGTTGTAATTCGCATTCCAAGTAATATTCGGCATGCTAATTACGTTGCCGATTGCCAAATTGTATTATCTCTTATAGTTTACGAGATATGGACTATCGACATCTTGCAATATTGGCTCTGCTTCTAACTTGGGCCAGAATTGTAAAATGGTCTTATGAATTAGCGATTTCGTTGTAATTCACATTCCAAGTAATATTCGGCATGCTAATTACGTTGCCGATTGCCAAATTGCATTATCTCTTATAGTTTCCGAGATATGGACTATCGACATCTTGCAATATTGGCTCTGCTTCTAACTTGAGCCAGAATTGTAAAATGGCCTTATGAATAAGCGATATCGCTCCAGTTCACATTCCAAGTAAAATTCGGCATGCTAATTACGTTGCCGATTGCCAGATTGCATTATCTCTTATAGTTTCCGAGATATGGATTATCGACATCTTGCAATATTGGCTCTGCTTCTAACTTGGGCCAGAATTGTAAAATGGTCTTATGAATTAGCGATTTCGCTCCAATTCACATTCCAAGTAATATTCGGCATGCTAATTACGTTGCCGATTGCCAAATTGCATTATCTCTTATAGTTTCCGAGATATGGACTATCGACATCTTGCAATATTGGCTCTGCTTCTAACTTGGGCCAGAATTGTAAAATGGTCTTATGAATTAGCGATTTCGTTGTAATTCACATTCCAAGTAATATTCGGCATGCTAATTACGTTGCCGATTGCCAAATTGCATTATCTCTTATAGTTTACGAGATATGGACTATCGACATCTTGCAATATTGGCTCTGCTTCTAACTTGGGCCAGAATTGTAAAATGGTCTTATGAATTAGCGATTTCGTTGTAATTCACATTCCAAGTAATATTCGGCATGCTAATTACGTTGCCGATTGCCAAATTGCATTATCTCTTATAGTTTCCGAGATATGGACTATCGACATTTTACAATATTGGCTCTTCTTCTAACTTGGGTCAAAATTGTAAAATGGTCTTATGAATTAGCGATTTCGCTCCAGTTCACATTCCAAGTAATATTCGGCATGCTAATTACGTTGCCGATTGCCAAATTGCATTATCTCTTATAGTTTCCGAGATATGGATTATCGACATCTTGCAATATTGGCTCTGCTTCTAACTTGGGCCAGAATTGTAAAATGGTCTTATGAATTAGCGATTTCGCTCCAGTTCACATTCCAAGTAATATTCGGCATGCTAATTACGTTGCCGATTGCCAAATTGCATTATCTCTTATAGTTTCCGAGATATGGATTATCGACATCTTGCAATATTGGCTCTGCTTCTAACTTGGGCCAGAATTGTAAAATGGTCTTATGAATTAGCGATTTTGTTGTAATTCACATTCCAAGTAATATTCGGCATGCTAATTACGTTGCCGATTGCCAAATTGCATTATCTCCTATAGTTTCCGAGATATGGACTATCGACATCTTGCAATATTGGCTCTGCTTCTAACTTGGGCCAGAATTGTAAAATGGTCTTATGAATTAGCGATTTCGTTGTTATTCACATTCCAAGTAATATTCGGCATGCTAATTACACTGCCGATGGCCAAATTGCATTATCTCTTATAGTTTCCGAGATATGGACTATCGACATTTTACAATATTGGCTCTTCTTCTAACTTGGGTCAAAATTGTAAAATGGTCTTATGAATTAGCGAATTCGCTCCAGTTCACATTCCAAGTAATATTCGGCATGCTAATTACGTTGCCGATTGCCAAATTGCATTATCTCTTATAGTTTCCGAGATATGGACTATCGACATCTTGCAATATTGGCTCTGCTTCTAACTTGGGCCAGAATTGTAAAATGGTCTTATGAATTAGCGATTTCGCTCCAATTCACATTCCAAGTAATATTTGGCATGCTAATTACGTTGCCGATTGCCAAATTGCATTATCTCTTATAGTTTCCGAGATATGGACTATCGACATCTTGCAATATTGGCTCTGCTTCTAACTTGGGCCAGAATTGTAAAATGGTCTTATGAATTAGCGATTTCGTTGTAATTCACATTCCAAGTAATATTCGGCATGCTAATTACGTTGCCGATTGCCAAATTGCATTATCTCTTATAGTTTCCGAGATATGGACTATCGACATCTTGCAATATTGGCTCTGCTTCTAACTTGGGCCAGAATTTTAAAATGGTCTTATGAATTAGCGATTTCGTTGTAATTCACATTCCAAGTAATATTCGGCATGCTAATTACGTTGCCTATTGCCAAATTGCATTATCTCTTATAGTTTCCGAGATATGGACTATCGACATCTTGCAATATTGGCTCTGCTTCTAACTTGGGCCAGAATTGTAAAATGGTCTTATGAATTAGCGATTTCGCTCCAATTCACATTCCAAGTAATATTTGGCATGCTAATTACGTTGCCGATTGCCAAATTGCATTATCTCTTATAGTTTCCGAGATATGGACTATCGACATCTTGCAATATTGGCTCTGCTTCTAACTTGGGCCAGAATTGTAAAATGGTCTTATGAATTAGCGATTTCGTTGTAATTCATATTCCAAGTAATATTCGGCATGCTAATTACGTTGCCGATTGCCAAATTGCATTATCTCTTATAGTTTCCGAGATATGGACTATCGACATCTTGCAATATTGGCTCTGCTTCTAACTTGGGCCAGAATTGTAAAATGGTCTTATGTATTAGCGATTTCGTTGTAATTCACATTCCAAGTAATATTCGGCATGCTAATTACGTTGCCGATTGCCAAATTGCATTACCTCTTATAGTTTCCGAGTTATGGACTATCGACATCTTGCAATATTGGCTCTGCTTCTAACTTGGGCCAGAATTGTAAAATGGTCTTATGAATTAGCGATTTCGTTGTAATTCACATTCCAAGTAATATTCGGCATGCTAATTACGTTGCCGATTGCCAAATTGCATTATCTCTTATAGTTTCCGAGATATGGACTATCGACATTTTACAATATTGGCTCTGCTTCTAACTTGGGTCAAAATTGTAAAATGGTCATATGAATTAGCAATTTCGCTCCAATTCACATTCCAAGTAATATTCGGCATGCTAATTACGTTGCCGATTGCCAAATTTCATTATCTCTTATAGTTTCCGAGATATGGACTATCGACATCTTGCAATATTGGCTCTGCTTCTAACTTGGGCCAGAATTGTAAAATGGTCTTATGAATTAGCGATTTCGTTGTAATTCACATTCCAAGTAATATTCGGCATGCTAATTACGTTGCCGATTGCCAAATTGCATTATCTCTTATAGTTTCCGAGATATGGACTATCGACATCTTGCAATATTGGCTCTGCTTCTAACTTGGGCCAGAATTGTAAAATGGTCTTATGAATTAGCGATTTCGTTGTAATTCACATTCCAAGTAATATTCGGCATGCTAATTACGTTGCCGATTGCCAAATTGCATTATCTCTTATAGTTTCCGAGATATGGACTATCGACATTTTACAATATTGGCTCTTCTTCTAACTTGGGTCAAAATTGTAAAATGGTCTTATGAATTAGCGATTTCGCTCCAGTTCACATTCCAAGTAATATTCGGCATGCTAATTACACTGCCGATGGCCAAATTGCATTATCTCTTATAGTTTCCGAGATATGGACTATCGACATTTTACAATATTGGCTCTGCTTCTAACTTGGGTCAAAATTGTAAAATGGTCTTATGAATTAGCGATTTCGCTCCAGTTCACATTCCAAGTAATATTCGGCATGCTAATTACGTTGCCGATTGCCAAATTGCATTATCTCTTATAGTTTCCGAGATATGGACTATCGACATCTTGCAATATTGGCTCTGCTTCTAACTTGGGCCAGAATTGTAAAATGGTCTTATGAATTAGCGATTTCGCTCCAATTCACATTCCAAGTAATATTCGGCATGCTAATTACGTTGCCGATTGCCAAATTGCATTATCTCTTATAGTTTCCGAGATATGGACTATCGACATCTTGCAATATTGGCTCTGCTTCTAACTTGGACCAGAATTGTAAAATGGTCTTATGAATTAGCGATTTCGTTGTAATTCACATTCCAAGTAATATTCGGCATGCTAATTACGTTGCCGATTGCCAAATTGCATTATCTCTTATAGTTTCCGAGATATGGACTATCGACATCTTGCAATTTTGGCTCTGCTTCTAACTTGGGCCAGAATTGTAAAATGGTCTTATGAATTAGCGATTTCGTTGTAATTCACATTCCAAGTAATATTCGGCATGCTAATTACACTGCCGATGGCCAAATTGCATTATCTCTTATAGTTTCCGAGATATGGACTATCGACATTTTACAATATTGGCTCTTCTTCTAACTTGGGTCAAAATTGTAAATTGGTCTTATGAATTAGCGATTTCGTTGTAATTCACATTCCAAGTAATATTCGGCATGCTAATTACGTTGCCGATTGCCAAATTGCATTATCTCTTATAGTTTCCGAGATATGGACTATCGACATTTTACAATATTGGCTCTGCTTCTAACTTGGGTCAAAATTGTAAAATGGTCATATGAATTAGCAATTTCGCTCCAATTCACATTCCAAGTAATATTCGGCATGCTAATTACGTTGCCGATTGCCAAATTTCATTATCTCTTATAGTTTCCGAGATATGGACTATCGACATCTTGCAATATTGGCTCTGCTTCTAACTTGGGCCAGAATTGTAAAATGGTCTTATGAATTAGCGATTTCGTTGTAATTCACATTCCAAGTAATATTCGGCATGCTAATTATGTTGCCGATTGCCAAATTGCATTATCTCTTATAGTTTCCGAGATATGGACTATCGACATCTTGCAATATTGGCTCTGCTTCTAACTTGGGCCAGAATTGTAAAATGGTCTTATGAATTAGCGATTTCGTTGTAATTCACATTCCAAGTACTATTCGGCATGCTAATTACGTTGCCGATTGCCAAATTGCATTATCTCTTATAGTTTCCGAGATATGGACTATCGACATCTTGCAATATTGGCTCTGCTTCTAACTTGGGCCAGAATTGTAAAATGGTCTTATGAATTAGCGATTTCGTTGTAATTCACATTCCAAGTAATATTCGGCATGCTAATTACACTGCCGATGGCCAAATTGCATTATCTCTTATAGTTTCCGAGATATGGACTATCGACATTTTACAATATTGGCTCTTCTTCTAACTTGGGTCAAAATTGTAAATTGGTCTTATGAATTAGCGATTTCGTTGTAATTCACATTCCAAGTAATATTCGGCATGCTAATTACGTTGCCGATTGCCAAATTGCATTATCTCTTATAGTTTCCGAGATATGGACTATCGACATTTTACAATATTGGCTCTGCTTCTAACTTGGGTCAAAATTGTAAAATGGTCTTATGAATTAGCAATTTCGCTCCAATTCACATTCCAAGTAATATTCGGCATGCTAATTACGTTGCCGATTGCCAAATTGCATTATCTCTTATAGTTTCCGAGATATGGACTATCGACATCTTGCAATATTGGCTCTGCTTCTAACTTGGGCCAGAATTGTAAAATGGTCTTATGAATTAGCGATTTCGTTGTAATTCACATTCCAAGTAATATTCGGCATGCTAATTACGTTGCCGATTGCCAAATTGCATTATCTCTTATAGTTTCCGAGATATGGACTATCGACATCTTGCAATATTAGCTCTGCTTCTAACTTGGGCCAGAATTGTAAAATGGTCTTATGAATTAGCGATTTCGTTGTAATTCACATTCCAAGTAATATTCGGCATGCTAATTACGTTGCCGATTGCCAAATTGCATTATATCTTATAGTTTCCGAGATATGGACTATCGACATCTTGCAATATTGGCTCTGCTTCTAACTTGGGCCAGAATTGTAAAATGGTCTTATAAATTAGCGATTTCGTTGTAATTCACATTCCAAGTAATATTCGGCATGCTAATTACGTTGCCGATTGCCAAATTGCATTATCTCTTATAGTTTCCGAGATATGGACTATCGACATCTTGCAATATTGGCTCTGCTTCTAACTTGGGTCAAAATTGTAAATTGGTCTTATGAATTAGCGATTTCGTTGTAATTCACATTCCAAGTAATATTCGGCATGCTAATTACGTTGCCGATTGCCAAATTGCATTATCTCTTATAGTTTCCGAGATATGGACTATCGACATCTTGCAATATTGGCACTGCTTCTAACTTGGGCCAGAATTGTAAAATGGTCTTATGAATTAGCGATTTCGTTGTAATTCACATTCCAAGTAATATTCGGCATGCTAATTACGTTGCCGAATGCCAAATTGCATTATCTCCTATATTTTCCGAGATATGGACTATCGACATCTTGCAATATTGGCTCTGTTTCTAACTTGGGCCAGAATTGTAAAATGGTCTTATGAATTAGCGATTTCGCTCCAATTCACATTCCAAGTAATATTCGGCATGCTAATTACACTGCCGATGGCCAAATTGCATTATCTCTTATAGTTTCCGAGATATGGACTATCGACATTTTACAATATTGGCTCTTCTTCTAACTTGGGTCAAAATTGTAAAATGGTCTTATGAATTAGCGATTTCGCTCCAGTTCACATTCCAAGTAATATTCGGCATGCTAATTACGTTGCCGATTGCCAAATTGCATTATCTCTTATAGTTTCCGAGATATGGACTATCGACATCTTGCAATATTGGCTCTGCTTCTAACTTGGGCCAGAATTGTAAAATGGTCTTATGAAATAGCGATTTCGTTGTAATTCACATTCCAAGTAATATTCGGCATGCTAATTACACTGCCGATGGCCAAATTGCATTATCTCTTATAGTTTCCGAGATATGGACTATCGACATTTTACAATATTGGCTCTTCTTCTAACTTGGGTCAAAATTGTAAAATGGTCTTATGAATTAGCGATTTCGCTCCAGTTCACATTCCAAGTAATATTCGGCATGCTAATTACGTTGCCGATTGCCAAGTTGCATTATCTCTTATAGTTTCCGAGATATGGACTATCGACATCTTGCAATATTGGCTCTGCTTCTAACTTGGGCCAGAATTGTAAAATGGTCTTATGAATTAGCGATTTCGCTCCAATTCAAATTCCAAGTAATATTCGGCATGCTAATTACGTTGCCGATTGCCAAATTGCATTATCTCTTATAGTTTCCGAGATATGGACTATCGACATCTTGCAATATTGGCTCTGCTTCTAACTTGGGCCAGAATTGTAAAATGGTCTTATGAATTAGCGATTTCGTTGTAATTCACATTCCAAGTAATATTCGGCATGCTAATTACGTTGCCGATTGCCAAATTGCATTATCTCTTATAGTTTCCGAGATATGGACTATCGACATCTTGCAATATTGGCTCTGCTTCTAACTTGGGCCAGAATTGTAAAATGGTCTTATGAATTAGCGATTTCGCTCCAATTCACATTCCAAGTAATATTCGGCATGCTAATTACGTTGCCGATTGCCAAATTGCATTATCTCTTATAGTTTCCGAGATATGGACTATCGACATCTTGCAATATTGGCTCTGCTTCTTGGACCAGAATTGTAAAATGGTCTTATGAATTAGCGATTTCCTTGTAATTCACCTTCCAAGTAATATTCGGCATGCTAATTACGTTGCCGATTGCCAAATTGCATTATCTCTTATAGTTTCCGAGATATGGACTATCGACATCTTGCAATATTGGCTCTGCTTCTAACTTGGGCCAGAATTGTAAAATGGTCTTATGAAATAGCGATTTCGTTGTAATTCACATTCCAAGTAATATTCGGCATGCTAATTACACTGCCGATGGCCAAATTGCATTATCTCTTATAGTTTCCGAGATATGGACTATCGACATTTTACAATATTGGCTCTTCTTCTAACTTGGGTCAAAATTGTGAAATGGTCTTATGAATTAGCGATTTCGCTCCAGTTCACATTCCAAGTAATATTCGGCATGCTAATTACGTTGCCGATTGCCAAGTTGCATTGTCTCTTATAGTTTCCGAGATATGGACTATCGACATCTTGCAATATTGGCTCTGCTTCTAACTTGGGCCAGAATTGTAAAATGGTCTTATGAATTAGCGATTTCGCTCCAATTCACATTCCAAGTAATATTCGGCATGCTAATTACGTTGCCGATTGCCAAATTGCATTATCTCTTATAGTTTCCGAGATATGGACTATCGACATCTTGCAATATTGGCTTTGCTTCTAACTTGGGCCAGAATTGTAAAATGGTCTTATGAATTAGCGATTTCGTTGTAATTCACATTCCAAGTAATATTCGGCATGCTAATTACGTTGCCGATTGCCAAATTGCATTATCTCTTATAGTTTCCGAGATATGGACTATCGACATTTTACAATATTAGCTCTTCTTCTAACTTGGGTCAAAATTGTAAAATGGTCTTATGAATTAGCGATTTCGCTCCAGTTCACATTCCAAGTAATATTCGGCATGCTAATTACGTTGCCGATTGCCAAGTTGCATTATCTCTTATAGTTTCCGAGATATGGACTATCGACATCTTGCAATATTGGCTCTGCTTCTAAGTTGGGCCAGAATTGTAAAATGGTCTTATGAATTAGCGATTTCGCTCCAATTCACATTCCAAGTAATATTCGGCATGCTAATTACGTTGCCGATTGCCAAATTGCATTATCTCTTATAGTTTCCGAGATATGGACTATCGACATCTTGCAATATTGGCTCTGCTTCTAACTTGGGCCAGAATTGTAAAATGGTCTTATGAATTAGCGATTTCGCTCCAATTCACATTCCAAGTAATATTCGGCATGCTAATTACGTTGCCGATTGCCAAATTGCATTATCTCTTATAGTTTTCGAGATATGGACTATCGACATCTTGCAATATTGGCTCTGCTTCTTGGACCAGAATTGTAAAATGGTCTTATGAATTAGCGATTTCGTTGTAATTCACCTTCCAAGTAATATTCGGCATGCTAATTACGTTGCCGATTGCCAAATTGCATTATCTCTTATAGTTTCCGAGATATGGACTATCGACATCTTGCAATATTGGCTCTGCTTCTAACTTGGGCCAGAATTGTAAAATGGTCTTATGAAATAGCGATTTCGTTGTAATTCACATTCCAAGTAATATTCGGCATGCTAATTACACTGCCGATGGCCAAATTGCATTATCTCTTATAGTTTCCGAGATATGGACTATCGACATTTTACAATATTGGCTCTTCTTCTAACTTGGGTCAAAATTGTAAAATGGACTTATGAATTAGCGATTTCGCTCCAGTTCACATTCCAAGTAATATTCGGCATGCTAATTACGTTGCCGATTGCCAAGTTGCATTGTCTCTTATAGTTTCCGAGATATGGACTATCGACATCTTGCAATATTGGCTCTGCTTCTAACTTGGGCCAGAATTGTAAAATGGTCTTATGAATTAGCGATTTCGCTCCAATTCACATTCCAAGTAATATTCGGCATGCTAATTACGTTGCCGATTGCCAAATTGCATTATCTCTTATAGTTTCCGAGATATGGACTATCGACATCTTGCAATATTGGCTCTGCTTCTAACTTGGGCCAGAATTGTAAAATGGTCTTATGAATTAGCGATTTCGTTGTAATTCACATTCCAAGTAATATTCGGCATGCTAATTACGTTGCCGATTGCCAAATTGCATTATCTCTTATAGTTTCCGAGATATGGACTATCGACATTTTACAATATTGGCTCTTCTTCTAACTTGGGTCAAAATTGTAAAATGGTCTTATGAATTAGCGATTTCGCTCCAGTTCACATTCCAAGTAATATTCGGCATGCTAATTACGTTGCCGATTGCCAAGTTGCATTATCTCTTATAGTTTCCGAGATATGGACTATCGACATCTTGCAATATTGGCTCTGCTTCTAAGTTGGGCCAGAATTGTAAAATGGTCTTATGAATTAGCGATTTCGCTCCAATTCACATTCCAAGTAATATTCGGCATGCTAATTACGTTGCCGATTGCCAAATTGCATTATCTCTTATAGTTTCCGAGATATGGACTATCGACATCTTGCAATATTGGCTCTGCTTCTAACTTGGGCCAGAATTGTAAAATGGTCTTATGAATTAGCGATTTCGTTGTAATTCACATTCCAAGTAATATTCGGCATGCTAATTACGTTGCCGATTGCCAAATTGCATTATCTCTTATAGTTTCCGAGATATGGACTTTCGACATCTTGCAATATTGGCTCTGCTTCTAACTTGGGCCAGAATTGTAAAATGGTCTTATGAATTAGCGATTTCGTTGTAATTCACATTCCAAGTAATGTTCGGCATGCTAATTACGTTGCCGATTGCCAAATTGCATTATCTCTTATAGTTTCCGAGATATGGACTATCGACATTTTACAATATTGGCTCTTCTTCTAACTTGGGTCAAAATTGTAAAATGGTCTTATGAATTAGCGATTTCGCTCCAGTTCACATTCCAAGTAATATTCGGGATGCTAATTACGTTGCCGATTACCAAATTGCATTATCTCTTATAGTTTCCGAGATATGACTATCGACATCTTGCAATATTGGCTCTGCTTCTAACTTGGGCCAGAATTGTAAAATGGCCCTATGAATTAGCGATTTTGTTGTAATTCACATTCCAAGTAATATTCGGCATGCTAATTACGTTGCCGATTGCCAAATTGCATTATCTCTTATAGTTTCCGAGATATGGACTATCGACATCTTGCAATATTGGCTCTGCTTCTAACTTGGGCCAGAATTGTAAAATGGTCTTATGAATTAGCGATTTCGTTCTAATTCACATTCCAAGTAATATTCGGCATGCTAATTACACTGCCGATGGCCAAATTGCATTATCTCTAATAGTTTCCGAGATATGGACTATCGACATTTTACAATATTGGCTTTTCTTCTAACTTGGGTCAAAATTGTAAATTGGTCTTATGAATTAGCGATTTCGCTCCAGTTCACATTCCAAGTAATATTCGGCATGCTAATTACGTTGCCGATTGCCAAATTACATTATCTCTTATAGTTTCCGAGATATGGACTATCGACATCTTGCAATATTGGCTCTGCTTCTAACTTGGGCCAGAATAGTAAAATGGTCTTATGAATTAGCGATTTCGCTCCAATTCACATTCCAAGTAATATTCGGCATGCTAATTACGTTGCCGATTGCCAAATTGCATTATCTCTTATAGTTTCCGAGATATGGACTATCGACATCTTGCAATATTGGCTCTGCTTCTAACTTGGGCCAGAATTGTAAAATGGTCTTATGAATTAGCGATTTCGTTGTAATTCACATTCCAAGTAATATTCGGCATGCTAATTACGTTGCCGATTGCCAAATTGCATTATCTCTTATAGTTTCCGAGATATGGACTATCGACATTTTACAATATTGGCTCTGCTTCTAACTTGGGTCAAAATTGTAAAATGGTCTTATGAATTAGCAATTTCGCTCCAATTCACATTCCAAGTAATATTCGGCATGCTAATTACGTTGCCGATTGCCAGATTGCATTATCTCTTATAGTTTCCGAGATATGGACTATCGACATCTTGCAATATTGGCTCTGCTTCTAACTTGAGCCAGAATTGTAAAATGGCCTTATGAATTAGCGATTTCGTTGTAATTCGCATTCCAAGTAATATTCGGCATGCTAATTACGTTGCCGATTGCCAAATTGCATTATCTCTTATAGTTTCCGAGATATGGACTATCGACATTTTACAATATTGGCTCTTCTTCTAACTTGGGTCAAAATTGTAAAATGGTCTTATGAATTAGCGATATCGCTCCAGTTCACATTCCAAGTAAAATTCGGCATGCTAATTACGTTGCCGATTGCCAAATTGCATTATCTCTTATAGTTTACGAGATATGGACTATCGGCATCTTGCAATATTGGCTCTGCTTCTAACTTGGGCCAGAATTGTAAAATGGTCTTATGAATTAGCGATTTCGTTGTAATTCACATTCCAAGTAATATTCGGCATGCTAATTACGTTGCCGATTGCCAAATTGCATTATCTCTTATAGTTTCCGAGATATGGACTATCGACATTTTACAATATTGGCTCTTCTTCTAACTTGGGTCAAAATTGTAAAATGGTCTTATGAATTAGCGATTTCGCTCCAGTTCACATTCCAAGTAATATTCGGCATGCTAATTACGCTGCCGATTGCCAAATTGCATTATCTCTTATAGTTTCCGAGATATGGATTATCGACATCTTGCAATATTGGCTCTGCTTCTAACTTGGGCCAGAATTGTAAAATGGTCTTATGAATTAGCGATTTCGCTCCAATTCACATTCCAAGTAATATTCGGCATGCTAATTACGTTGCCGATTGCCAAATTGCATTATCTCTTATAGTTTCCGAGATATGGACTATCGACATCTTGCAATATTGGCTCTGCTTCTAACTTGGGCCAGAATTGTAAAATGGTCTTATGAATTAGCGATTTCGTTGTAATTCACATTCCAAGTAATATTCGGCATGCTAATTACGTTGCCGATTGCCAAATTGCATTATCTCTTATAGTTTACGAGATATGGACTATCGACATCTTGCAATATTGGCTCTGCTTCTAACTTGGGCCAGAATTGTAAAATGGTCTTATGAATTAGCGATTTCGTTGTAATTCACATTCCAAGTAATATTCGGCATGCTAATTACGTTGCCGATTGCCAAATTGCATTATCTCTTATAGTTTCCGAGATATGGACTATCGACATTTTACAATATTGGCTCTTCTTCTAACTTGGGTCAAAATTGTAAAATGGACTTATGAATTAGCGATTTCGCTCCAGTTCACATTCCAAGTAATATTCGGCATGCTAATTACGTTGCCGATTGCCAAATTGCATTATCTCTTATAGTTTCCGAGATATGGACTATCGACATCTTGCAATATTGGCTCTGCTTCTAACTTGGGCCAGAATTGTAAAATGGTCTTATGAATTAGCGATTTCGCTCCAGTTCACATTCCAAGTAATATTCGGCATGCTAATTACGTTGCCGATTGCCAAATTGCATTTTCTCTTATAGTTTCCGAGATATGGATTATCGACATCTTGCAATATTGGCTCTGCTTCTAACTTGGGCCAGAATTGTAAAATGGTCTTATGAATTAGCGATTTCGTTGTAATTCACATTCCAAGTAATATTCGGCATGCTAATTACGTTGCCGATTGCCAAATTGCATTATCTCCTATAGTTTCCGAGATATGGACTATCGACATCTTGCAATATTGGCTCTGCTTCTAACTTGGGCCAGAATTGTAAAATGGTCTTATGAATTAGCGATTTCGTTGTTATTCACATTCCAAGTAATATTCGGCATGCTAATTACACTGCCGATGGCCAAATTGCATTATCTCTTATAGTTTCCGAGATATGGACTATCGACATTTTACAATATTGGCTCTTCTTCTAACTTGGGTCAAAATTGTAAAATGGTCTTATGAATTAGCGATTTCGCTCCAGTTCACATTCCAAGTAATATTCGGCATGCTAATTACGTTGCCGATTGCCAATTTGCATTATCTCTTATAGTTTCCGAGATATGGACTATCGACATCTTGCAATATTGGCTCTGCTTCTAACTTGGGCCAGAATTGTAAAATGGTCTTATGAATTAGCGATTTCGCTCCAATTCACATTCCAAGTAATATTTGGCATGCTAATTACGTTGCCGATTGCCAAATTGCATTATCTCTTATAGTTTCCGAGATATGGACTATCGACATCTTGCAATATTGGCTCTGCTTCTAACTTGGGCCAGAATTGTAAAATGGTCTTATGAATTAGCGATTTCGTTGTAATTCATATTCCAAGTAATATTCGGCATGCTAATTACGTTGCCGATTGCCAAATTGCATTATCTCTTATAGTTTCCGAGATATGGACTATCGACATCTTGCAATATTGGCTCTGCTTCTAACTTGGGCCAGAATTGTAAAATGGTCTTATGAATTAGCGATTTCGTTGTAATTCACATTCCAAGTAATATTCGGCATGCTAATTACGTTGCCTATTGCCAAATTGCATTATCTCTTATAGTTTCCGAGATATGGACTATCGACATCTTGCAATATTGGCTCTGCTTCTAACTTGGGCCAGAATTGTAAAATGGTCTTATGAATTAGCGATTTCGCTCCAATTCACATTCCAAGTAATATTTGGCATGCTAATTACGTTGCCGATTGCCAAATTGCATTATCTCTTATAGTTTCCGAGATATGGACTATCGACATCTTGCAATATTGGCTCTGCTTCTAACTTGGGCCAGAATTGTAAAATGGTCTTATGAATTAGCGATTTCGTTGTAATTCATATTCCAAGTAATATTCGGCATGCTAATTACGTTGCCGATTGCCAAATTGCATTATCTCTTATAGTTTCCGAGATATGGACTATCGACATCTTGCAATATTGGCTCTGCTTCTAACTTGGGCCAGAATTGTAAAATGGTCTTATGTATTAGCGATTTCGTTGTAATTCACATTCCAAGTAATATTCAGCATGCTAATTACGTTGCCGATTGCCAAATTGCATTACCTCTTATAGTTTCCGAGTTATGGACTATCGACATCTTGCAATATTGGCTCTGCATAATGCAATTTGGCAATCGCCAACGTAATTAGCATGCCGAATATTACTTGGAATGTGAATTACAACGAAATCGCTAATTCATAAGACCATTTTACAATTCTGGCCCAAGTTAGAAGCAGAGCCAATATTGCAAGATGTCGATAGTCCATATCTCGGAAACTATAAGAGATAATGCAATTTGGCAATAGGCAACGTAATTAGCATGCCGAATATTACTTGGAATGTGAATTGGAGCGAAATTGCTAATTCATAAGACCATTTTACAATTTTGACCCAAGTTAGAAGCAGAGCCAATATTGTAAAATGTCGATAGTCCATATCTCGGAAATTATAAGAGATAATGCAATTTGGCAATCGGCAACGTAATTAGCATGCCGAATATTACTTGGAATGTGAATTACAACGAAATCGCTAATTCATAAGACCATTTTACAATTCTGGCCCAAGTTAGAAGCAGAGCCAATATTGCAAGATGTCGATAGTCCATATCTCGGAAACTATAAGAGATAATGCAATTTGGCAATCGGCAACGTAATTAGCATGCCGAATATTACTTGGAATGTGAATTACAACGAAATCGCTAATTCATAAGACCATTTTACGATTCTGGCCCAAGTTAGAACCAGAGCCAATATTGCAAGATGTCGATAGCCCATATCTCGGAAATTATAAGAGATAATGCAATTTGGCAATCGGCAACGTAATTAGCATGCCGAATATTACTTGGAATGTGAACTGGAGCGAAATCGCTAATTCAAAAGACCATTTTACAATTTTGACCCAAGTTAGAAGAAGAGCCAATATTGTAAAAGGTCGATAGTCCATATCTCGGAAACTATAAGAGATAATGCAATTTGGCTATCGGCAACGTAATTAGCATGCCGAATATTACTTGGAATGTGAATTACAACGAAATCGCTAATTCATAAGACCATTTTACAATTCTGGCCCAAGTTAGAAGCAGAGCCAATATTGCAAGATGTCGATAGTCCATATCTCGGAAACTATAAGAGATAATGCAATTTGGCAATCGGCAACGTAATTAGCATTCCGAATATTACTTGGAATGTGAATTGAAGCGAAATCGCTAATTCATAAGACCATTTTACAATTCTGGCCCAAGTTAGAAGCAGAGCCAATATTGCAAGATGTCGATAGTCCATATCTCGGAAACTATAAGAGATAATGCAATTTGGTAATCGGCAACGTAATTAGCATGCCGAATATTACTTGGAATGTGAACTGGAGCGAAATCGCTAATTCATAAGACCATTTTACAATTTTGACCCAAGTTAGAAGAAGAGCCAATATTGTAAAATGTCGATAGTCCATATCTCGGAAACTATAAGAGATAATGCAATTTGGCAATCGGCAACGTAATTAGCATGCCGAATATTACTTGGAATGTGAATTATAACGAAATCGCTAATTCATAAGACCATTTTACAATTCTGGCTCAAGTTAGAAGCAGAGCCAATATTGCAAAATGTCGATAGTCCATATCTCGGAAACTATAAGAGATAATGCAATTTGGCAATTGGCAACGTAATTAGCATGCCGAATATTACTTGGAATGTGAATTACAACGAAATCGCTAATTCATAAGACCATTTTACAATTCTGGCCCAAGTTAGAAGCAGAGCCAATATTGCAAGATGTCGATAGTCCATATCTCGGAAACTATAAGTGATAATGCAATTTGGCAATCGGCAACGTAATTAGCATGCCGAATATTACTTGGAATGTGAATTGGAGCGAAATCGCTAATTCATAAGACCACTTTACAATTTTGACCCAAGTTAGAAGCAGAGCCAATATTGTAAAATGTCGATAGTCCATATCTCGGAAACTATAAGAGATAATGCAATTTGGCAATCGGCAACGTAATTAGCATGCCGAATATTACTTGGAATGTGAATTACAACGAAATCGCTAATTCATAAGACCATTTTACAATTCTGGCCCAAGTTAGAAGCAGAGCCAATATTGCAAGATGTCGATAGTCCATATCTCGGAAACTATAAGAGATAATGCAATTTGGCAATCGGCAACGTAATTAGCATGCGGAATATTACTTGGAATGTGAATTGGAGCCGAAATCGCTAATTCATAAGACCATTTTACAATTCTGGCCCAAGTTAGAAGCAGAGCCAATATTGCAAGATGTCGATAGTCCATATCTCGGAAACTATAAGAGATAATGCAATATGGCAATCGGCAACGTAATTAGCATGCCGAATATTACTTGGAATGTGAATTACAACGAAATCGCTAATTCATAAGACCATTTTACAATTCTGGCCCAAGTTAGAAGCAGAGCCAATATTGCAAGATGTCGATAGTCCATATCTCGGAAACTATAAGAGATAATGCAATTTGGCAATCGGCAACGTAATTAGCATTCCGAATATTACTTGGAATGTGAATTGAAGCGAAATCGCTAATTCATAAGACCATTTTACAATTCTGGCCCAAGTTAGAAGCAGAGCCAATATTGCAAGATGTCGATAGTCCATATCTCGGAAACTATAAGAGATAATGCAATTTGGTAATCGGCAACGTAATTAGCATGCCGAATATTACTTGGAATGTGAACTGGAGCGAAATCGCTAATTCATAAGACCATTTTACAATTTTGACCCAAGTTAGAAGAAGAGCCAATATTGCAAGATGTCGATAGTCCATATCTCGGAAACTATAAGAGATAATGCAATTTGGCAATCGGCAACGTAATTAGCATGCCGAATATTACTTGGAATGTGAATTACAACGATATCGCTAATTAATAAGACCATTTTACAATTCTGGCCCAAGTTAGAAGCAGAGCCAATATTGCAAGATGTCGATAGTCGATATCTCGGAAACTATAAGAGATAATGCAATTTGGCAATTGGCAACGTAATTAGCATGCCGAATATTACTTGGAATGTGAATTACAACGAAATCGCTAATTCATAAGACCATTTTACAATTCTGGCCCAAGTTAGAACCAGAGCCAATATTGCAAGATGTCGATAGTCCATATCTCGGAAACTATAAGAGATAATGCAATATGGCAATCGGCAACGTAATTAGCATGCCGAATATTACTTGGAATGTGAATTGGAGCGAAATCGCTAATTCATAAGACCATTTTACAATTCTGGCCCAAGTTAGAAGCAGAGCCAATATTGCAAGATGTCGATAGTCCATATCTCGGAAACTATAAGAGATAATGCAATTTGGCAATCGGCAACGTAATTAGCATGCCGAATATTACTTGGAATGTGAATTACAACGAAATCGCTAATTCATAAGACCATTTTACAATTCTGGCCCAAGTTAGAAGCAGAGCCAATATTGCAAGATGTCGATAGTCCATATCTCAGAAACTATAAGAGATAATGCAATTTGGCAATCGGCAACGTAATTAGCATGCCGAATATTACTTGGAATGTGAATTGGAGCGAAATTGCTAATTCATAAGACCATTTTACAATTTTGACCCAAGTTAGAAGCAGAGCCAATATTGCAAGATGTCGATAGTCCATATCTCGGAAACTATAAGAGATAATGCAATTTGGCAATCGGCAACGTAATTAGCATGCCGAATATTACTTGGAATGTGAATTACAACGATATCGCTAATTCATAAGACCATTTTACAATTCTGGCCCAAGTTAGAAGCAGAGCCAATATTGCAAGATGTCGATAGTCCATATCTCGGAAACTATAAAAGATAATGCAATTTGGCAATTGGCAACGTAATTAGCATGCCGAATATTACTTGGAATGTGAATTACAACGAAATCGCTAATTCATAAGACCATTTTACAATTCTGGCCCAAGTTAGAACCAGAGCCAATATTGCAAGATGTCGATAGCCCATATCTCGGAAATTATAAGAGATAATGCAATTTGGCAATCGGCAACGTAATTAGCATGCCGAATATTACTTGGAATGTGAATTGGAGCGAAATCGCTAATTCATAAGACCACTTTACAATTTTGACCCAAGTTAGAAGCAGAGCCAATATTGTAAAATGTCGATAGTCCATATCTCGGAAACTATAAGAGATAATGCAATTTGGCAATCGGCAACGTAATTAGCATGCCGAATATTACTTGGAATGTGAATTACAACGAAATCGCTAATTCATAAGACCATTTTACAATTCTGGCCCAAGTTAGAAGCAGAGCCAATATTGCAAGATGTCGATAGTCCATATCTCGGAAACTATAAGAGATAATGCAATTTGGCAATCGGCAACGTAATTAGCATGCGGAATATTACTTGGAATGTGAATTGGAGCCGAAATCGCTAATTCATAAGACCATTTTACAATTCTGGCCCAAGTTAGAAGCAGAGCCAATATTGCAAGATGTCGATAGTCCATATCTCGGAAACTATAAGAGATAATGCAATATGGCAATCGGCAACGTAATTAGCATGCCGAATATTACTTGGAATGTGAATTACAACGAAATCGCTAATTCATAAGACCATTTTACAATTCTGGCCCAAGTTAGAAGCAGAGCCAATATTGCAAGATGTCGATAGTCCATATCTCGGAAACTATAAGAGATAATGCAATTTGGCAATCGGCAACGTAATTAGCATGCCGAATATTACTTGGAATGTGAATTACAACGAAATCGCTAATTCATAAGACCATTTTACAATTCTGGCCCAAGTTAGAAGCAGAGCCAATATTGCAAGATGTCGATAGTCCATATCTCAGAAACTATAAGAGATAATGCAATTTGGCAATCGGCAACGTAATTAGCATGCCGAATATTACTTGGAATGTGAATTGGAGCGAAATTGCTAATTCATAAGACCATTTTACAATTTTGACCCAAGTTAGAATCAGAGCCAATATTGTAAAATGTCGATGGTCCATATCTCGGAAACTATAAGAGATAGTGCAATTTGGCCATCGGCAGTGTAATTAGCATGCCGAATATTATTTGGAATGTGAATTACAACGAAATCGCTAATTCATAAGACCATTTTACAATTTTGACCCAAGTTAGAAGCAGAGCCAATATTGCAAGATGTCGATAGTCCATATCTCGGAAACTATAAGAGATAATGCAATTTGGTAATCGGCAACGTAATTAGCATGCCGAATATTACTTGGAATGTGAATTACAACAAAATCGCTGATTCATAAGACCATTTTACAATTCTGGCCCAAGTTAGAAGCAGAGCCAATATTGCAAGATGTCGATAGTCCATATCTCGGAAACTATAAGAGATAATGCAATTTGGCAATCGGCAACGTAATTAGCATGCCGAATATTACTTGGAATGTGAATTGGAGCGAAATCGCTAATTCATAAGACCATTTTACAATTCTGGCCCAAGTTAGAAGCAGAGCCAATATTGCAAGATGTCGATAGTCCATATCTCGGAAACTATAAGAGATAATGCAATTTGGCAATCGGCAACGTAATTAACATGCCGAATATTACTTGGAATGTGAACTGGAGCGAAATCGCTAATTCATAAGACCATTTTACAATTTTGACCCAAGTTCGAAGAAGAGCCAATATTGTAAAATGTCGATAGTCCATATCTCGGAAACTATAAGAGATAATGCAATTTGGCAATCGGCAACGTAATTAGCATGCCGAATATTACTTGGAATGTGAATTACAACGAAATCGCTAATTCATAAGACCATTTTACAATTCTGACTCAAGTTAGAAGCAGAGCCAATATTGCAAGATGTCGATAGTCCATATCTCGGAAACTATAAGAGATAATGCAATCTGGCAATCGGCAACGTAATTAGCATGCCGAATATTACTTGGAATGTGAATTGGAGCGAAATTGCTAATTCATAAGACCATTTTACAATTTTGACCCAAGTTAGAAGCAGAGCCAATATTGTAAAGTGTCGATAGTCCATATCTCGGAAACTATAAGAGATAATGCAATTTGGCAATCGGCAACGTAATTAGCATGCCGAATATTACTTGGAATCTGAATTACAACGAAATCGCTAATTCATAAGACCATTTTACAATTCTGGCCCAAGTTAGAAGCAGAGCCAATATTGCAAGATATCGATAGTCCATATCTCGGAAACTATAAGAGATAATGCAATTTGGCAATCGGCAACGTAATTAACATGCCGAATATTACTTGGAATGTGAATTACAACGAAATCGCTAATTCATAAGACCATTTTACAATTCTGGCCCAAGTTAGAAGCAGAGCCAATATTGCAAGATGTCGATAGTCCATATCTCGGAAACTATAAGAGATAATGCAATTTGGCAATCGGCAACGTAATTAGCATGCCGAATATTACTTGGAATGTGAACTGGAGCGAAATCGCTAATTCAAAAGACCATTTTACAATTTTGACCCAAGTTAGAAGAAGAGCCAATATTGTAAAAGGTCGATAGTCCATATCTCGGAAACTATAAGAGATAATGCAATTTGGCTATCGGCAACGTAATTAACATGCCGAATATTACTTGGAATGTGAATTACAACGAAATCGCTAATTCATAAGACCATTTTACAATTCTGGCCCAAGTTAGAAGAAGAGCCAATATTGTAAAATGTCGATAGTCCATATCTCGGAAATTATAAGAGATAATGCAATTTGGCAATAGGCAACGTAATTAGCATGCCGAATATTACTTGGAATGTGAATTACAACGAAATCGCTAATTCATAAGACCATTTTACAATTCTGGCTCAAGTTAGAAGCAGAGCCAATATTGCAAAATGTCGATAGTCCATATCTCGGAAACTATAAGAGATAATGCAATTTGGCAATCGGCAACGTAATTAGCATGCCGAATATTTATTAGCATGGCGAATATTACTTGGAATGTGAATTGGAGCGAAATCGCTAATTCATAAGACCACTTTACAATTTTGACCCAAGTTAGAAGCAGAGCCAATATTGTAAAATGTCGATAGTCCATATCTCGGAAACTATAAGAGATAATGCAATTTGGCAATCGGCAACGTAATTAGCATGCCGAATATTACTTGGAATGTGAATTACAACGAAATCGCTAATTCATAAGACCATTTTACAATTCTGGCCCAAGTTAGAAGCAGAGCCAATATTGCAAGATGTCGATAATTCATATCTCGGAAACTATAAGAGATAATGCAATTTGGCAATCGGCAACGTAATTAGCATGCGGAATATTACTTGGAATGTGAATTGGAGCCGAAATCGCTAATTCATAAGACCATTTTACAATTCTGGCCCAAGTTAGAAGCAGAGCCAATATTGCAAGATGTCGATAGTCCATATCTCGGAAACTATAAGAGATAATGCAATTTGGCAATCGGCAACGTAATTAGCATGCCGAATATTACTTGGAATGTGAATTACAACGAAATCGCTAATTCATAAGACCATTTTACAATTCTGGCCCAAGTTAGAAGCAGAGCCAATATTGCAAGATGTCGATAGTCCATATCTCGGAAACTATAAGAGATAATGCAATTTGGCAATCGGCAACGTAATTAGCATGCCGAATATTACTTGGAATGTGAATTACAACGAAATCGCTAATTCATAAGACCATTTTACAATTCTGGCCCAAGTTAGAAGCAGAGCCAATATTGCAAGATGTCGATAGTCCATATCTCAGAAACTATAAGAGATAATGCAATTTGGCAACCGGCAACGTAATTAGCATGCCGAATATTACTTGGAATGTGAATTGGAGCGACATTGCTAATTCATAAGACCATTTTACAATTTTGACCAAAGTTAGAAGCAGAGCCAATATTGTAAAATGTCGATGGTCCATATCTCGGAAACTATAAGAGCTAATGCAATTTGGCCATCGGCAGTGTAATTAGCATGCCGAATATTACTTGGAATGTGAATTACAACGAAATCGCTAATTCATAAGACCATTTTACAATTTTGACCCAAGTTAGAAGCAGAGCCAATATTGCAAGATGTCGATAGTCCATATCTCGGAAACTATAAGTGATAATGCAATTTGGCAATAGGCAACGTAATTAGCATGCCGAATATTACTTGGAATGTGAATTACAACAAAATCGCTAATTCATAAGACCATTTTACAATTCTGGCCCAAGTTAGAAGCAGAGCCAATATTGCAAGATGTCGATAGTCCATATCTCGGAAACTATAAGAGATAATGCAATTTGGCAATCGGCAACGTAATTAGCATGCCGAATATTACTTGGAATGTGAATTGGAGCGAAATCGCTAATTCATAAGACCATTTTACAATTCTGGCCCAAGTTAGAAGCAGAGCCAATATTACAAGATGTCGATAGTCCATATCTCTGAAACTATAAGAGATAATGCAATTTGGCAATCGGCAACGTAATTAGCATGCCGAATATTACTTGGAATGTGAATTGGAGCGAAATTGCTAATTCATAAGACCATTTTACAATTTTGACCCAAGTTAGAAGCAGAGCCAATATTGTAAAATGTCGATAGTCCATATCTCGGAAACTATAAGAGATAATGCAATTTGGCAATCGGCAACGTAATTAGCATGCCGAATATTACTTGGAATGTGAATTACAACGAAATCGCTAATTCATAAGACCATTTTACAATTCTGGCCCAAGTTAGAAGCAGAGCCAATATTGCAAGATGTCGATAGTCCATATCTCGGAAACTATAAGAGATAATGCAATTTGGCAATCGGCAACGTAATTAGCATGCCGAATATTACTTGGAATGTGAATTGGAGCGAGATTGCTAATTCATAAGACCATTTTACAATTTTGACCCAAGTTAGAAGCAGAGCCAATATTGTAAAATGTCGATAGTCCATATCTCGGAAACTATAAGAGATAATGCAATTTGGCAATCGGCAACGTAATTAGCATGCCGAATATTACTTGGAATGTGAATTACAACGAAATCGCTAATTCATAAGACCATTTTACAATTCTGACCCAAGTTAGAAGCAGAGCCAATATTGCAAGATGTCGATAGTCCATATCTCGGAAACTATAAGAGATAATGCAATTTGGCAATCGGCAACGTAATTAGCATGCCGAATATTACTTGGAATGTGAATTACAACGAAATCGCTAATTCATAAGACCATTTTACAATTCTGGCGCAAGTTAGAAGCAGAGCCAATATTGCAAGATGTCGATAGTCCATATCTCGGAAACTATAAGAGATAATGCAAGTTGGCAATCGGCAACGTAATTAGCATGCCGAATATTACTTGGAATGTGAATTACAACGAAATCGCTAATTCATAAGACCATTTTACAATTCTGGCCCAAGTTAGAACCAGAGCCAATATTGCAAGATGTCGATAGTCCATATCTCGGAAACTATAAGAGATAATGCAATTTGGCAATCGGCAACGTAATTAGCATGCCGAATATTACTTGGAATGTGAACTGGAGCGAAATCGCTAATTCAAAAGACCATTTTACAATTTTGACCCAAGTTAGAAGAAGAGCCAATATTGTAAAAGGTCGATAGTCCATATCTCGGAAACTATAAGAGATAATGCAATTTGGCTATCGGCAACGTAATTAGCATGCCGAATATTACTTGGAATGTGAATTACAACGAAATCGCTAATTCATAAGACCATTTTACAATTCTGGCCCAAGTTAGAAGCAGAGCCAAGATTGCAAGATGTCGATAGTCCATATCTCGGAAACTATAAGAGATAATGCAATTTGGCAATCGGCAACGTAATTAGCATGCCGAATATTACTTGGAATGTGAATTGGAGCGAAATCGCTAATTCATAAGACGATTTTACAATTCTGGCCCAAGTTAGAAGCAGAGCCAATATTGCAAGATGTCGATAGTCCATATCTCGGAAACTATAAGAGATAATGCAATCTGGCAATCGGCAACGTAATTAGCATGCCGAATATTACTTGGAATGTGAATTGGAGCGAAATCGCTAATTCATAAGACCATTTTACAATTCTGGCCCAAGTTAGAAGCAGAGCCAATATTGCAAGATGTCGATAGTCCATATCTCGGAAACTATAAGAGATAATGCAATTTGGCAATCGGCAACGTAATTAGCATGCCGAATATTACTTGGAATGTGAATTACAACGAAATCGCTAATTCATAAGACCATTTTACAATTCTGGCCCAAGTTAGAAGCAGAGCCAATATTGCAAGATGTCGATAGTCCATATCTCGGAAACTATAAGAGATAATGCAATTTGGCAATCGGCAACGTAATTAGCATGCCGAATATTACTTGGAATGTGAATTACAACGAAATCGCTAATTCATAAGACCATTTTACAATTCTGGCCCAAGTTAGAAGCAGAGCCAATATTGCAAGATGTCGATAGTCCATATCTCAGAAACTATAAGAGATAATGCAATTTGGCAACCGGCAACGTAATTAGCATGCCGAATATTACTTGGAATGTGAATTGGAGCGACATTGCTAATTCATAAGACCATTTTACAATTTTGACCCAAGTTAGAAGCAGAGCCAATATTGCAAGATGTCGATAGTCCATATCTCGGAAACTATAAGAGATAATGCAATTTGGCAATCGGCAACGTAATTAGCATGCCGAATATTACTTGGAATGTGAATTACAACAAAATCGCTAATTCATAAGACCATTTTACAATTCTGGCCCAAGTTAGAAGCAGAGCCAATATTAAAAGATGTCGATAGTCCATATCTCGGAAACTATAAGAGATAATGCAATTTGGCAATCGGCAACGTAATTAGCATGCCGAATATTACTTGGAATGTGAATTGGAGCGAAATCACTAATTCATAAGACCATTTTACAATTCTGGCCCAAGTTAGAAGCTGAGCCAATATTGCAAGATGTCGATAGTCCATATCTCTGAAACTATAAGAGATAAAGCAATTTGGCAATCGGCAACGTAATTAGCATGCCGAATATTACTTGGAATGTGAACTGGAGCGAAATCGCTAATTCATAAGACCATTTTACAATTTTGACCCAAGTTAGAAGAAGAGCCAATATTGTAAAATGTCGATAGTCCATATCTCGGAAACTATAAGAGATAATGCAATTTGGCAATCGGCAACGTAATTAGCATGCCGAATATTACTTGGAATGTGAATTGGAGCGAAATCGCTAATTCATAAGACCATTTTACAATTCTGGCCCAAGTTAGAAGCAGAGCCAATATTGCAAGATGTCGATAGTCCATATCTCGGAAACTATAAGAGATAATGCAATTTGGCAATCGGCAACGTAATTAGCATGCCGAATATTACTTGGAATGTGAATTGGAGCGAAATCGCTAATTCATAAGACCATTTTACAATTCTGGCCCAAGTTAGAAGCAGAGCCAATATTGCAAGATGTCGATAGTCCATATCTCGGAAACTATAAGAGATAATGCAATTTGGCAATCGGCAACGTAATTAGCATGCCGAATATTACTTGGAATGTGAATTACAACGAAATCGCTAATTCATAAGACCATTTTACAATTCTGGCCCAAGTTAGAAGCAGAGCCAATATTGCAAGATGTCGATAGTCCATATCTCAGAAACTATAAGAGATAATGCAATTTGGCAATCGGCAACGTAATTAGCATGCCGAATATTACTTGGAATGTGAATTGGAGCGAAATTGCTAATTCATAAGACCATTTTACAATTTTGACCCAAGTTAGAAGCAGAGCCAATATTGCAAGATGTCGATAGTCCATATCTCGGAAACTATAAGAGATAATGCAATTTGGCAATCGGCAACGTAATTAGCATGCCGAATATTACTTGGAATGTGAATTACAACGATATCGCTAATTCATAAGACCATTTTACAATTCTGGCCCAAGTTAGAAGCAGAGCCAATATTGCAAGATGTCGATAGTCCATATCTCGGAAACTATAAGAGATAATGCAATTTGGCAATTGGCAACGTAATTAGCATGCCGAATATTACTTGGAATGTGAATTACAACGAAATCGCTAATTCATAAGACCATTTTACAATTCTGGCCCAAGTTAGAACCAGAGCCAATATTGCAAGATGTCGATAGCCCATATCTCGGAAATTATAAGAGATAATGCAATTTGGCAATCGGCAACGTAATTAGCATGCCGAATATTACTTGGAATGTGAATTGGAGCGAAATCGCTAATTCATAAGACCACTTTACAATTTTGACCCAAGTTAGAAGCAGAGCCAATATTGTAAAATGTCGATAGTCCATATCTCGGAAACTATAAGAGATAATGCAATTTGGCAATCGGCAACGTAATTAGCATGCCGAATATTACTTGGAATGTGAATTACAACGAAATCGCTAATTCATAAGACCATTTTACAATTCTGGCCCAAGTTAGAAGCAGAGCCAATATTGCAAGATGTCGATAGTCCATATCTCGGAAACTATAAGAGATAATGCAATTTGGCAATCGGCAACGTAATTAGCATGCGGAATATTACTTGGAATGTGAATTGGAGCCGAAATCGCTAATTCATAAGACCATTTTACAATTCTGGCCCAAGTTAGAAGCAGAGCCAATATTGCAAGATGTCGATAGTCCATATCTCGGAAACTATAAGAGATAATGCAATATGGCAATCGGCAACGTAATTAGCATGCCGAATATTACTTGGAATGTGAATTACAACGAAATCGCTAATTCATAAGACCATTTTACAATTCTGGCCCAAGTTAGAAGCAGAGCCAATATTGCAAGATGTCGATAGTCCATATCTCGGAAACTATAAGAGATAATGCAATTTGGCAATCGGCAACGTAATTAGCATGCCGAATATTACTTGGAATGTGAATTACAACGAAATCGCTAATTCATAAGACCATTTTACAATTCTGGCCCAAGTTAGAAGCAGAGCCAATATTGCAAGATGTCGATAGTCCATATCTCAGAAACTATAAGAGATAATGCAATTTGGCAATCGGCAACGTAATTAGCATGCCGAATATTACTTGGAATGTGAATTGGAGCGAAATTGCTAATTCATAAGACCATTTTACAATTTTGACCCAAGTTAGAATCAGAGCCAATATTGTAAAATGTCGATGGTCCATATCTCGGAAACTATAAGAGATAATGCAATTTGGCCATCGGCAGTGTAATTAGCATGCCGAATATTATTTGGAATGTGAATTACAACGAAATCGCTAATTCATAAGACCATTTTACAATTTTGACCCAAGTTAGAAGCAGAGCCAATATTGCAAGATGTCGATAGTCCATATCTCGGAAACTATAAGAGATAATGCAATTTGGCAATCGGCAACGTAATTAGCATGCCGAATATTACTTGGAATGTGAATTACAACAAAATCGCTGATTCATAAGACCATTTTACAATTCTGGCCCAAGTTAGAAGCAGAGCCAATATTGCAAGATGTCGATAGTCCATATCTCGGAAACTATAAGAGATAATGCAATTTGGCAATCGGCAACGTAATTAGCATGCCGAATATTACTTGGAATGTGAATTGGAGCGAAATCGCTAATTCATAAGACCATTTTACAATTCTGGCCCAAGTTAGAAGCAGAGCCAATATTGCAAGATGTCGATAGTCCATATCTCGGAAACTATAAGAGATAATGCAATTTGGCAATCGGCAACGTAATTAGCATGCCGAATATTACTTGGAATGTGAACTGGAGCGAAATCGCTAATTCATAAGACCATTTTACAATTTTGACCCAAGTTCGAAGAAGAGCCAATATTGTAAAATGTCGATAGTCCATATCTCGGAAACTATAAGAGATAATGCAATTTGGCAATCGGCAACGTAATTAGCATGCCGAATATTACTTGGAATGTGAATTACAACGAAATCGCTAATTCATAAGACCATTTTACAATTCTGACTCAAGTTAGAAGCAGAGCCAATATTGCAAGATGTCGATAGTCCATATCTCGGAAACTATAAGAGATAATGCAATCTGGCAATCGGCAACGTAATTAGCATGCCGAATATTACTTGGAATGTGAATTGGAGCGAAATTGCTAATTCATAAGACCATTTTACAATTTTGACCCAAGTTAGAAGCAGAGCCAATATTGTAAAGTGTCGATAGTCCATATCTCGGAAACTATAAGAGATAATGCAATTTGGCAATCGGCAACGTAATTAGCATGCCGAATATTACTTGGAATCTGAATTACAACGAAATCGCTAATTCATAAGACCATTTTACAATTCTGGCCCAAGTTAGAAGCAGAGCCAATATTGCAAGATATCGATAGTCCATATCTCGGAAACTATAAGAGATAATGCAATTTGGCAATCGGCAACGTAATTAACATGCCGAATATTACTTGGAATGTGAATTACAACGAAATCGCTAATTCATAAGACCATTTTACAATTCTGGCCCAAGTTAGAAGCAGAGCCAATATTGCAAGATGTCGATAGTCCATATCTCGGAAACTATAAGAGATAATGCAATTTGGCAATCGGCAACGTAATTAGCATGCCGAATATTACTTGGAATGTGAACTGGAGCGAAATCGCTAATTCAAAAGACCATTTTACAATTTTGACCCAAGTTAGAAGAAGAGCCAATATTGTAAAAGGTCGATAGTCCATATCTCGGAAACTATAAGAGATAATGCAATTTGGCTATCGGCAACGTAATTAACATGCCGAATATTACTTGGAATGTGAATTACAACGAAATCGCTAATTCATAAGACCATTTTACAATTCTGGCCCAAGTTAGAAGAAGAGCCAATATTGTAAAATGTCGATAGTCCATATCTCGGAAATTATAAGAGATAATGCAATTTGGCAATAGGCAACGTAATTAGCATGCCGAATATTACTTGGAATGTGAATTACAACGAAATCGCTAATTCATAAGACCATTTTACAATTCTGGCTCAAGTTAGAAGCAGAGCCAATATTGCAAAATGTCGATAGTCCATATCTCGGAAACTATAAGAGATAATGCAATTTGGCAATCGGCAACGTAATTAGCATGCCGAATATTACTTGGAATGTGAATTGGAGCGAAATCGCTAATTCATAAGACCACTTTACAATTTTGACCCAAGTTAGAAGCAGAGCCAATATTGTAAAATGTCGATAGTCCATATCTCGGAAACTATAAGAGATAATGCAATTTGGCAATCGGCAACGTAATTAGCATGCCGAATATTACTTGGAATGTGAATTACAACGAAATCGCTAATTCATAAGACCATTTTACAATTCTGGCCCAAGTTAGAAGCAGAGCCAATATTGCAAGATGTCGATAATTCATATCTCGGAAACTATAAGAGATAATGCAATTTGGCAATCGGCAACGTAATTAGCATGCGGAATATTACTTGGAATGTGAATTGGAGCCGAAATCGCTAATTCATAAGACCATTTTACAATTCTGGCCCAAGTTAGAAGCAGAGCCAATATTGCAAGATGTCGATAGTCCATATCTCGGAAACTATAAGAGATAATGCAATTTGGCAATCGGCAACGTAATTAGCATGCCGAATATTACTTGGAATGTGAATTACAACGAAATCGCTAATTCATAAGACCATTTTACAATTCTGGCCCAAGTTAGAAGCAGAGCCAATATTGCAAGATGTCGATAGTCCATATCTCGGAAACTATAAGAGATAATGCAATTTGGCAATCGGCAACGTAATTAGCATGCCGAATATTACTTGGAATGTGAATTACAACGAAATCGCTAATTCATAAGACCATTTTACAATTCTGGCCCAAGTTAGAAGCAGAGCCAATATTGCAAGATGTCGATAGTCCATATCTCAGAAACTATAAGAGATAATGCAATTTGGCAACCGGCAACGTAATTAGCATGCCGAATATTACTTGGAATGTGAATTGGAGCGACATTGCTAATTCATAAGACCATTTTACAATTTTGACCAAAGTTAGAAGCAGAGCCAATATTGTAAAATGTCGATGGTTCATATCTCGGAAACTATAAGAGCTAATGCAATTTGGCCATCGGCAGTGTAATTAGCATGCCGAATATTACTTGGAATGTGAATTACAACGAAATCGCTAATTCATAAGACCATTTTACAATTTTGACCCAAGTTAGAAGCAGAGCCAATATTGCAAGATGTCGATAGTCCATATCTCGGAAACTATAAGTGATAATGCAATTTGGCAATAGGCAACGTAATTAGCATGCCGAATATTACTTGGAATGTGAATTACAACAAAATCGCTAATTCATAAGACCATTTTACAATTCTGGCCCAAGTTAGAAGCAGAGCCAATATTGCAAGATGTCGATAGTCCATATCTCGGAAACTATAAGAGATAATGCAATTTGGCAATCGGCAACGTAATTAGCATGCCGAATATTACTTGGAATGTGAATTGGAGCGAAATCGCTAATTCATAAGACCATTTTACAATTCTGGCCCAAGTTAGAAGCAGAGCCAATATTGCAAGATGTCGATAGTCCATATCTCTGAAACTATAAGAGATAATGCAATTTGGCAATCGGCAACGTAATTAGCATGCCGAATATTACTTGGAATGTGAATTGGAGCGAAATTGCTAATTCATAAGACCATTTTACAATTTTGACCCAAGTTAGAAGCAGAGCCAATATTGTAAAATGTCGATAGTCCATATCTCGGAAACTATAAGAGATAATGCAATTTGGCAATCGGCAACGTAATTAGCATGCCGAATATTACTTGGAATGTGAATTACAACGAAATCGCTAATTCATAAGACCATTTTACAATTCTGGCCCAAGTTAGAAGCAGAGCCAATATTGCAAGATGTCGATAGTCCATATCTCGGAAACTATAAGAGATAATGCAATTTGGCAATCGGCAACGTAATTAGCATGCCGAATATTACTTGGAATGTGAATTGGAGCGAGATTGCTAATTCATAAGACCATTTTACAATTTTGACCCAAGTTAGAAGCAGAGCCAATATTGTAAAATGTCGATAGTCCATATCTCGGAAACTATAAGAGATAATGCAATTTGGCAATCGGCAACGTAATTAGCATGCCGAATATTACTTGGAATGTGAATTACAACGAAATCGCTAATTCATAAGACCATTTTACAATTCTGACCCAAGTTAGAAGCAGAGCCAATATTGCAAGATGTCGATAGTCCATATCTCGGAAACTATAAGAGATAATGCAATTTGGCAATCGGCAACGTAATTAGCATGCCGAATATTACTTGGAATGTGAATTACAACGAAATCGCTAATTCATAAGACCATTTTACAATTCTGGCGCAAGTTAGAAGCAGAGCCAATATTGCAAGATGTCGATAGTCCATATCTCGGAAACTATAAGAGATAATGCAAGTTGGCAATCGGCAACGTAATTAGCATGCCGAATATTACTTGGAATGTGAATTACAACGAAATCGCTAATTCATAAGACCATTTTACAATTCTGGCCCAAGTTAGAAGCAGAGCCAAGATTGCAAGATGTCGATAGTCCATATCTCGGAAACTATAAGAGATAATGCAATTTGGCAATCGGCAACGTAATTAGCATGCCGAATATTACTTGGAATGTGAATTGGAGCGAAATCGCTAATTCATAAGACGATTTTACAATTCTGGCCCAAGTTAGAAGCAGAGCCAATATTGCAAGATGTCGATAGTCCATATCTCGGAAACTATAAGAGATAATGCAATCTGGCAATCGGCAACGTAATTAGCATGCCGAATATTACTTGGAATGTGAATTGGAGCGAAATCGCTAATTCATAAGACCATTTTACAATTCTGGCCCAAGTTAGAAGCAGAGCCAATATTGCAAGATGTCGATAGTCCATATCTCGGAAACTATAAGAGATAATGCAATTTGGCAATCGGCAACGTAATTAGCATGCCGAATATTACTTGGAATGTGAATTACAACGAAATCGCTAATTCATAAGACCATTTTACAATTCTGGCCCAAGTTAGAAGCAGAGCCAATATTGCAAGATGTCGATAGTCCATATCTCGGAAACTATAAGAGATAATGCAATTTGGCAATCGGCAACGTAATTAGCATGCCGAATATTACTTGGAATGTGAATTACAACGAAATCGCTAATTCATAAGACCATTTTACAATTCTGGCCCAAGTTAGAAGCAGAGCCAATATTGCAAGATGTCGATAGTCCATATCTCGGAAACTATAAGAGATAATGCAATTTGGCAATCGGCAACGTAATTAGCATGCGGAATATTACTTGGAATGTGAATTGGAGCCGAAATCGCTAATTCATAAGACCATTTTACAATTCTGGCCCAAGTTAGAAGCAGAGCCAATATTGCAAGATGTCGATAGTCCATATCTCGGAAACTATAAGAGATAATGCAATTTGGCAATCGGCAACGTAATTAGCATGCCGAATATTACTTGGAATGTGAATTACAACGAAATCGCTAATTCATAAGACCATTTTACAATTCTGGCCCAAGTTAGAAGCAGAGCCAATATTGCAAGATGTCGATAGTCCATATCTCGGAAACTATAAGAGATAATGCAATTTGGCAATCGGCAACGTAATTAGCATGCCGAATATTACTTGGAATGTGAATTACAACGAAATCGCTAATTCATAAGACCATTTTACAATTCTGGCCCAAGTTAGAAGCAGAGCCAATATTGCAAGATGTCGATAGTCCATATCTCAGAAACTATAAGAGATAATGCAATTTGGCAACCGGCAACGTAATTAGCATGCCGAATATTACTTGGAATGTGAATTGGAGCGACATTGCTAATTCATAAGACCATTTTACAATTTTGACCAAAGTTAGAAGCAGAGCCAATATTGTAAAATGTCGATGGTCCATATCTCGGAAACTATAAGAGCTAATGCAATTTGGCCATCGGCAGTGTAATTAGCATGCCGAATATTACTTGGAATGTGAATTACAACGAAATCGCTAATTCATAAGACCATTTTACAATTTTGACCCAAGTTAGAAGCAGAGCCAATATTGCAAGATGTCGATAGTCCATATCTCGGAAACTATAAGTGATAATGCAATTTGGCAATAGGCAACGTAATTAGCATGCCGAATATTACTTGGAATGTGAATTACAACAAAATCGCTAATTCATAAGACCATTTTACAATTCTGGCCCAAGTTAGAAGCAGAGCCAATATTGCAAGATGTCGATAGTCCATATCTCGGAAACTATAAGAGATAATGCAATTTGGCAATCGGCAACGTAATTAGCATGCCGAATATTACTTGGAATGCGAATTGGAGCGAAATCGCTAATTCATAAGACCATTTTACAATTCTGGCCCAAGTTAGAAGCAGAGCCAATATTACAAGATGTCGATAGTCCATATCTCTGAAACTATAAGAGATAATGCAATTTGGCAATCGGCAACGTAATTAGCATGCCGAATATTACTTGGAATGTGAATTGGAGCGAAATTGCTAATTCATAAGACCATTTTACAATTTTGACCCAAGTTAGAAGCAGAGCCAATATTGTAAAATGTCGATAGTCCATATCTCGGAAACTATAAGAGATAATGCAATTTGGCAATCGGCAACGTAATTAGCATGCCGAATATTACTTGGAATGTGAATTACAACGAAATCGCTAATTCATAAGACCATTTTACAATTCTGGCCCAAGTTAGAAGCAGAGCCAATATTGCAAGATGTCGATAGTCCATATCTCGGAAACTATAAGAGATAATGCAATTTGGCAATCGGCAACGTAATTAGCATGCCGAATATTACTTGGAATGTGAATTGGAGCGAGATTGCTAATTCATAAGACCATTTTACAATTTTGACCCAAGTTAGAAGCAGAGCCAATATTGTAAAATGTCGATAGTCCATATCTCGGAAACTATAAGAGATAATGCAATTTGGCAATCGGCAACGTAATTAGCATGCCGAATATTACTTGGAATGTGAATTACAACGAAATCGCTAATTCATAAGACCATTTTACAATTCTGACCCAAGTTAGAAGCAGAGCCAATATTGCAAGATGTCGATAGTCCATATCTCGGAAACTATAAGAGATAATGCAATTTGGCAATCGGCAACGTAATTAGCATGCCGAATATTACTTGGAATGTGAATTACAACGAAATCGCTAATTCATAAGACCATTTTACAATTCTGGCGCAAGTTAGAAGCAGAGCCAATATTGCAAGATGTCGATAGTCCATATCTCGGAAACTATAAGAGATAATGCAAGTTGGCAATCGGCAACGTAATTAGCATGCCGAATATTACTTGGAATGTGAATTACAACGAAATCGCTAATTCATAAGACCATTTTACAATTCTGGCCCAAGTTAGAACCAGAGCCAATATTGCAAGATGTCGATAGTCCATATCTCGGAAACTATAAGAGATAATGCAATTTGGCAATCGGCAACGTAATTAGCATGCCGAATATTACTTGGAATGTGAACTGGAGCGAAATCGCTAATTCAAAAGACCATTTTACAATTTTGACCCAAGTTAGAAGAAGAGCCAATATTGTAAAAGGTCGATAGTCCATATCTCGGAAACTATAAGAGATAATGCAATTTGGCTATCGGCAACGTAATTAGCATGCCGAATATTACTTGGAATGTGAATTACAACGAAATCGCTAATTCATAAGACCATTTTACAATTCTGGCCCAAGTTAGAAGCAGAGCCAAGATTGCAAGATGTCGATAGTCCATATCTCGGAAACTATAAGAGATAATGCAATTTGGCAATCGGCAACGTAATTAGCATGCCGAATATTACTTGGAATGTGAATTGGAGCGAAATCGCTAATTCATAAGACGATTTTACAATTCTGGCCCAAGTTAGAAGCAGAGCCAATATTGCAAGATGTCGATAGTCCATATCTCGGAAACTATAAGAGATAATGCAATCTGGCAATCGGCAACGTAATTAGCATGCCGAATATTACTTGGAATGTGAATTGGAGCGAAATCGCTAATTCATAAGACCATTTTACAATTCTGGCCCAAGTTAGAAGCAGAGCCAATATTGCAAGATGTCGATAGTCCATATCTCGGAAACTATAAGAGATAATGCAATTTGGCAATCGGCAACGTAATTAGCATGCCGAATATTACTTGGAATGTGAATTACAACGAAATCGCTAATTCATAAGACCATTTTACAATTCTGGCCCAAGTTAGAAGCAGAGCCAATATTGCAAGATGTCGATAGTCCATATCTCGGAAACTATAAGAGATAATGCAATTTGGCAATCGGCAACGTAATTAGCATGCCGAATATTACTTGGAATGTGAATTACAACGAAATCGCTAATTCATAAGACCATTTTACAATTCTGGCCCAAGTTAGAAGCAGAGCCAATATTGCAAGATGTCGATAGTCCATATCTCAGAAACTATAAGAGATAATGCAATTTGGCAACCGGCAATGTAATTAGCATGCCGAATATTACTTGGAATGTGAATTGGAGCGACATTGCTAATTCATAAGACCATTTTACAATTTTGACCCAAGTTAGAAGCAGAGCCAATATTGCAAGATGTCGATAGTCCATATCTCGGAAACTATAAGAGATAATGCAATTTGGCAATCGGCAACGTAATTAGCATGCCGAATATTACTTGGAATGTGAATTACAACAAAATCGCTAATTCATAAGACCATTTTACAATTCTGGCCCAAGTTAGAAGCAGAGCCAATATTAAAAGATGTCGATAGTCCATATCTCGGAAACTATAAGAGATAATGCAATTTGGCAATCGGCAACGTAATTAGCATGCCGAATATTACTTGGAATGTGAATTGGAGCGAAATCACTAATTCATAAGACCATTTTACAATTCTGGCCCAAGTTAGAAGCTGAGCCAATATTGCAAGATGTCGATAGTCCATATCTCTGAAACTATAAGAGATAAAGCAATTTGGCAATCGGCAACGTAATTAGCATGCCGAATATTACTTGGAATGTGAACTGGAGCGAAATCGCTAATTCATAAGACCATTTTACAATTTTGACCCAAGTTAGAAGAAGAGCCAATATTGTAAAATGTCGATAGTCCATATCTCGGAAACTATAAGAGATAATGCAATTTGGCAATCGGCAACGTAATTAGCATGCCGAATATTACTTGGAATGTGAATTGGAGCGAAATCGCTAATTCATAAGACCATTTTACAATTCTGGCCCAAGTTAGAAGCAGAGCCAATATTGCAAGATGTCGATAGTCCATATCTCGGAAACTATAAGAGATAATGCAATTTGGCAATCGGCAACGTAATTAGCATGCCGAATATTACTTGGAATGTGAATTGGAGCGAAATCGCTAATTCATAAGACCATTTTACAATTCTGGCCCAAGTTAGAAGCAGAGCCAATATTGCAAGATGTCGATAGTCCATATCTCGGAAACTATAAGAGATAATGCAATTTGGCAATCGGCAACGTAATTAGCATGCCGAATATTACTTGGAATGTGAATTACAACGAAATCGCTAATTCATAAGACCATTTTACAATTCTGGCCCAAGTTAGAAGCAGAGCCAATATTGCAAGATGTCGATAGTCCATATCTCAGAAACTATAAGAGATAATGCAATTTGGCAATCGGCAACGTAATTAGCATGCCGAATATTACTTGGAATGTGAATTGGAGCGAAATTGCTAATTCATAAGACCATTTTACAATTTTGACCCAAGTTAGAAGCAGAGCCAATATTGCAAGATGTCGATAGTCCATATCTCGGAAACTATAAGAGATAATGCAATTTGGCAATCGGCAACGTAATTAGCATGCCGAATATTACTTGGAATGTGAATTACAACGATATCGCTAATTCATAAGACCATTTTACAATTCTGGCCCAAGTTAGAAGCAGAGCCAATATTGCAAGATGTCGATAGTCCATATCTCGGAAACTATAAGAGATAATGCAATTTGGCAATTGGCAACGTAATTAGCATGCCGAATATTACTTGGAATGTGAATTACAACGAAATCGCTAATTCATAAGACCATTTTACAATTCTGGCCCAAGTTAGAACCAGAGCCAATATTGCAAGATGTCGATAGCCCATATCTCGGAAATTATAAGAGATAATGCAATTTGGCAATCGGCAACGTAATTAGCATGCCGAATATTACTTGGAATGTGAATTGGAGCGAAATCGCTAATTCATAAGACCACTTTACAATTTTGACCCAAGTTAGAAGCAGAGCCAATATTGTAAAATGTCGATAGTCCATATCTCGGAAACTATAAGAGATAATGCAATTTGGCAATCGGCAACGTAATTAGCATGCCGAATATTACTTGGAATGTGAATTACAACGAAATCGCTAATTCATAAGACCATTTTACAATTCTGGCCCAAGTTAGAAGCAGAGCCAATATTGCAAGATGTCGATAGTCCATATCTCGGAAACTATAAGAGATAATGCAATTTGGCAATCGGCAACGTAATTAGCATGCGGAATATTACTTGGAATGTGAATTGGAGCCGAAATCGCTAATTCATAAGACCATTTTACAATTCTGGCCCAAGTTAGAAGCAGAGCCAATATTGCAAGATGTCGATAGTCCATATCTCGGAAACTATAAGAGATAATGCAATATGGCAATCGGCAACGTAATTAGCATGCCGAATATTACTTGGAATGTGAATTACAACGAAATCGCTAATTCATAAGACCATTTTACAATTCTGGCCCAAGTTAGAAGCAGAGCCAATATTGCAAGATGTCGATAGTCCATATCTCGGAAACTATAAGAGATAATGCAATTTGGCAATCGGCAACGTAATTAGCATGCCGAATATTACTTGGAATGTGAATTACAACGAAATCGCTAATTCATAAGACCATTTTACAATTCTGGCCCAAGTTAGAAGCAGAGCCAATATTGCAAGATGTCGATAGTCCATATCTCAGAAACTATAAGAGATAATGCAATTTGGCAATCGGCAACGTAATTAGCATGCCGAATATTACTTGGAATGTGAATTGGAGCGAAATTGCTAATTCATAAGACCATTTTACAATTTTGACCCAAGTTAGAATCAGAGCCAATATTGTAAAATGTCGATGGTCCATATCTCGGAAACTATAAGAGATAATGCAATTTGGCCATCGGCAGTGTAATTAGCATGCCGAATATTATTTGGAATGTGAATTACAACGAAATCGCTAATTCATAAGACCATTTTACAATTTTGACCCAAGTTAGAAGCAGAGCCAATATTGCAAGATGTCGATAGTCCATATCTCGGAAACTATAAGAGATAATGCAATTTGGCAATCGGCAACGTAATTAGCATGCCGAATATTACTTGGAATGTGAATTACAACAAAATCGCTGATTCATAAGACCATTTTACAATTCTGGCCCAAGTTAGAAGCAGAGCCAATATTGCAAGATGTCGATAGTCCATATCTCGGAAACTATAAGAGATAATGCAATTTGGCAATCGGCAACGTAATTAGCATGCCGAATATTACTTGGAATGTGAATTGGAGCGAAATCGCTAATTCATAAGACCATTTTACAATTCTGGCCCAAGTTAGAAGCAGAGCCAATATTGCAAGATGTCGATAGTCCATATCTCGGAAACTATAAGAGATAATGCAATTTGGCAATCGGCAACGTAATTAGCATGCCGAATATTACTTGGAATGTGAACTGGAGCGAAATCGCTAATTCATAAGACCATTTTACAATTTTGACCCAAGTTCGAAGAAGAGCCAATATTGTAAAATGTCGATAGTCCATATCTCGGAAACTATAAGAGATAATGCAATTTGGCAATCGGCAACGTAATTAGCATGCCGAATATTACTTGGAATGTGAATTACAACGAAATCGCTAATTCATAAGACCATTTTACAATTCTGACTCAAGTTAGAAGCAGAGCCAATATTGCAAGATGTCGATAGTCCATATCTCGGAAACTATAAGAGATAATGCAATCTGGCAATCGGCAACGTAATTAGCATGCCGAATATTACTTGGAATGTGAATTGGAGCGAAATTGCTAATTCATAAGACCATTTTACAATTTTGACCCAAGTTAGAAGCAGAGCCAATATTGTAAAGTGTCGATAGTCCATATCTCGGAAACTATAAGAGATAATGCAATTTGGCAATCGGCAACGTAATTAGCATGCCGAATATTACTTGGAATCTGAATTACAACGAAATCGCTAATTCATAAGACCATTTTACAATTCTGGCCCAAGTTAGAAGCAGAGCCAATATTGCAAGATATCGATAGTCCATATCTCGGAAACTATAAGAGATAATGCAATTTGGCAATCGGCAACGTAATTAACATGCCGAATATTACTTGGAATGTGAATTACAACGAAATCGCTAATTCATAAGACCATTTTACAATTCTGGCCCAAGTTAGAAGCAGAGCCAATATTGCAAGATGTCGATAGTCCATATCTCGGAAACTATAAGAGATAATGCAATTTGGCAATCGGCAACGTAATTAGCATGCCGAATATTACTTGGAATGTGAACTGGAGCGAAATCGCTAATTCAAAAGACCATTTTACAATTTTGACCCAAGTTAGAAGAAGAGCCAATATTGTAAAAGGTCGATAGTCCATATCTCGGAAACTATAAGAGATAATGCAATTTGGCTATCGGCAACGTAATTAACATGCCGAATATTACTTGGAATGTGAATTACAACGAAATCGCTAATTCATAAGACCATTTTACAATTCTGGCCCAAGTTAGAAGAAGAGCCAATATTGTAAAATGTCGATAGTCCATATCTCGGAAATTATAAGAGATAATGCAATTTGGCAATAGGCAACGTAATTAGCATGCCGAATATTACTTGGAATGTGAATTACAACGAAATCGCTAATTCATAAGACCATTTTACAATTCTGGCTCAAGTTAGAAGCAGAGCCAATATTGCAAAATGTCGATAGTCCATATCTCGGAAACTATAAGAGATAATGCAATTTGGCAATCGGCAACGTAATTAGCATGCCGAATATTACTTGGAATGTGAATTGGAGCGAAATCGCTAATTCATAAGACCACTTTACAATTTTGACCCAAGTTAGAAGCAGAGCCAATATTGTAAAATGTCGATAGTCCATATCTCGGAAACTATAAGAGATAATGCAATTTGGCAATCGGCAACGTAATTAGCATGCCGAATATTACTTGGAATGTGAATTACAACGAAATCGCTAATTCATAAGACCATTTTACAATTCTGGCCCAAGTTAGAAGCAGAGCCAATATTGCAAGATGTCGATAATTCATATCTCGGAAACTATAAGAGATAATGCAATTTGGCAATCGGCAACGTAATTAGCATGCGGAATATTACTTGGAATGTGAATTGGAGCCGAAATCGCTAATTCATAAGACCATTTTACAATTCTGGCCCAAGTTAGAAGCAGAGCCAATATTGCAAGATGTCGATAGTCCATATCTCGGAAACTATAAGAGATAATGCAATTTGGCAATCGGCAACGTAATTAGCATGCCGAATATTACTTGGAATGTGAATTACAACGAAATCGCTAATTCATAAGACCATTTTACAATTCTGGCCCAAGTTAGAAGCAGAGCCAATATTGCAAGATGTCGATAGTCCATATCTCGGAAACTATAAGAGATAATGCAATTTGGCAATCGGCAACGTAATTAGCATGCCGAATATTACTTGGAATGTGAATTACAACGAAATCGCTAATTCATAAGACCATTTTACAATTCTGGCCCAAGTTAGAAGCAGAGCCAATATTGCAAGATGTCGATAGTCCATATCTCAGAAACTATAAGAGATAATGCAATTTGGCAACCGGCAACGTAATTAGCATGCCGAATATTACTTGGAATGTGAATTGGAGCGACATTGCTAATTCATAAGACCATTTTACAATTTTGACCAAAGTTAGAAGCAGAGCCAATATTGTAAAATGTCGATGGTTCATATCTCGGAAACTATAAGAGCTAATGCAATTTGGCCATCGGCAGTGTAATTAGCATGCCGAATATTACTTGGAATGTGAATTACAACGAAATCGCTAATTCATAAGACCATTTTACAATTTTGACCCAAGTTAGAAGCAGAGCCAATATTGCAAGATGTCGATAGTCCATATCTCGGAAACTATAAGTGATAATGCAATTTGGCAATAGGCAACGTAATTAGCATGCCGAATATTACTTGGAATGTGAATTACAACAAAATCGCTAATTCATAAGACCATTTTACAATTCTGGCCCAAGTTAGAAGCAGAGCCAATATTGCAAGATGTCGATAGTCCATATCTCGGAAACTATAAGAGATAATGCAATTTGGCAATCGGCAACGTAATTAGCATGCCGAATATTACTTGGAATGTGAATTGGAGCGAAATCGCTAATTCATAAGACCATTTTACAATTCTGGCCCAAGTTAGAAGCAGAGCCAATATTGCAAGATGTCGATAGTCCATATCTCTGAAACTATAAGAGATAATGCAATTTGGCAATCGGCAACGTAATTAGCATGCCGAATATTACTTGGAATGTGAATTGGAGCGAAATTGCTAATTCATAAGACCATTTTACAATTTTGACCCAAGTTAGAAGCAGAGCCAATATTGTAAAATGTCGATAGTCCATATCTCGGAAACTATAAGAGATAATGCAATTTGGCAATCGGCAACGTAATTAGCATGCCGAATATTACTTGGAATGTGAATTACAACGAAATCGCTAATTCATAAGACCATTTTACAATTCTGGCCCAAGTTAGAAGCAGAGCCAATATTGCAAGATGTCGATAGTCCATATCTCGGAAACTATAAGAGATAATGCAATTTGGCAATCGGCAACGTAATTAGCATGCCGAATATTACTTGGAATGTGAATTGGAGCGAGATTGCTAATTCATAAGACCATTTTACAATTTTGACCCAAGTTAGAAGCAGAGCCAATATTGTAAAATGTCGATAGTCCATATCTCGGAAACTATAAGAGATAATGCAATTTGGCAATCGGCAACGTAATTAGCATGCCGAATATTACTTGGAATGTGAATTACAACGAAATCGCTAATTCATAAGACCATTTTACAATTCTGACCCAAGTTAGAAGCAGAGCCAATATTGCAAGATGTCGATAGTCCATATCTCGGAAACTATAAGAGATAATGCAATTTGGCAATCGGCAACGTAATTAGCATGCCGAATATTACTTGGAATGTGAATTACAACGAAATCGCTAATTCATAAGACCATTTTACAATTCTGGCGCAAGTTAGAAGCAGAGCCAATATTGCAAGATGTCGATAGTCCATATCTCGGAAACTATAAGAGATAATGCAAGTTGGCAATCGGCAACGTAATTAGCATGCCGAATATTACTTGGAATGTGAATTACAACGAAATCGCTAATTCATAAGACCATTTTACAATTCTGGCCCAAGTTAGAACCAGAGCCAATATTGCAAGATGTCGATAGTCCATATCTCGGAAACTATAAGAGATAATGCAATTTGGCAATCGGCAACGTAATTAGCATGCCGAATATTACTTGGAATGTGAACTGGAGCGAAATCGCTAATTCAAAAGACCATTTTACAATTTTGACCCAAGTTAGAAGAAGAGCCAATATTGTAAAAGGTCGATAGTCCATATCTCGGAAACTATAAGAGATAATGCAATTTGGCTATCGGCAACGTAATTAGCATGCCGAATATTACTTGGAATGTGAATTACAACGAAATCGCTAATTCATAAGACCATTTTACAATTCTGGCCCAAGTTAGAAGCAGAGCCAAGATTGCAAGATGTCGATAGTCCATATCTCGGAAACTATAAGAGATAATGCAATTTGGCAATCGGCAACGTAATTAGCATGCCGAATATTACTTGGAATGTGAATTGGAGCGAAATCGCTAATTCATAAGACGATTTTACAATTCTGGCCCAAGTTAGAAGCAGAGCCAATATTGCAAGATGTCGATAGTCCATATCTCGGAAACTATAAGAGATAATGCAATCTGGCAATCGGCAACGTAATTAGCATGCCGAATATTACTTGGAATGTGAATTGGAGCGAAATCGCTAATTCATAAGACCATTTTACAATTCTGGCCCAAGTTAGAAGCAGAGCCAATATTGCAAGATGTCGATAGTCCATATCTCGGAAACTATAAGAGATAATGCAATTTGGCAATCGGCAACGTAATTAGCATGCCGAATATTACTTGGAATGTGAATTACAACGAAATCGCTAATTCATAAGACCATTTTACAATTCTGGCCCAAGTTAGAAGCAGAGCCAATATTGCAAGATGTCGATAGTCCATATCTCGGAAACTATAAGAGATAATGCAATTTGGCAATCGGCAACGTAATTAGCATGCCGAATATTACTTGGAATGTGAATTACAACGAAATCGCTAATTCATAAGACCATTTTACAATTCTGGCCCAAGTTAGAAGCAGAGCCAATATTGCAAGATGTCGATAGTCCATATCTCAGAAACTATAAGAGATAATGCAATTTGGCAACCGGCAACGTAATTAGCATGCCGAATATTACTTGGAATGTGAATTGGAGCGACATTGCTAATTCATAAGACCATTTTACAATTTTGACCCAAGTTAGAAGCAGAGCCAATATTGCAAGATGTCGATAGTCCATATCTCGGAAACTATAAGAGATAATGCAATTTGGCAATCGGCAACGTAATTAGCATGCCGAATATTACTTGGAATGTGAATTACAACAAAATCGCTAATTCATAAGACCATTTTACAATTCTGGCCCAAGTTAGAAGCAGAGCCAATATTAAAAGATGTCGATAGTCCATATCTCGGAAACTATAAGAGATAATGCAATTTGGCAATCGGCAACGTAATTAGCATGCCGAATATTACTTGGAATGTGAATTGGAGCGAAATCACTAATTCATAAGACCATTTTACAATTCTGGCCCAAGTTAGAAGCTGAGCCAATATTGCAAGATGTCGATAGTCCATATCTCTGAAACTATAAGAGATAAAGCAATTTGGCAATCGGCAACGTAATTAGCATGCCGAATATTACTTGGAATGTGAACTGGAGCGAAATCGCTAATTCATAAGACCATTTTACAATTTTGACCCAAGTTAGAAGAAGAGCCAATATTGTAAAATGTCGATAGTCCATATCTCGGAAACTATAAGAGATAATGCAATTTGGCAATCGGCAACGTAATTAGCATGCCGAATATTACTTGGAATGTGAATTGGAGCGAAATCGCTAATTCATAAGACCATTTTACAATTCTGGCCCAAGTTAGAAGCAGAGCCAATATTGCAAGATGTCGATAGTCCATATCTCGGAAACTATAAGAGATAATGCAATTTGGCAATCGGCAACGTAATTAGCATGCCGAATATTACTTGGAATGTGAATTGGAGCGAAATCGCTAATTCATAAGACCATTTTACAATTCTGGCCCAAGTTAGAAGCAGAGCCAATATTGCAAGAAGTCGATAGTTAATATCTCGGAAACTATAAGAGATAATGCAATTTGGCAATCGGCAACGTAATTAGCATGCCGAATATTACTTGGAATGTGAACTGGAGCGAAATCGCTAATTCATAAGACCATTTTACAATTTTGACCCAAGTTCGAAGAAGAGCCAATATTGTAAAATGTCGATAGTCCATATCTCGGAAACTATAAGAGATAATGCAATTTGGCAATCGGCAACGTAATTAGCATGCCGAATATTACTTGGAATGTGAATTACAACGAAATCGCTAATTCATAAGACCATTTTACAATTCTGACTCAAGTTAGAAGCAGAGCCAATATTGCAAGATGTCGATAGTCCATATCTCGGAAACTATAAGAGATAATGCAATCTGGCAATCGGCAACGTAATTAGCATGCCGAATATTACTTGGAATGTGAATTGGAGCGAAATTGCTAATTCATAAGACCATTTTACAATTTTGACCCAAATTAGAAGCAGAGCCAATATTGTAAAGTGTCGATAGTCCATATCTCGGAAACTATAAGAGATAATGCAATTTGGCAATCGGCAACGTAATTAGCATGCCGAATATTACTTGGAATCTGAATTACAACGAAATCGCTAATTCATAAGACCATTTTACAATTCTGGCCCAAGTTAGAAGCAGAGCCAATATTGCAAGATATCGATAGTCCATATCTCGGAAACTATAAGAGATAATGCAATTTGGCAATCGGCAACGTAATTAACATGCCGAATATTACTTGGAATGTGAATTACAACGAAATCGCTAATTCATAAGACCATTTTACAATTCTGGCCCAAGTTAGAAGCAGAGCCAATATTGCAAGATGTCGATAGTCCATATCTCGGAAACTATAAGAGATAATGCAATTTGGCAATCGGCAACGTAATTAGCATGCCGAATATTACTTGGAATGTGAACTGGAGCGAAATCGCTAATTCAAAAGACCATTTTACAATTTTGACCCAAGTTAGAAGAAGAGCCAATATTGTAAAAGGTCGATAGTCCATATCTCGGAAACTATAAGAGATAATGCAATTTGGCTATCGGCAACGTAATTAGCATGCCGAATATTACTTGGAATGTGAATTACAACGAAATCGCTAATTCATAAGACCATTTTACAATTCTGGCCCAAGTTAGAAGCAGAGCCAATATTGCAAGATGTCGATAGTCCATATCTCGGAAACTATAAGAGATAATGCAATTTGGCTATCGGCAACGTAATTAGCATGCCGAATATTACTTGGAATGTGAATTGGAGCGAAATCGCTAATTCATAAGACCATTTTAAAATTCTGGCCCAAGTTAGAAGCAGAGCCAATATTGCAAGATGTCGATAGTCCATATCTCGGAAACTATAAGAGATAATGCAATTTGGTAATCGGCAACGTAATTAGCATGCCGAATATTACTTGGAATGTGAACTGGAGCGAAATCGCTAATTCATAAGACAATTTTACAATTTTGACCCAAGTTAGAAGAAGAGCCAATATTGTAAAATGTCGATAGTCCATATCTCGGAAACTATAAGAGATAATGCAATTTGGCAATAGGCAACGTAATTAGCATGCCGAATATTACTTGGAATGTGAATTACAACGAAATCGCTAATTCATAAGACCATTTTACAATTCTGGCTCAAGTTAAAAGCAGAGCCAATATTGCAAAATGTCGATAGTCCATATCTCGGAAACTATAAGAGATAATGCAATTTGGCAATCGGCAACGTAATTAGCATGCCGAATATTACTTGGAATGTGAATTGGAGCGAAATCGCTAATTCATAAGACCACTTTACAATTTTGACCCAAGTTAGAAGCAGAGCCAATATTGTAAAATGTCGATAGTCCATATCTCGGAAACTATAAGAGATAATGCAATTTGGCAATCGGCAACGTAATTAGCATGCCGAATATTACTTGGAATGTGAATTACAACGAAATCGCTAATTCATAAGACCATTTTACAATTCTGGCCCAAGTTAGAAGCAGAGCCAATATTGCAAGATGTCGATAATCCATATCTCGGAAACTATAAGAGATAATGCAATTTGGCAATCGGCAACGTAATTAGCATGCGGAATATTACTTGGAATGTGAATTGGAGCCGAAATCGCTAATTCATAAGACCATTTTACAATTCTGGCCCAAGTTAGAAGCAGAGCCAATATTGCAAGATGTCGATAGTCCATATCTCGGAAACTATAAGAGATAATGCAATTTGGCAATCGGCAACGTAATTAGCATGCCGAATATTACTTGGAATGTGAATTACAACGAAATCGCTAATTCATAAGACCATTTTACAATTCTGGCCCAAGTTAGAAGCAGAGCCAATATTGCAAGATGTCGATAGTCCATATCTCGGAAACTATAAGAGATAATGCAATTTGGCAATCGGCAACGTAATTAGCATGCCGAATATTACTTGGAATGTGAATTACAACGAAATCGCTAATTCATAAGACCATTTTACAATTCTGGCCCAAGTTAGAAGCAGAGCCAATATTGCAAGATGTCGATAGTCCATATCTCAGAAACTATAAGAGATAATGCAATTTGGCAACCGGCAACGTAATTAGCATGCCGAATATTACTTGGAATGTGAATTGGAGCGACATTGCTAATTCATAAGACCATTTTACAATTTTGACCAAAGTTAGAAGCAGAGCCAATATTGTAAAATGTCGATGGTCCATATCTCGGAAACTATAAGAGCTAATGCAATTTGGCCATCGGCAGTGTAATTAGCATGCCGAATATTACTTGGAATGTGAATTACAACGAAATCGCTAATTCATAAGACCATTTTACAATTTTGACCAAAGTTAGAAGCAGAGTCAATATTGCAAGATGTCGATAGTCCATATCTCGGAAACTATAAGTGATAATGCAATTTGGCAATAGGCAACGTAATTAGCATGCCGAATATTACTTGGAATGTGAATTACAACAAAATCGCTAATTCATAAGACCATTTTACAATTCTGGCCCAAGTTAGAAGCAGAGCCAATATTGCAAGATGTCGATAGTCCATATCTCGGAAACTATAAGAGATAATGCAATTTGGCAATCGGCAACGTAATTAGCATGCCGAATATTACTTGGAATGTGAATTGGAGCGAAATCGCTAATTCATAAGACCATTTTACAATTCTGGCCCAAGTTAGAAGCAGAGCCAATATTGCAAGATGTCGATAGTCCATATCTCTGAAACTATAAGAGATAATGCAATTTGGCAATCGGCAACGTAATTAGCATGCCGAATATTACTTGGAATGTGAATTGGAGCGAAATTGCTAATTCATAAGACCATTTTACAATTTTGACCCAAGTTAGAAGCAGAGCCAATATTGTAAAATGTCGATAGTCCATATCTCGGAAACTATAAGAGATAATGCAATTTGGCAATCGGCAACGTAATTAGCATGCCGAATATTACTTGGAATGTGAATTACAACGAAATCGCTAATTCATAAGACCATTTTACAATTCTGGCCCAAGTTAGAAGCAGAGCCAATATTGCAAGATGTCGATAGTCCATATCTCGGAAACTATAAGAGATAATGCAATTTGGCAATCGGCAACGTAATTAGCATGCCGAATATTACTTGGAATGTGAATTGGAGCGAGATTGCTAATTCATAAGACCATTTTACAATTTTGACCCAAGTTAGAAGTAGAGCCAATATTGTAAAATGTCGATAGTCCATATCTCGGAAACTATAAGAGATAATGCAATTTGGCAATCGGCAACGTAATTAGCATGCCGAATATTACTTGGAATGTGAATTACAACGAAATCGCTAATTCATAAGACCATTTTACAATTCTGACCCAAGTTAGAAGCAGAGCCAATATTGCAAGATGTCGATAGTCCATATCTCGGAAACTATAAGAGATAATGCAATTTGGCAATCGGCAACGTAATTAGCATGCCGAATATTACTTGGAATGTGAATTACAACGAAATCGCTAATTCATAAGACCATTTTACAATTCTGGCGCAAGTTAGTAGCAGAGCCAATATTGCAAGATGTCGATAGTCCATATCTCGGAAACTATAAGAGATAATGCAAGTTGGCAATCGGCAACGTAATTAGCATGCCGAATATTACTTGGAATGTGAATTACAACGAAATCGCTAATTCATAAGACCATTTTACAATTCTGGCCCAAGTTAGAACCAGAGCCAATATTGCAAGATGTCGATAGTCCATATCTCGGAAACTATAAGAGATAATGCAATTTGGCAATCGGCAACGTAATTAGCATGCCGAATATTACTTGGAATGTGAACTGGAGCGAAATCGCTAATTCAAAAGACCATTTTACAATTTTGACCCAAGTTAGAAGAAGAGCCAATATTGTAAAAGGTCGATAGTCCATATCTCGGAAACTATAAGAGATAATGCAATTTGGCTATCGGCAACGTAATTAGCATGCCGAATATTACTTGGAATGTGAATTACAACGAAATCGCTAATTCATAAGACCATTTTACAATTCTGGCCCAAGTTAGAAGCAGAGCCAAGATTGCAAGATGTCGATAGTCCATATCTCGGAAACTATAAGAGATAATGCAATTTGGCAATCGGCAACGTAATTAGCATGCCGAATATTACTTGGAATGTGAATTGGAGCGAAATCGCTAATTCATAAGACCATTTTACAATTCTGGCCCAAGTTAGAAGCAGAGCCAATATTGCAAGATGTCGATAGTCCATATCTCGGAAACTATAAGAGATAATGCAATCTGGCAATCGGCAACGTAATTAGCATGCCGAATATTACTTGGAATGTGAATTGGAGCGAAATCGCTAATTCATAAGACCATTTTACAATTCTGGCCCAAGTTAGAAGCAGAGCCAATATTGCAAGATGTCGATAGTCCATATCTCGGAAACTATAAGAGATAATGCAATTTGGCAATCGGCAACGTAATTAGCATGCCGAATATTACTTGGAATGTGAATTACAACGAAATCGCTAATTCATAAGACCATTTTACAATTCTGGCCCAAGTTAGAAGCAGAGCCAATATTGCAAGATGTCGATAGTCCATATCTCGGAAACTATAAGAGATAATGCAATTTGGCAATCGGCAACGTAATTAGCATGCCGAATATTACTTGGAATGTGAATTACAACGAAATCGCTAATTCATAAGACCATTTTACAATTCTGGCCCAAGTTAGAAGCAGAGCCAATATTGCAAGATGTCGATAGTCCATATCTCAGAAACTATAAGAGATAATGCAATTTGGCAACCGGCAACGTAATTAGCATGCCGAATATTACTTGGAATGTGAATTGGAGCGACATTGCTAATTCATAAGACCATTTTACAATTTTGACCCAAGTTAGAAGCAGAGCCAATATTGCAAGATGTCGATAGTCCATATCTCGGAAACTATAAGAGATAATGCAATTTGGCAATCGGTAACGTAATTAGCATGCCGAATATTACTTGGAATGTGAATTACAACAAAATCGCTAATTCATAAGACCATTTTACAATTCTGGCCCAAGTTAGAAGCAGAGCCAATATTAAAAGATGTCGATAGTCCATATCTCGGAAACTATAAGAGATAATGCAATTTGGCAATCGGCAACGTAATTAGCATGCCGAATATTACTTGGAATGTGAATTGGAGCGAAATCACTAATTCATAAGACCATTTTACAATTCTGGCCCAAGTTAGAAGCTGAGCCAATATTGCAAGATGTCGATAGTCCATATCTCTGAAACTATAAGAGATAAAGCAATTTGGCAATCGGCAACGTAATTAGCATGCCGAATATTACTTGGAATGTGAACTGGAGCGAAATCGCTAATTCATAAGACCATTTTACAATTTTGACCCAAGTTAGAAGAAGAGCCAATATTGTAAAATGTCGATAGTCCATATCTCGGAAACTATAAGAGATAATGCAATTTGGCAATCGGCAACGTAATTAGCATGCCGAATATTACTTGGAATGTGAATTACAACGAAATCGCTAATTCATAAGACCATTTTACAATTCTGGCTCAAGTTAGAAGCAGAGCCAATATTGCAAGATGTCGATAGTCCACATCTCGGAAACTATAAGAGATAATGCAATCTGGCAATCGGCAACGTAATTAGCATGCCGAATATTACTTGGAATGTGAATTGGAGCGAAATTGCTAATTCATAAGACCATTTTACAATTTTGACCCAAGTTAGAAGCAGAGCCAATATTGTAAAATGTCGATAGTCCATATCTCGGAAACTATAAGAGATAATGCAATTTGGCAATCGGCAACGTAATTAGCATGCCGAATATTACTTGGAATGTGAATTACAACGAAATCGCTAATTCATAAGACCATTTTACAATTTTGACCCAAGTTAGAAGCAGAGCCAAGATTGCAAGATGTCGATAGTCCATATCTCGGAAACTATAAGAGATAATGCAATTTGGCAATCGGCAACGTAATTAGCATGCCGAATATTACTTGGAATGTGAATTGGAGCGAAATCGCTAATTCATAAGACCATTTTACAATTCTGGCCCAAGTTAGAAGCAGAGCCAATATTGCAAGATGTCGATAGTCCATATCTCGGAAACTATAAGAGATAATGCAATCTGGCAATCGGCAACGTAATTAGCATGCCGAATATTACTTGGAATGTGAATTGGAGCGAAATCGCTAATTCATAAGACCATTTTACAATTCTGGCCCAAGTTAGAAGCAGAGCCAATATTGCAAGATGTCGATAGTCCATATCTCGGAAACTATAAGAGATAATGCAATTTGGCAATCGGCAACGTAATTAGCATGCCGAATATTACTTGGAATGTGAATTACAACGAAATCGCTAATTCATAAGACCATTTTACAATTCTGGCCCAAGTTAGAAGCAGAGCCAATATTGCAAGATGTCGATAGTCCATATCTCGGAAACTATAAGAGATAATGCAATTTGGCAATCGGCAACGTAATTAGCATGCCGAATATTACTTGGAATGTGAATTACAACGAAATCGCTAATTCATAAGACAATTTTACAATTCTGGCCCAAGTTAGAAGCAGAGCCAATATTGCAAGATGTCGATAGTCCATATCTCGGAAACTATAAGAGATAATGCAATTTGGCAACCGGCAACGTAATTAGCATGCCGAATATTACTTGGAATGTGAATTGGAGCGGCATTGCTAATTCATAAGACCATTTTACAATTTTGACCCAAGTTAGAAGCAGAGCCAATATTGCAAGATGTCGATAGTCCATATCTCGGAAACTATAAGAGATAATGCAATTTGGCAATCGGCAACGTAATTAGCATGCCGAATATTACTTGGAATGTGAATTACAACAAAATCGCTAATTCATAAGGCCATTTTACAATTCTGGCCCAAGTTAGAAGCAGAGCCAATATTAAAAGATGTCGATAGTCCATATCTCGGAAACTATAAGAGATAATGCAATTTGGCAATCGGCAACGTAATTAGCATGCCGAATATTACTTGGAATGTGAATTGGAGCGAAATCACTAATTCATAAGACCATTTTACAATTCTGGCCCAAGTTAGAAGCAGAGCCAATATTGCAAGATGTCGATAGTCCATATCTCTGAAACTATAAGAGATAAAGCAATTTGGCAATCGGCAACGTAATTAGCATGCCGAATATTACTTGGAATGTGAACTGGAGCGAAATCGCTAATTCATAAGACCATTTTACAATTTTGACCCAAGTTAGAAGAAAAGCCAATATTGTAAAATGTCGATAGTCCATATCTCGGAAACTATAAGAGATAATGCAATTTGGCAATCGGCAACGTAATTAGCATGCCGAATATTACTTGGAATGTGAATTACAACGAAATCGCTAATTCATAAGACCATTTTACAATTCTGGCTCAAGTTAGAAGCAGAGCCAATATTGCAAGATGTCGATAGTCCACATCTCGGAAACTATAAGAGATAATGCAATCTGGCAATCGGCAACGTAATTAGCATGCCGAATATTACTTGGAATGTGAATTGGAGCGAAATTGCTAATTCATAAGACCATTTTACAATTTTGACCCAAGTTAGAAGCAGAGCCAATATTGTAAAATGTCGATAGTCCATATCTCGGAAACTATAAGAGATAATGCAATTTGGCAATCGGCAACGTAATTAGCATGCCGAATATTACTTGGAATGTGTATTACAACGAAATCGCTAATTCATAAAACCATTTTACAATTTTGACCCAAGTTAGAAGCAGAGCCAAGATTGCAAGATGTCGATAGTCCATATCTCGGAAACTATAAGAGATAATGCAATTTGGCAATCGGCAACGTAATTAGCATGCCGAATATTACTTGGAATGTGAATTGGAGCGAAATCGCTAATTCATAAGACCATTTTACAATTCTGGCCCAAGTTAGAAGCAGAGCCAATATTGCAAGATGTCGATAGTCCATATCTCGGAAACTATAAGAGATAATGCAATCTGGCAATCGGCAACGTAATTAGCATGCCGAATATTACTTGGAATGTGAATTGGAGCGAAATCGCTAATTCATAAGACCATTTTACAATTCTGGCCCAAGTTAGAAGCAGAGCCAATATTGCAAGATGTCGATAGTCCATATCTCGGAAACTATAAGAGATAATGCAATTTGGCAATCGGCAACGTAATTAGCATGCCGAATATTACTTGGAATGTGAATTACAACGAAATCGCTAATTCATAAGACCATTTTACAATTCTGGCCCAAGTTAGAAGCAGAGCCAATATTGCAAGATGTCGATAGTCCATATCTCAGAAACTATAAGAGATAATGCAATTTGGCAATCGGCAACGTAATTAGCATGCCGAATATTACTTGGAATGTGAATTACAACGAAATCGCTAATTCATAAGACCATTTTACAATTCTGGCTCAAGTTAGAAGCAGAGCCAATATTGCAAGATGTCGATAGTCCACATCTCGGAAACTATAAGAGATAATGCAATCTGGCAATCGGCAACGTAATTAGCATGCCGAATATTACTTGGAATGTGAATTGGAGCGAAATCACTAATTCATAAGACCATTTTACAATTCTGGCCCAAGTTAGAAGCAGAGCCAATATTGCAAGATGTCGATAGTCCATATCTCTGAAACTATAAGAGATAAAGCAATTTGGCAATCGGCAACGTAATTAGCATGCCGAATATTACTTGGAATGTGAACTGGAGCGAAATCGCTAATTCATAAGACCATTTTACAATTTTGACCCAAGTTAGAAGAAGAGCCAATATTGTAAAATGTCGATAGTCCATATCTCGGAAACTATAAGAGATAATGCAATTTGGCAATCGGCAACGTAATTAGCATGCCGAATATTACTTGGAATGTGAATTACAACGAAATCGCTAATTCATAAGACCATTTTACAATTCTGGCTCAAGTTAGAAGCAGAGCCAATATTGCAAGATGTCGATAGTCCACATCTCGGAAACTATAAGAGATTATGCAATCTGGCAATCGGCAACGTAATTAGCATGCCGAATATTACTTGGAATGTGAATTGGAGCGAAATTGCTAATTCATAAGACCATTTTACAATTTTGACCCAAGTTAGAAGCAGAGCCAATATTGTAAAATGTCGATAGTCCATATCTCGGAAACTATAAGAGATAATGCAATTTGGCAATCGGCAACGTAATTAGCATGTCGAATATTACTTGGAATGTGAATTACAACGAAATCGCTAATTCATAAGACCATTTTACAATTTTGGCCCATGTTAGAAGCAGAGCCAAGATTGCAAGATGTCGATAGTCCATATCTCGGAAACTATAAGAGATAATGCAATTTGGCAATCGGCAACGTAATTAGCATGCCGAATATTACTTGGAATGTGAATTGGAGCGAAATCGCTAATTCATAAGACCATTTTACAATTCTGGCCCAAGTTAGAAGCAGAGCCAATATTGCAAGATGTCGATAGTCCATATCTCGGAAACTATAAGAGATAATGCAATTTGGCAATCGGCAACGTAATTAGCATGCCGAATATTACTTGGAATGTGAATTACAACGAAATCGCTAATTCATAAGACCATTTTACAATTCTGGCCCAAGTTAGAAGCAGAGCCAATATTGCAAGATGTCGATAGTCCATATCTCGGAAACTATAAGAGATAATGCAATTTGGCAATCGGCAACGTAATTAGCATGCCGAATATTACTTGGAATGTGAATTACAACGAAATCGCTAATTCATAAGACCATTTTACAATTCTGGCCCAAGTTAGAAGCAGAGCCAATATTGCAAGATGTCGATAGTCCATATCTCAGAAACTATAAGAGATAATGCAATTTGGCAACCGGCAACGTAATTAGCATGCCGAATATTACTTGGAATGTGAATTGGAGCGACATTGCTAATTCATAAGACCATTTTACAATTTTGACCCAAGTTAGAAGCAGAGCCAATATTGCAAGATGTCGATAGTCCATATCTCGGAAACTATAAGAGATAATGCAATTTGGCAATCGGCAACGTAATTAGCATGCCGAATATTACTTGGAATGTGAATTGGAGCGAAATCACTAATTCATAAGACCATTTTACAATTCTGGCCCAAGTTAGAAGCAGAGCCAATATTAAAAGATGTCGATAGTCCATATCTCGGAAACTATAAGAGATAATGCAATTTGGCAATCGGCAACGTAATTAGCATGCCGAATATTACTTGGAATGTGAATTGGAGCGAAATCACTAATTCATAAGACCATTTTACAATTCTGGCCCAAGTTAGAAGCAGAGCCAATATTGCAAGATGTCGATAGTCCATATCTCTGAAACTATAAGAGATAAAGCAATTTGGCAATCGGCAACGTAATTAGCATGCCGAATATTACTTGGAATGTGAACTGGAGCGAAATCGCTAATTCATAAGACCATTTTACAATTTTGACCCAAGTTAGAAGAAGAGCCAATATTGTAAAATGTCGATAGTCCATATCTCGGAAACTATAAGAGATAATGCAATTTGGCAATCGGCAACGTAATTAGCATGCCGAATATTACTTGGAATGTGAATTACAACGAAATCGCTAATTCATAAGACCATTTTACAATTCTGGCTCAAGTTAGAAGCAGAGCCAATATTGCAAGATGTCGATAGTCCACATCTCGGAAACTATAAGAGATAATGCAATCTGGCAATCGGCAACGTAATTAGCATGCCGAATATTACTTGGAATGTGAATTGGAGCGAAATTGCTAATTCATAAGACCATTTTACAATTTTGACCCAAGTTAGAAGCAGAGCCAATATTGTAAAATGTCGATAGTCCATATCTCGGAAACTATAAGAGATAATGCAATTTGGCAATCGGCAACGTAATTAGCATGCCGAATATTACTTGGAATGTGAATTACAACGAAATCGCTAATCCATAAGACCATTTTACAATTCTGGCCCAAGTTAGAAGCAGAGCCAATATTGCAAGATGTCGATTGTCCATATCTCGGAAACTATAAGAGATAATGCAATTTGGCAATCGGCAACGTAATTAGCATGCCGAATATTACTTGGAATGTGAATTGGAGCGAAATTGCTAATTCATAAGACCATTTTACAATTTTGACCCAAGTTAGAAGCAGAGCCAATATTGTAAAATGTCGATGGTCCATATCTCGGAAACTATAAGAGATAATGCAATTTGGCCATCGGCAGTGTAATTAGCATGCCGAATATTACTTGGAATGTGAATTACAACGAAATCGCTAATTCATAAGACCATTTTACAATTTTGACCCAAGTTAGAAGCAGAGCCAATATTGCAAGATGTCGATAGTCCATATCTCGGAAACTATAAGAGATAATGCAATTTGGCAATCGGCAACGTAATTAGCGTGCCGAATATTACTTGGAATGTGAATTACAACAAAATCGCTAATTCATAAGACCATTTTACAATTCTGGCCCAAGTTAGAAGCAGAGCCAATATTGCAAGATGTCGATAGTCCATATCTCGGAAACTATAAGAGATAATGCAATTTGGCAATCGGCAACGTAATTAGCATGCCGAATATTACTTGGAATGTGAATTGGAGCGAGATTGCTAATTCATAAGACCATTTTACAATTTTGACCCAAGTTAGAAGCAGAGCCAATATTGTAAAATGTCGATAGTCCATATCTCGGAAACTATAAGAGATAATGCAATTTGGCAATCGGCAACGTAATTAGCATGCCGAATATTACTTGGAATGTGAATTACAACGAAATCGCTAATTCATAAGACCATTTTACAATTCTGGCCCAAGTTAGAAGCAGAGCCAATATTGCAAGATGTCGATAGTCCATATCTCGGAAACTATAAGAGATAATGCAATTTGGCAATCGGCAACGTAATTAGCATGCCGAATATTACTTGGAATGTGAATTACAACGAAATCGCTAATTCATAAGACCATTTTACAATTCTGGCCCAAGTTAGAAGCAGAGCCAGTATTGCAAGATGTCGATAGTCCATATCTCGGAAACTATAAGAGATAATGCAATTTGGCAATCGGCAACGTAATTAGCATGCCGAATATTACTTGGAATGTGAATTACAACGAAATCGCTAATTCATAAGACCATTTTACAATTCTGACCCAAGTTAGAAGCAGAGCCAATATTGCAAGATGTTGATAGTCCATATCTCGGAAACTATAAGAGATAATGCAATTTGGCAATCGGCAACGTAATTAGCATGCCGAATATTACTTGGAATGTGAATTACAACGAAATCGCTAATTCATAAGACCATTTTACAATTCTGGCCCAAGTTAGAACCAGAGCCAATATTGCAAGATGTCGATAGTCCATATCTCGGAAACTATAAGAGATAATGCAATTTGGCAATCGGCAACGTAATTAGCATGCCGAATATTACTTGGAATGTGAACTGGAGCGAAATCGCTAATTCAAAAGACCATTTTACAATTTTGACACAAGTTAGAAGAGGAGCCAATATTGTAAAAGGTCGATAGTCCATATCTCGGAAACTATAAAAGATAATGCAATTTGGCAATCGGCAACGTAATTAGCATGCCGAATATTACTTGGAATGTGAATTACAACGAAATCGCTAATTCATAAGACCATTTTACAATTCTGGCTCAAGTTAGAAGCAGAGCCAATATTGCAAGATGTCGATAGTCCACATCTCGGAAACTATAAGAGATAATGCAATCTGGCAATCGGCAACGTAATTAGCATGCCGAATATTACTTGGAATGTGAATTGGAGCGAAATTGCTAATTCATAAGACCATTTTACAATTTTGACCCAAGTTAGAAGCAGAGCCAATATTGTAAAATGTCGATAGTCCATATCTCGGAAACTATAAGAGATAATGCAATTTGGCAATCGGCAACGTAATTAGCATGCCGAATATTACTTGGAATGTGAATTACAACGAAATCGCTTATTCATAAGACCATTTTACAATTTTGACCCAAGTTAGAAGCAGAGCCAAGATTGCAAGATGTCGATAGTCCATATCTCGGAAACTATAAGAGATAATGCAATTTGGCAATCGGCAACGTAATTAGCATGCCGAATATTACTTGGAATGTGAATTGGAGCGAAATCGCTAATTCATAAGACCATTTTACAATTCTGGCCCAAGTTAGAAGCAGAGCCAATATTGCAAGATGTCGATAGTCCATATCTCGGAAACTATAAGAGATAATGCAATCTGGCAATCGGCAACGTAATTAGCATGCCGAATATTACTTGGAATGTGAATTGGAGCGAAATCGCTAATTCATAAGACCATTTTACAATTCTGGCCCAAGTTAGAAGCAGAGCCAATATTGCAAGATGTCGATAGTCCATATCTCGGAAACTATAAGAGATAATGCAATTTGGCAATCGGCAACGTAATTAGCATGCCGAATATTACTTGGAATGTGAATTACAACGAAATCGCTAATTCATAAGACCATTTTACAATTCTGGCCCAAGTTAGAAGCAGAGCCAATATTGCAAGATGTCGATAGTCCATATCTCGGAAACTATAAGAGATAATGCAATTTGGCAATCGGCAACGTAATTAGCATGCCGAATATTACTTGGAATGTGAATTACAACGAAATCGCTAATTCATAAGACCATTTTACAATTCTGGCTCAAGTTAGAAGCAGAGCCAATATTGCAAGATGTCGATAGTCCACATCTCGGAAACTATAAGAGATAATGCAATCTGGCAATCGGCAACGTAATTAGCATGCCGAATATTACTTGGAATGTGAATTGGAGCGAAATCACTAATTCATAAGACCATTTTACAATTCTGGCCCAAGTTAGAAGCAGAGCCAATATTGCAAGATGTCGATAGTCCATATCTCTGAAACTATAAGAGATAAAGCAATTTGGCAATCGGCAACGTAATTAGCATGCCGAATATTACTTGGAATGTGAACTGGAGCGAAATCGCTAATTCATAAGACCATTTTACAATTTTGACCCAAGTTAGAAGAAGAGCCAATATTGTAAAATGTCGATAGTCCATATCTCGGAAACTATAAGAGATAATGCAATTTGGCAATCGGCAACGTAATTAGCATGCCGAATATTACTTGGAATGTGAATTACAACGAAATCGCTAATTCATAAGACCATTTTACAATTCTGGCTCAAGTTAGAAGCAGAGCCAATATTGCAAGATGTCGATAGTCCACATCTCGGAAACTATAAGAGATAATTCAATCTGGCAATCGGCAACGTAATTAGCATGCCGAATATTACTTGGAATGTGAATTGGAGCGAAATTGCTAATTCATAAGACCATTTTACAATTTTGACCCAAGTTAGAAGCAGAGCCAATATTGTAAAATGTCGATAGTCCATATCTCGGAAACTATAAGAGATAATGCAATTTGGCAATCGGTAACGTAATTAGCATGCCGAATATTACTTGGAATGTGAATTACAACGAAATCGCTAATTCATAAGACCATTTTACAATTTTGACCCAAGTTAGAAGCAGAGCCAAGATTGCAAGATGTCGATAGTCCATATCTCGGAAACTATAAGAGATAATGCAATTTGGCAATCGGCAACGTAATTAGCATGCCGAATATTACTTGGAATGTGAATTGGAGCGAAATCGCTAATTCATAAGACCATTTTACAATTCTGGCCCAAGTTAGAAGCAGAGCCAATATTGCAAGATGTCGATAGTCCATATCTCGGAAACTATAAGAGATAATGCAATCTGGCAATCGGCAACGTAATTAGCATGCCGAATATTACTTGGAATGTGAATTGGAGCGAAATCGCTAATTCATAAGACCATTTTACAATTCTGGCCCAAGTTAGAAGCAGAGCCAATATTGCAAGATGTCGATAGTCCATATCTCGGAAACTATAAGAGATAATGCAATTTGGCAATCGGCAACGTAATTAGCATGCCGAATATTACTTGGAATGTGAATTACAACGAAATCGCTAATTCATAAGACCATTTTACAATTCTGGCCCAAGTTAGAAGCAGAGCCAATATTGCAAGATGTCGATAGTCCATATCTCGGAAACTATAAGAGATAATGCAATTTGGCAATCGGCAACGTAATTAGCATGCCGAATATTACTTGGAATGTGAATTACAACGAAATCGCTAATTCATAAGACCATTTTACAATTCTGGCCCAAGTTAGAAGCAGAGCCAATATTGCAAGATGTCGATAGTCCATATCTCAGAAACTATAAGAGATAATGCAATTTGGCAACCGGCAATGTAATTAGCATGCCGAATATTACTTGGAATGTGAATTGGAGCGACATTGCTAATTCATAAGACCATTTTACAATTTTGACCCAAGTTAGAAGCAGAGCCAATATTGCAAGATGTGGATAGTCCATATCTCGGAAACTATAAGAGATAATGCAATTTGGCAATCGGCAACGTAATTAGCATGCCGAATATTACTTGGAATGTGAATTACAACAAAATCGCTAATTCATAAGACCATTTTACAATTCTGGCCCAAGTTAGAAGCAGAGCCAATATTAAAAGATGTCGATAGTCCATATCTCGGAAACTATAAGAGATAATGCAATTTGGCAATCGGCAACGTAATTAGCATGCCGAATATTACTTGGAATGTGAATTGGAGCGAAATCACTAATTCATAAGACCATTTTACAATTCTGGCCCAAGTTAGAAGCAGAGCCAATATTGCAAGATGTCGATAGTCCATATCTCTGAAACTATAAGAGATAAAGCAATTTGGCAATCGGCAACGTAATTAGCATGCCGAATATTACTTGGAATGTGAACTGGAGCGAAATCGCTAATTCATAAGACCATTTTACAATTTTGACCCAAGTTAGAAGAAGAGCCAATATTGTAAAATGTCGATAGTCCATATCTCGGAAACTATAAGAGATAATGCAATTTGGCAATCGGCAACGTAATTAGCATGCCGAATATTACTTGGAATGTGAATTACAACGAAATCGCTAATTCATAAGACCATTTTACAATTCTGGCTCAAGTTAGAAGCAGAGCCAATATTGCAAGATGTCGATAGTCCACATCTCGGAAACTATAAGAGATAATGCAATCTGGCAATCGGCAACGTAATTAGCATGCCGAATATTACTTGGAATGTGAATTGGAGCGAAATTGCTAATTCATAAGACCATTTTACAATTTTGACCCAAGTTAGAAGCAGAGCCAATATTGTAAAATGTCGATAGTCCATATCTCGGAAACTATAAGAGATAATGCAATTTGGCAATCGGCAACGTAATTAGCATGCCGAATATTACTTGGAATGTGAATTACAACGAAATCGCTAATTCATAAGACCATTTTACAATTCTGGCCCAAGTTAGAAGCAGAGCCAATATTGCAAGATGTCGATAGTCCATATCTCGGAAACTATAAGAGATAATGCAATTTGGCAATCGGCAACGTAATTAGCATGCCGAATATTACTTGGAATGTGAATTGGAGCGAAATTGCTAATTCATAAGACCATTTTACAATTTTGACCCAAGTTAGAAGCAGAGCCAATATTGTAAAATGTCGATGGTCCATATCTCGGAAACTATAAGAGATAATGCAATTTGGCCATCGGCAGTGTAATTAGCATGCCGAATATTACTTGGAATGTGAATTACAACGAAATCGCTAATTCATAAGACCATTTTACAATTTTGACCCAAGTTAGAAACAGAGCCAATATTGCAAGATGTCGATAGTCCATATCTCGGAAACTATAAGAGATAATGCAATTTGGCAATCGGCAACGTAATTAGCGTGCCGAATATTACTTGGAATGTGAATTACAACAAAATCGCTAATTCATAAGACCATTTTACAATTCTGGCCCAAGTTAGAAGCAGAGCCAATATTGCAAGATGTCGATAGTCCATATCTCGGAAACTATAAGAGATAATGCAATTTGGCAATCGGCAACGTAATTAGCATGCCGAATATTACTTGGAATGTGAATTGGAGCGAGATTGCTAATTCATAAGACCATTTTACAATTTTGACCCAAGTTAGAAGCAGAGCCAATATTGTAAAATGTCGATAGTCCATATCTCGGAAACTATAAGAGATAATGCAATTTGGCAATCGGCAACGTAATTAGCATGCCGAATATTACTTGGAATGTGAACTGGAGCGAAATCGCTAATTCAAAAGACCATTTTACAATTTTGACACAAGTTAGAAGAGGAGCCAATATTGTAAAAGGTCGATAGTCCATATCTCGGAAACTATAAAAGATAATGCAATTTGGCAATCGGCAACGTAATTAGCATGCCGAATATTACTTGGAATGTGAATTACAACGAAATCGCTAATTCATAAGACCATTTTACAATTCTGGCTCAAGTTAGAAGCAGAGCCAATATTGCAAGATGTCGATAGTCCACATCTCGGAAACTATAAGAGATAATGCAATCTGGCAATCGGCAACGTAATTAGCATGCCGAATATTACTTGGAATGTGAATTGGAGCGAAATTGCTAATTCATAAGACCATTTTACAATTTTGACCCAAGTTAGAAGCAGAGCCAATATTGTAAAATGTCGATAGTCCATATCTCGGAAACTATAAGAGATAATGCAATTTGGCAATCGGCAACGTAATTAGCATGCCGAATATTACTTGGAATGTGAATTACAACGAAATCGCTTATTCATAAGACCATTTTACAATTTTGACCCAAGTTAGAAGCAGAGCCAAGATTGCAAGATGTCGATAGTCCATATCTCGGAAACTATAAGAGATAATGCAATTTGGCAATCGGCAACGTAATTAGCATGCCGAATATTACTTGGAATGTGAATTGGAGCGAAATCGCTAATTCATAAGACCATTTTACAATTCTGGCCCAAGTTAGAAGCAGAGCCAATATTGCAAGATGTCGATAGTCCATATCTCGGAAACTATAAGAGATAATGCAATCTGGCAATCGGCAACGTAATTAGCATGCCGAATATTACTTGGAATGTGAATTGGAGCGAAATCGCTAATTCATAAGACCATTTTACAATTCTGGCCCAAGTTAGAAGCAGAGCCAATATTGCAAGATGTCGATAGTCCATATCTCGGAAACTATAAGAGATAATGCAATTTGGCAATCGGCAACGTAATTAGCATGCCGAATATTACTTGGAATGTGAATTACAACGAAATCGCTAATTCATAAGACCATTTTACAATTCTGGCCCAAGTTAGAAGCAGAGCCAATATTGCAAGATGTCGATAGTCCATATCTCGGAAACTATAAGAGATAATGCAATTTGGCAATCGGCAACGTAATTAGCATGCCGAATATTACTTGGAATGTGAATTACAACGAAATCGCTAATTCATAAGACCATTTTACAATTCTGGCTCAAGTTAGAAGCAGAGCCAATATTGCAAGATGTCGATAGTCCACATCTCGGAAACTATAAGAGATAATGCAATCTGGCAATCGGCAACGTAATTAGCATGCCGAATATTACTTGGAATGTGAATTGGAGCGAAATCACTAATTCATAAGACCATTTTACAATTCTGGCCCAAGTTAGAAGCAGAGCCAATATTGCAAGATGTCGATAGTCCATATCTCTGAAACTATAAGAGATAAAGCAATTTGGCAATCGGCAACGTAATTAGCATGCCGAATATTACTTGGAATGTGAACTGGAGCGAAATCGCTAATTCATAAGACCATTTTACAATTTTGACCCAAGTTAGAAGAAGAGCCAATATTGTAAAATGTCGATAGTCCATATCTCGGAAACTATAAGAGATAATGCAATTTGGCAATCGGCAACGTAATTAGCATGCCGAATATTACTTGGAATGTGAATTACAACGAAATCGCTAATTCATAAGACCATTTTACAATTCTGGCTCAAGTTAGAAGCAGAGCCAATATTGCAAGATGTCGATAGTCCACATCTCGGAAACTATAAGAGATAATTCAATCTGGCAATCGGCAACGTAATTAGCATGCCGAATATTACTTGGAATGTGAATTGGAGCGAAATTGCTAATTCATAAGACCATTTTACAATTTTGACCCAAGTTAGAAGCAGAGCCAATATTGTAAAATGTCGATAGTCCATATCTCGGAAACTATAAGAGATAATGCAATTTGGCAATCGGTAACGTAATTAGCATGCCGAATATTACTTGGAATGTGAATTACAACGAAATCGCTAATTCATAAGACCATTTTACAATTTTGACCCAAGTTAGAAGCAGAGCCAAGATTGCAAGATGTCGATAGTCCATATCTCGGAAACTATAAGAGATAATGCAATTTGGCAATCGGCAACGTAATTAGCATGCCGAATATTACTTGGAATGTGAATTGGAGCGAAATCGCTAATTCATAAGACCATTTTACAATTCTGGCCCAAGTTAGAAGCAGAGCCAATATTGCAAGATGTCGATAGTCCATATCTCGGAAACTATAAGAGATAATGCAATCTGGCAATCGGCAACGTAATTAGCATGCCGAATATTACTTGGAATGTGAATTGGAGCGAAATCGCTAATTCATAAGACCATTTTACAATTCTGGCCCAAGTTAGAAGCAGAGCCAATATTGCAAGATGTCGATAGTCCATATCTCGGAAACTATAAGAGATAATGCAATTTGGCAATCGGCAACGTAATTAGCATGCCGAATATTACTTGGAATGTGAATTACAACGAAATCGCTAATTCATAAGACCATTTTACAATTCTGGCCCAAGTTAGAAGCAGAGCCAATATTGCAAGATGTCGATAGTCCATATCTCGGAAACTATAAGAGATAATGCAATTTGGCAATCGGCAACGTAATTAGCATGCCGAATATTACTTGGAATGTGAATTACAACGAAATCGCTAATTCATAAGACCATTTTACAATTCTGGCCCAAGTTAGAAGCAGAGCCAATATTGCAAGATGTCGATAGTCCATATCTCAGAAACTATAAGAGATAATGCAATTTGGCAACCGGCAACGTAATTAGCATGCCGAATATTACTTGGAATGTGAATTGGAGCGACATTGCTAATTCATAAGACCATTTTACAATTTTGACCCAAGTTAGAAGCAGAGCCAATATTGCAAGATGTGGATAGTCCATATCTCGGAAACTATAAGAGATAATGCAATTTGGCAATCGGCAACGTAATTAGCATGCCGAATATTACTTGGAATGTGAATTACAACAAAATCGCTAATTCATAAGACCATTTTACAATTCTGGCCCAAGTTAGAAGCAGAGCCAATATTAAAAGATGTCGATAGTCCATATCTCGGAAACTATAAGAGATAATGCAATTTGGCAATCGGCAACGTAATTAGCATGCCGAATATTACTTGGAATGTGAATTGGAGCGAAATCACTAATTCATAAGACCATTTTACAATTCTGGCCCAAGTTAGAAGCAGAGCCAATATTGCAAGATGTCGATAGTCCATATCTCTGAAACTATAAGAGATAAAGCAATTTGGCAATCGGCAACGTAATTAGCATGCCGAATATTACTTGGAATGTGAACTGGAGCGAAATCGCTAATTCATAAGACCATTTTACAATTTTGACCCAAGTTAGAAGAAGAGCCAATATTGTAAAATGTCGATAGTCCATATCTCGGAAACTATAAGAGATAATGCAATTTGGCAATCGGCAACGTAATTAGCATGCCGAATATTACTTGGAATGTGAATTACAACGAAATCGCTAATTCATAAGACCATTTTACAATTCTGGCTCAAGTTAGAAGCAGAGCCAATATTGCAAGATGTCGATAGTCCACATCTCGGAAACTATAAGAGATAATGCAATCTGGCAATCGGCAACGTAATTAGCATGCCGAATATTACTTGGAATGTGAATTGGAGCGAAATTGCTAATTCATAAGACCATTTTACAATTTTGACCCAAGTTAGAAGCAGAGCCAATATTGTAAAATGTCGATAGTCCATATCTCGGAAACTATAAGAGATAATGCAATTTGGCAATCGGCAACGTAATTAGCATGCCGAATATTACTTGGAATGTGAATTACAACGAAATCGCTAATTCATAAGACCATTTTACAATTCTGGCCCAAGTTAGAAGCAGAGCCAATATTGCAAGATGTCGATAGTCCATATCTCGGAAACTATAAGAGATAATGCAATTTGGCAATCGGCAACGTAATTAGCATGCCGAATATTACTTGGAATGTGAATTGGAGCGAAATTGCTAATTCATAAGACCATTTTACAATTTTGACCCAAGTTAGAAGCAGAGCCAATATTGTAAAATGTCGATGGTCCATATCTCGGAAACTATAAGAGATAATGCAATTTGGCCATCGGCAGTGTAATTAGCATGCCGAATATTACTTGGAATGTGAATTACAACGAAATCGCTAATTCATAAGACCATTTTACAATTTTGACCCAAGTTAGAAACAGAGCCAATATTGCAAGATGTCGATAGTCCATATCTCGGAAACTATAAGAGATAATGCAATTTGGCAATCGGCAACGTAATTAGCGTGCCGAATATTACTTGGAATGTGAATTACAACAAAATCGCTAATTCATAAGACCATTTTACAATTCTGGCCCAAGTTAGAAGCAGAGCCAATATTGCAAGATGTCGATAGTCCATATCTCGGAAACTATAAGAGATAATGCAATTTGGCAATCGGCAACGTAATTAGCATGCCGAATATTACTTGGAATGTGAATTGAAGCGAGATTGCTAATTCATAAGACCATTTTACAATTTTGACCCAAGTTAGAAGCAGAGCCAATATTGTAAAATGTCGATAGTCCATATCTCGGAAACTATAAGAGATAATGCAATTTGGCAATCGGCAACGTAATTAGCATGCCGAATATTACTTGGAATGTGAATTACAACGAAATCGCTAATTCATAAGACCATTTTACAATTCTGGCCCAAGTTAGAAGCAGAGCCAATATTGCAAGATGTCGATAGTCCATATCTCGGAAACTATAAGAGATAATGCAATTTGGCAATCGGCAACGTAATTAGCATGCCGAATATTACTTGGAATGTGAATTACAACGAAATCGCTAATTCATAAGACCATTTTACAATTCTGGCCCAAGTTAGAAGCAGAGCCAGTATTGCAAGATGTCGATAGTCCATATCTCGGAAACTATAAGAGATAATGCAATTTGGCAATCGGCAACGTAATTAGCATGCCGAATATTACTTGGAATGTGAATTACAACGAAATCGCTAATTCATAAGACCATTTTACAATTCTGACCCAAGTTAGAAGCAGAGCCAATATTGCAAGATGTCGATAGTCCATATCTCGGAAACTATAAGAAATAATGCAATTTGGCAATCGGCAACGTAATTAGCATGCCGAATATTACTTGGAATGTGAATTACAACGAAATCGCTAATTCATAAGACCATTTTACAATTCTGGCCCAAGTTAGAACCAGAGCCAATATTGCAAGATGTCGATAGTCCATATCTCGGAAACTATAAGAGATAATGCAATTTGGCAATCGGCAACGTAATTAGCATGCCGAATATTACTTGGAATGTGAACTGGAGCGAAATCGCTAATTCAAAAGACCATTTTACAATTTTGACCCAAGTTAGAAGAGGAGCCAATATTGTAAAAGGTCGATAGTCCATATCTCGGAAACTATAAGAGATAATGCAATTTGGCAATCGGCAACGTAATTAGCATGCCGAATATTACTTGGAATGTGAATTACAACGAAATCGCTAATTCATAATACCATTTTACAATTCTGGCCCAAGTTAGAAGCAGAGCCAATATTGCAAGATGTCGATAGTCCATATCTCGGAAACTATAAGAGATAATGCAATTTGGCAATCGGCAACGTAATTAGCATGCCGAATACTACTTGGAATGTGAATTGGAGCGAAATTGCTAATTCATAAGACCGTTTTACAATTTTGACCCAAGTTAGAAGCAGAGCCAATATTGTAAAATGTCGATGGTCCATATCTCGGAAACTATAAGAGATAATGCAATTTGGCCATCGGCAGTGTAATTAGCATGCCGAATATTACTTGGAATGTGAATTACAACGAAATCGCTAATTCATAAGACCATTTTACAATTTTGACCCAAGTTAGAAGCAGAGCCAATATTGCAAGATGTCGATAGTCCATATCTCAGAGACTATAAGAGATAATGCAATTTGGCAATCGGCAACGTAATTAGCATGCCGAATATTACTTGGAATGTGAATTACAACAAAATCGCTAATTCATAAGACCATTTTCCAATTCTGGCCCAAGTTAGAGGCAGAGCCAATATTGCAAGATGTCGATAGTCCATATCTCGGAAACTATAAGAGATAATGCAATTTGGCAATCGGCAACGTAATTAGCATTCCGAATATTACTTGGAATGTGAATTGGAGCGAAATCGCTAATTCATAAGACCATTTTACAATTCTGGCCCAAGTTAGAAGCAGAGCCAATATTGCAAGATGTCGATAGTCCATATCTCAGAAACTATAAGAGATAATGCAATTTGGCAATCGGCAACGTAATTAGCATGCCGAATATTACTTGGAATGTGAATTGGAGCGAAATTGCTAATTCATAAGACCATTTTACAATTTTGACCCAAGTTAGAAGCAGAGCCAATATTGTAAAATGTCGATGGTCCATATCTCGGAAACTATAAGAGATAATGCAATTTGGCCATCGGCAGTGTAATTAGCATGCCGAATATTACTTGGAATGTGAATTACAACGAAATCGCTAATTCATAAGACCATTTTACAATTTTGACCCAAGTTAGAAGCAGAGCCAATATTGCAAGATGTCGATAGTCCATATCTCGGAAACTATAAGAGATAATGCAATTTGGCAATCGGCAACGTAATTAGCATGCCGAATATTACTTGGAATGTGAATTACAACAAAATCGCTGATTCATAAGACCATTTTACAATTCTGGCCCAAGTTAGAAGCAGAGCCAATATTGCAAGATGTCGATAGTCCATATCTCAGAAACTATAAGAGATAATGCAATTTGGCAATCGGCAGTGTAATTAGCATGCCGAATATTACTTGGAATGTGAATTACAACGAAATCGCTAATTCATAAGACCATTTTACAATTTTGACCCAAGTTAGAAGCAGAGCCAATATTGCAAGATGTCGATAGTCCATATCTCGGAAACTATAAGAGATAATGCAATTTTTCAATCGGCAACGTAATTAGCATGCCGAATATTACTTGGAATGTGAATTGGAGCGAAATCGCTAATTCATAAGACCATTTTACAATTCTGGCCCAAGTTAGAAGCAGAGCCAATATTGCAAGATGTCGATAGTCCATATCTCGGAAACTATAAGAGATAATGCAATTTGGCAATCGGCAACGTAATTAGCATGCCGAATATTACTTGGAATGTGAACTGGAGCGAAATCGCTAATTCATAAGACCATTTTACAATTTTGACCCAAGTTAGAAGAAGAGCCAATATTGTAAAATGTCGATAGTCCATATCTCGGAAACTATAAGAGATAATGCAATTTGGCAATCGGCAACGTAATTAGCATGCCGAATATTACTTGGAATGTGAATTACAACGAAATCGCTAATTCATAAGACCATTTTACAATTCTGGCTCAAGTTAGAAGCAGAGCCAATATTGCAAGATGTCGATAGTCCATATCTCGGAAACTATAAGAGATAATGCAATCTGGCAATCGGCAACGTAATTAGCATGCCGAATATTACTTGGAATGTGAATTGGAGCGAAATTGCTAATTCATAAGACCATTTTACAATTTTGACCCAAGTTAGAAGCAGAGCCAATATTGTAAAATGTCGATAGTCCATATCTCGGAAACTATAAGAGATAATGCAATTTGGCAATCGGCAACGTAATTAGCATGCCGAATATTACTTGGAATGTGAATTACAACGAAATCGCTAATTCATAAGACCATTTTACAATTCTGGCCCAAGTTAGAAGCAGAGCCAATATTGCAAGATGTCGATAGTCCATATCTCGGAAACTATAAGAGATAATGCAATTTGGCAATCGGCAACGTAATTAACATGCCCAATATTACTTGGAATGTGAATTACAACGAAATCGCTAATTCATAAGACCATTTTACAATTCTGGCCCAAGTTAGAAGCAGAGCCAATATTGCAAGAAGTCGATAGTCCATATCTCGGAAACTATAAGAGATAATGCAATTTGGCAATCGGCAACGTAATTAGCATGCCGAATATTACTTGGAATGTGAACTGGAGCGAAATCGCTAATTCAAAAGACCATTTTACAATTTTGACCCAAGTTAGAAGAAGAGCCAATATTGTAAAAGGTCGATAGTCCATATCTCGGAAACTATAAGAGATAATGCAATTTGGCTATCGGCAACGTAATTAGCATGCCGAATATTACTTGGAATGTGAATTACAACGAAATCGCTAATTCATAAGACCATTTTACAATTCTGGCCCAAGTTAGAAGCAGAGCCAATATTGCAAGATGTCGATAGTCCATATCTCGGAAACTATAAGAGATAATGCAATTTGGCAATCGGCAACGTAATTAGCATGCCGAATATTACTTGGAATGTGAATTGGAGCGAAATCGCTAATTCATAAGACCATTTTACAATTCTGGCCCAAGTTAGAAGCAGAGCCAATATTGCAAGATGTCGATAGTCCATATCTCGGAAACTATAAGAGATAATACAATTTGGTAATCGGCAACGTAATTAGCATGCCGAATATTACTTGGAATGTGAACTGGAGCGAAATCGCTAATTCATAAGACCATTTTACAATTTTGACCCAAGTTAGAAGAAGAGCCAATATTGTAAAATGTCGATAGTCCATATCTCGGAAACTATAAGAGATAATGCAATTTGGCAATCGGCAACGTAATTAGCATGCCGAATATTACTTGGAATGTGAATTACAACGAAATCGCTAATTCATAAGACCATTTTACAATTCTGGCTCAAGTTAGAAGCAGAGCCAATATTGCAAAATGTCGATAGTCCATATCTCGGAAACTATAAGAGATAATGCAATTTGGCAATCGGCAACGTAATTAGCATGCCGAATATTACTTGGAATGTGAATTGGAGCGAAATCGCAAATTCATAAGACCACTTTACAATTTTGACCCAAGTTAGAAGCAGAGCCAATATTGTAAAATGTCGATAGTCCATATCTCGGAAACTATAAGAGATAATGCAATTTGGCAATCGGCAACGTAATTAGCATTCCGAATATTACTTGGAATGTGAATTACAATGAAATCGCTAATTCATAAGACCATTTTACAATTCTGGCCCAAGTTAGAAGCAGAGCCAATATTGCAAGATGTCGATAGTCCATATCTCGGAAACTATAAGAGATAATGCAATTTGGCAATCGGCAACGTAATTAGCAAGCGGAATATTACTTGGAATGTGAATTGGAGCCGAAATCGCTAATTCATAAGACCATTTTACAATTCTGGCCCAAGTTAGAAGCAGAGCCAATATTGCAAGATGTCGATAGTCCATATCTCGGAAACTATAAGAGATAATGCAATTTGGCAATCGGCAACGTAATTAGCATGCCGAATATTACTTGGAATGTGAATTACAACGAAATCGCTAATTCATAAGACCATTTTACAATTCTGGCCCAAGTTAGAAGCAGAGCCAATATTGCAAGATGTCGATAGTCCATATCTCAGAAACTATAAGAGATAATGCAATTTGGCAATCGGCAACGTAATTAGCATGCCGAATATTACTTGGAATGTGAATTGGAGCGAAATTGCTAATTCATAAGACCATTTTACAATTTTGACCCAAGTTAGAAGCAGAGCCAATATTGTAAAATGTCGATGGTCCATATCTCGGAAACTATAAGAGATAATGCAATTTGGCCATCGGCAGTGTAATTAGCATGCCGAATATTACTTGGAATGTGAATTACAACGAAATCGCTAATTCATAAGACCATTTTACAATTTTGACCCAAGTTAGAAGCAGAGCCAATATTGCAAGATGTCGATAGTCCATATCTCGGAAACTATAAGAGATAATGCAATTTGGCAATCGGCAACGTAATTAGCATGCCGAATATTACTTGGAATGTGAATTGGAGCGAAATCGCTAATTCATAAGACCATTTTACAATTCTGGCCCAAGTTAGAAGCAGAGACAATATTGCAAGATGTCGATAGTCCATATCTCTGAAACTATAAGAGATAATGCAATTTGGCAATCGGCAACGTAATTAGCATGCCGAATATTACTTGGAATGTGAACTGGAGCGAAATCGCTAATTCATAAGACCATTTTACAATTTTGACCCAAGTTAGAAGAAGAGCCAATATTGTAAAATGTCGATAGTCCATATCTCGGAAACTATAAGAGATAATGCAATTTGGCAATCGGCAACGTAATTAGCATGCCGAATATTACTTGGAATGTGAATTACAACAAAATCGCTAATTCATAAGACCATTTTACAATTCTGGCCCAAGTTAGAAGCAGAGCCAATATTGCAAGATGTCGATAGTCCATATCTCGGAAACTATAAGAGATAATGCAATTTGGCAATCGGCAACGTAATTAGCATGCCGAATATTACTTGGAATGTGAATTGGAGCGAAATCGCTAATTCATAAGACCATTTTACAATTCTGGCCCAAGTTAGAAGCAGAGCCAATATTGCAAGATGTCGATAGTCCATATCTCTGAAACTATAAGAGATAATGCAATTTGGCAATCGGCAACGTAATTAGCATGCCGAATATTACTTGGAATGTGAACTGGAGCGAAATCGCTAATTCATAAGACCATTTTACAATTTTGACCCAAGTTAGAAGAAGAGCCAATATTGTAAAATGTCGATAGTCCATATCTCGGAAACTATAAGAGATAATGCAATTTGGCAATCGGCAACGTAATTAGCATGCCGAATATTACTTGGAATGTGAATTACAACGAAATCGCTAATTCATAAGACCATTTTACAATTCTGGCTCAAGTTAGAAGCAGAGCCAATATTGCAAGATGTCGATAGTCCACATCTCGGAAACTATAAGAGATAATGCAATCTGGCAATCGGCAACGTAATTAGCATGCCGAATATTACTTGGAATGTGAATTGGAGCGAAATTGCTAATTCATAAGACCATTTTACAATTTTGACCCAAGTTAGAAGCAGAGCCAATATTGTAAAATGTCGATAGTCCATATCTCGGAAACTATAAGAGATAATGCAATTTGGCAATCGGCAACGTAATTAGCATGCCGAATATTACTTGGAATGTGAATTACAACGAAATCGCTAATTCATAAGACCATTTTACAATTCTGGCCCAAGTTAGAAGCAGAGCCAATATTGCAAGATGTCGATAGTCCATATCTCGGAAACTATAAGAGATAATGCAATTTGGCAATCGGCAACGTAATTAGCATGCCGAATATTACTTGGAATGTGAATTACAACGAAATCGCTAATTCATAAGACCATTTTACAATTCTGGCCCAAGTTAGAAGCAGAGCCAATATTGCAAGATGTCGATAGTCCATATCTCGGAAACTATAAGAGATAATGCAATTTGGCAATCGGCAACGTAATTAGCATGCCGAATATTACTTGGAATGTGAATTACAACGAAATCGCTAATTCATAAGACCATTTTACAATTCTGGCCCAAGTTAGAAGCAGAGCCAATATTGCAAGATGTCGATAGTCCATATCTCGGAAACTATAAGAGATAATGCAATTTAGCAATCGGCAACGTAATTAGCATGCCGAATATTACTTGGAATGTGAATTGGAGCGAGATTGCTAATTCATAAGACCATTTTACAATTTTGACCCAAGTTAGAAGCAGAGCCAATATTGTAAAATGTCGATAGTCCATATCTCGGAAACTATAAGAGATAATGCAATTTGGCAATCGGCAACGTAATTAGCATGCCGAATATTACTTGGAATGTGAATTACAACGAAATCGCTAATTCATAAGACCATTTTACAATTCTGACCCAAGTTAGAAGCAGAGCCAATATTGCAAGATGTCGATAGTCCATATCTCGGAAACTATAAGAGATAATGCAATTTGGCAATCGGCAACGTAATTAGCATGCCGAATATTACTTGGAATGTGAATTATAACGAAATCGCTAATTCATAAGACCATTTTACAATTCTGGCCCAAGTTAGAAGCAGAGCCAATATAGCAAGATGTCGATAGTCCATATCTCGGAAACTATAAGAGATAATGCAATTTGGCAATCGGCAACGTAATTAGCATGCCGAATATTACTTGGAATGTGAATTACAACGAAATCGCTAATTCATAAGACCATTTTACAATTCTGGCCCAAGTTAGAACCAGAGCCAATATTGCAAGATGTCGATAGTCCATATCTCGGAAACTATAAGAGATAATGCAATTTGGCAATCGGCAACGTAATTAGCATGCCGAATATTACTTGGAATGTGAACTGGAGCGAAATCGCTAATTCAAAAGACCATTTTACAATTTTGACCCAAGTTAGAAGAAGAGCCAATATTGTAAAAGGTCGATAGTCCATATCTCGGAAACTATAAGAGATAATGCAATTTGGCTATCGGCAACGTAATTAGCATGCCGAATATTACTTGGAATGTGAATTACAACGAAATCGCTAATTCATAAGACCATTTTACAATTCTGGCCCAAGTTAGAAGCAGAGCCAATATTGCAAGATGTCGATAGTCCATATCTCGGAAACTATAAGAGATAATGCAATTTGGCAATCGGCAACGTAATTAGCATGCCGAATATTACTTGGAATGTGAATTGGAGCGAAATCGCTAATTCATAAGACCATTTTACAATTCTGGCCCAAGTTAGAAGCAGAGCCAATATTGCAAGATGTCGATAGTCCATATCTCGGAAACTATAAGAGATAATGCAATTTGGCAATCGGCAACGTAATTAGCATGCCGAATATTACTTGGTATGTGAACTGGAGCGAAATCGCTAATTCATAAGACCAATTTACAATTTTGACCCAAGTTAGAAGAAAAGCCAATATTGTAAAATGTCGATAGTCCATATCTCGGAAACTATAAGAGATAATGCAATTTGGCCATCGGCAGTGTAATTAGCATGCCGAATATTACTTGGAATGTGAATTACAACGAAATCGCTAATTCATAAGACCATTTTACAATTCTGGCCCAAGTTAGAAGCAGAGCCAATATTGCAAGATGTCGATAGTCCATATCTCGGAAACTATAAGAGATAATGCAAATTGGCAATCGGCAACGTAATTAGCATGCCGAATATTACTTGGAATGTGAATTACAACAAAATCGCTAATTCATAAGACCATTTTACAATTCTGGCCCAAGTTAGAAGCAGAGCCAATATTGCAAGATGTCGATAGTCCATATCTCGGAAACTATAAGAGATAATGCAATTTGGCAATCGGCAACGTAATTAGCATGCCGAATATTACTTGGAATGTGAATTACAACGAAATCGCTAATTCATAAGACCATTTTACAATTCTGGCCCAAGTTAGAAGCAGAGCCAATATTGCAAGATGTCGATAGTCCATATCTGGGAAACTATAAGAGATAATGCAATTTGGCAATCGGCAACGTAATTAGCATGCCGAATATTACTTGGAATGTGAATTACAACGAAATCGCTAATTCATAAGACCATTTTACAATTCTTTCCCAAGTTAGAAGCAGAGCCAATATTGCAAGATGTCGATAGTCCATATCTCGGAAACTATAAGAGATAATGCAATTTGGCAATCGGCAACGTAATTAGCATGCCGAATATTACTTGGAATGTGAATTACAACGAAATCGCTAATTCATAAGACCATTTTACAATTCTGGCCCAAGTTAGAAGCAGAGCCAATATTGCAAGATGTCGATAGTCCATATCTCGGAAACTATAAGAGATAATGCAATTTGGCAATCGGCAACGTAATTAGCATGCCGAATATTACTTGGAATGTGAATTACAACGAAATCGCTAATTCATAAGACCATTTTACAATTATTCCCCAAGTTAGAAGCAGAGCCAATATTGCAAGATGTCGATAGTCCATATCTCGGAAACTATAAGAGATAATACAAATTGGCAATCGGCAACGTAATTAGCATGCCGAATATTACTTGGTATGTGAACTGGAGCGAAATCGCTAAGTCATAAGACCAATTTACAATTTTGACCCAAGTTAGAAGAAAAGCCAATATTGTAAAATGTCGATAGTCCATATCTCGGAAACTATAAGAGATAATGCAATTTGGCCATCGGCAGTGTAATTAGCATGCCGAATATTACTTGGAATGTGAATTACAACGAAATCGCTAATTCATAAGACCATTTTACAATTCTGGCCCAAGTTAGAAGCAGAGCCAATATTGCAAGATGTCGATAGTCCATATCTCGGAAACTATAAGAGATAATGCAAATTGGCAATCGGCAACGTAATTAGCATGCCGAATATTACTTGGAATGTGAATTACAACGAAATCGCTAATTCATAAGACCATTTTACAATTCTGGCCCAAGTTAGAAGCAGAGCCAATATTGCAAGATGTCGATAGTCCATATCTCGGAAACTATAAGAGATAATGCAATTTGGCAATCGGCAAAGTAATTAGCATGCCGAATATTACTTGGAATGTGAATTACAACGAAATCGCTAATTCATAAGACCATTTTACAATTCTGGCCCAAGTTAGAAGCAGAGCCAATATTGCAAGATGTCGATAGTCCATATCTCGGAAACTATAAGAGATAATGCAATTTGGCAATCGGCAACGTAATTAGCATGCCGAATATTACTTGGAATGTGAATTGGAGCGAAATCGCTAATTCATAGGTTCGTCCATCGATCGATGGACGAACCTTAAGACCATTTTACAATTTTGACCCAAGTTAGAAGCAGAGCCAATATTGTAAAATGTCGATAGTCCATACCTCGGAAACTATAAGAGATAATACAATTTGGCAATCGGCAACGTAATTAGCATGCCGAATATTACTTGGAATGTGAATTACAACGAAATCGCTAATTCATAAGACCATTTTACAATTCTGGCCCAAGTTAGAAGCAGAGCCAATATTGCAAGATGTCGATAGTCCATATCTCGGAAACTATAAGAGATAATGCAATTTGGCAATCGGCAACGTAATTAGCATGCCGAATATTACTTGGAATGTGAATTACAACAAAATCGCTAATTCATAAGACCATTTTACAATTCTGGCCCAAGGTAGAAGCAGAGCCAATTTTGCAAGATGTCGATAGTCCATATCTCGGAAACTATAAGAGATAATGCAATTTGGCAATCGGCAACGTAATTAGCATGCCGAATATTACTTGGAATGGGAATTGGAGCGAAATCGCTAATTCATAAGACCATTTTACAATTTTGACCCAAGTTAGAAGCAGAGCCAATATTGTAAAATGTCGATAGTCCATATCTCGGAAACTATAAGAGATAATGCAATTTGGCAATCGGCAACGTAATTAGCATGCCGAATATTACTTGGAATGTGAATTACAACGAAATCGCTAATTCATAAGACCATTTTACAATTCTGGCCCCAATTAGAAGCAGAGCCAATATTGCAAGATGTCGATAGTCCATATCTCGGAAACTATAAGAGATAATGCAATTTGGCAATCGGCAACGTAATTAGCATGCCGAATATTACTTGGAAAGTGAATTACAACGAAATCGCTAATTCATAAGACCATTTTACAATTCTGGCCCCAGTTAGAAGCAGAGCCAATATTGCAAGATGTCGATAGTCCACATCTCGGAAACTATAAGAGATAATGCAATTTGGCAATCGGCAACGTAATTAGCATGCGGAATATTACTTGGAATGTGAATTGGAGCCGAAATGGCTAATTCATAAGACCATTTTACAATTCTGGCCCAAGTTAGAAGCAGAGCCAATATTGCAAGATGTCGATAGTCCATATCTCGGAAACTATAAGAGATAATGCAATTTGGCAATCGGCAACGTAATTAGCATGCCGAATATTACTTGGAATGTGAATTACAACGAAATCGCTAATTCAGAAGACCATTTTACAATTCTGGCCCAAGTTAGAAGCAGAGCCAATATTGCAAGATGTCGATAGTCCATATCTCGGAAACTATAAGCGATAATGCAATTTGGCAATCGGCAACGTAATTAGCATGCCGAATATTACTTGGAATGTGAATTACAACGAAATCGCTAATTCATAAGACCATTTTACAATTCTGGCCCAAGTTAGAAGCAGAGCCAATATTGCAAGATGTCGATAGTCCATATCTCAGAAACTATAAGAGATAATGCAATTTGGCAATCGGCAACGTAATTAGCATGCCGAATATTACTTGGAATGTGAATTGGAGCGAAATTGCTAATTCATAAGACCATTTTACAATTTTGACCCAAGTTAGAAGCAGAGCCAATATTGTAAAATGTCGATGGTCCATATCTCGGAAACTATAAGAGATAATGCAATTTGGCCATCGGCAGTGTAATTAGCATGCCGAATATTACTTGGAATGTGAATTACAACGAAATCGCTAATTCATAAGACCATTTTACAATTTTGACCCAAGTTAGAAGCAGAGCCAATATTGCAAGATGTCGATAGTCCATATCTCGGAAACTATAAGAGATAATGCAATTTGGCAATCGGCAACGTAATTAGCATGCCGAATATTACTTGGAATGTGAATTACAACAAAATCGCTAATTCATAAGACCATTTTACAATTCTGGCCCAAGTTAGAAGCCGAGCCAATATTGCAAGATGTCGATAGTCCATATCTCGGAAACTATAAGAGATAATGCAATTTGGCAATCGGCAACGTAATTAGCATGCCGAATATTACTTGGAATGTGAACTGGAGCGAAATCGCTAATTCATAAGACCATTTTACAATTTTGACCCAAGTTAGAAGAAGAGCCAATATTGTAAAATGTCGATAGTCCATATCTCGGAAACTATAAGAGATAATGCAATTTGGCAATCGGCAACGTAATTAGCATGCCGAATATTACTTGGAATGTGAATGACAACGAAATCGCTAATTCATAAGACCATTTTACAATTCTGGCTCAAGTTAGAAGCAGAGCCAATATTGCAAGATGTCGATAGTCCATATCTCGGAAACTATAAGAGATAATGCAATCTGGCAATCGGCAACGTAATTAGCATGCCGAATATTACTTGGAATGTGAATTGGAGCGAAATTGCTAATTCATAAGACCATTTTACAATTTTAACCCAAGTTAGAAGCAGAGCCAATATTGCAAGATGTCGATAGTCCATATCTCGGAAACTATAAGAGATAACGCAATTTGGCAATCGGCAACGTAATTAGCATGCCGAATATTACTTGGAATGTGAATTACAACGAAATCGCTAATTCATAAGACCATTTTACAATTCTGGCTCAAGTTAGAAGCAGAGCCAATATTGCAAGATGTCGATAGTCCATATCTCGGAAACTATAAGAGATAATGCAATCTGGCAATCGGCAACGTAATTAGCATGCCGAATATTACTTGGAATGTGAATTGGAGCGAAATTGCTAATTCATAAGACCATTTTACAATTTTAACCCAAGTTAGAAGCAGAGCCAATATTGCAAGATGTCGATAGTCCATATCTCGGAAACTATAAGAGATAACGCAATTTGGCAATCGGCAACGTAATTAGCATGCCGAATATTACTTGGAATGTGAATTACAACGAAATCGCTAATTCATAAGACCATTTTACAATTCTGGCCCAAGTTAGAAGCAGAGCCAATATTGCAAGATGTCGATAGTCCATATCTCGGAAACTATAAGAGATAATGCAATTTGGCAATCGGCAACGTAATTAGCATGCCGAATATTACTTGGAATGTGAATTACAACGAAATCGCTAATTCATAAGACCATTTTACAATTCTGGCCCAAGTTAGAAGCAGAGCCAATATTGCAAGATGTCGATAGCCCATATCTCGGAAATTATAAGAGATAATGCAATTTGGCAATCGGCAACGTAATTAGCATGCCGAATATTACTTGGAATGTGAACTGGAGCGAAATCGCTAATTCAAAAGACCATTTTACAATTTTGACCCAAGTTAGAAGAAGAGCCAATATTGTAAAAGGTCGATAGTCCATATCTCGGAAACTATAAGAGATAATGCAATTTGGCTATCGGCAACGTAATTAGCATGCCGAATATTACTTGGAATGTGAATTACAACGAAATCGCTAATTCATAAGACCATTTTACAATTCTGGCCCAAGTTAGAAGCAGAGCCAATATTGCAAGATGTCGATAGTCCATATCTCGGAAACTATAAGAGATAATGCAATTTGGCAATCGGCAACGTAATTAGCATGCCGAATATTACTTGGAATGTGAATTGGAGCGAAATCGCTAATTCATAAGACCATTTTACAATTCTGGCCCAAGTTAGAAGCAGAGCCAATATTGCAAGATGTCGATAGTCCATATCTCGGAAACTATAAGAGATAATGCAATTTGGTAATCGGCAACTTAATTAGCATGCCGAATATTACTTGGAATGTGAACTGGAGCGAAATCGCTTATTCATAAGACCATTTTACAATTTTGACCCAAGTTAGAAGAAGAGCCAATATTGTAAAATGTCGATAGTCCATATCTCGGAAACTATAAGAGATAATGCAATTTGGCAATCGGCAACGTAATTAGCATGCCGAATATTACTTGGAATGTGAATTATAACGAAATCGCTAATTCATAAGACCATTTTACAATTCTGGCTCAAGTTAGAAGCAGAGCCAATATTGCAAAATGTCGATAGTCCATATCTCGGAAACTATAAGAGAAAATGCAATTTGGCAATCGGCAACGTAATTAGCATGCCGAATATTACTTGGAATGTGAATTGGAGCGAAATCGCCAATTCATAAGACCACTTTACAATTTTGACCCAAGTTAGAAGCAGAGCCATTATTGTAAAATGTCGATAGTCCATATCTCGGAAACTATAAGAGATAATGCAATTTGGCAATCGGCAACGTAATTAGCATGCCGAATATTACTTGGAATGTGAATTACAACGAAATCGCTAATTCATAAGACCATTTTACAATTCTGGCCCAAGTTAGAAGCAGAGCCAATATTGCAAGATGTCGATAGTCCATATCTCAGAAACTATAAGAGATAATGCAATTTGGCAATCGGCAACGTAATTAGCATGCGGAATATTACTTGGAATGTGAATTGGAGCCGAAATCGCTAATTCATAAGACCATTTTACAATTCTGGCCCAAGTTAGAAGCAGAGCCAATATTGCAAGATGTCGATAGTCCATATCTCGGAAACTATAAGAGATAATGCAATTTGGCAATCGGCAACGTAATTAGCATGCCGAATATTACTTGGAATGTGAATTACAACGAAATCGCTAATTCATAAGGCCATTTTACAATTCTGGCCCAAGTTAGAAGCAGAGCCAATATTGCAAGATGTCGATAGTCCATATCTCGGAAACTATAAGAGGTAATGCAATTTGGCAATCGGCAACGTAATTAGCATGCCGAATATTACTTGGAATGTGAATTACAACGAAATCGCTAATTCATAAGACCATTTTACAATTCTGGCCCAAGTTAGAAGCAGAGACAATATTGCAAGATGTCGATAGTCCATATCTCGGAAACTATAAGAGATAATGCAATTTGGCAATCGGCAACGTAATTAGCATGCCGAATATTACTTGGAATGTGAATTACAACGAAATCGCTAATTCATAAGACCATTTTACAATTCTGGCCCAAGTTAGAAGCAGAGCCAATATTGCAAGATGTCGATAGTCCATATCTCGGAAACTATAAGAGATAATGCAATCTGGCAATCGGCAACGTAATTAGCATGCCGAATATTACTTGGAATGTGAATTACAACAAAATCGCTAATTCATAAGACCATTTTACAATTTTGACCCAAGTTAGAAGCAGAGCCAATATTGTAAAATGTCGATAGTCCATATCTCGGAAACTATAAGAGATAATGCAATTTGGCAATCGGCAACGTAATTAGCATGCCGAATATTACTTGGAAGGTGAATTACAACGAAATCGCTAATTCATAAGACCATTTTACAATTTTGACCCAAGTTAGAAGCAGAGCCAATATTGCAAGATGTCGATAGTCCATATCTCGGAAACTATAAGAGATAATGCAATTTGGCAATCGGCAACGTAATTAGCATGCCGAATATTACTTGGAATGTGAATTACAACAAAATCGCTAATTCATAAGACCATTTTACAATTCTGGCCCAAGTTAGAAGCAGAGCCAATATTGCAAGATGTCGATAGTCCATATCTCGGAAACTATAAGAGATAATGCAATTTGGCAATCGGCAACGTAATTAGCATGCCCAATATTACTTGGAATGTGAATTACAACGAAATCGCTAATTCATAAGACCATTTTACAATTCTGGCCCAAGTTAGAAGCAGAGCCAATATTGCAAGATGTCGATAGTCCATATCTCAGAAACTATAAGAGATAATGCAATTTGGCAATCGGCAACGTAATTAGCATGCCGAATATTACTTGGAATGTGAATTGGTGCGAAATTGCTAATTCATAAGACCATTTTACAATTTTGACCCAAGTTAGAAGCAGAGCCAATATTGTAAAATGTCGATGGTCCATATCTCGGAAACTATAAGAGATAATGCAATTTGGCCATCGGCAGTGTAATTAGCATGCCGAATATTACTTGGAATGTGAATTACAACGAAATCGCTAATTCATAAGACCATTTTACAATTCTGGCCCAAGTTAGAAGCAGAGCCAATATTGCAAGATGTCGATAGTCCATATCTCGGAAACTATAAGAGATAATGCAATTTGGCAATCGGCAAGGTAATTAGCATGCCGAATATTACTTGGAATGTGAATTACAACGAAATCGCTAATTCATAAGACTATTTTACAATTCTGGCCCAAGTTAGAAGCAGAGCCAATATTTCAAGATGTCGATAGTCCATATCTCGGAAACTATAAGAGATAATGCAATTTGGCAATCGGCAACGTAATTAGCATGCCGAATATTACTTGGAATGCGAATTACAACGAAATTGCTAATTCATAAGACCATTTTACAATTTTGACCCAAGTTAGAAGCAGAGCCAATATTGCAAGATGTCGATAGTCCATATCTCGGAAACTATAAGAGATAATGCAATCTGGCAATCGGCAACGAAATTAGCATGCCGAATATTACTTGGAATGTGAATTACAACAAAATCGCTAATTCATAAGACCATTTTACAATTTTGACCCAAGTTAGAAGCAGAGCCAATATTGTAAAATGTCGATAGTCCATATCTCGGAAACTATAAGAGATAATGCAATTTGGCAATCGGCAACGTAATTAGCATGCCGAATATTACTTGGAATGTGAATTACAACGAAATCGCTAATTCATAAGACCATTTTACAATTTTGACCCAAGTTAGAAGCAGAGCCAATATTGCAAGATGTCGATAGTCCATATCTCGGAAACTATAAGAGATAATGCAATTTGGCAATCGGCAACGTAATTAGCATGCCGAATATTACTTGGAATGTGAATTACAACAAAATCGCTAATTCATAAGACCATTTTACAATTCTGGCCCAAGTTAGAAGCAGAGCCAATATTGCAAGATGTCGATAGTCCATATCTCGGAAACTATAAGAGATAATGCAATTTGGCAATCGGCAACGTAATTAGCATGCCGAATATTACTTGGAATGTGAATTACAACGAAATCGCTAATTCATAAGACCATTTTACAATTCTGGCCCAAGTTAGAAGCAGAGCCAATATTGCAAGATGTCGATAGTACATATCTCAGAAACTATAAGAGATAATGCAATTTGGCAATCGGCAACGTAATTAGCATGCCGAATATTACTTGGAATGTGAGTTGGAGCGAAATTGCTAATTCATAAGACCATTTTACAATTTTGACCCAAGTTAGAAGCAGAGCCAATATTGTAAAATGTCGATGGTCCATATCTCGGAAACTATAAGAGATAATGCAATTTGGCCATCGGCAGTGTAATTAGCATGCCGAATATTACTTGGAATGTGAATTACAACGAAATCGCTAATTCATAAGACCATTTTACAATTTTGACCCAAGTTAGAAGCAGAGCCAATATTGCAAGATGTCGATAGTCCATATCTCGGAAACTATAAGAGATAATGCAATTTGGCAATCGGCAACGTAATTAGCATGCCGAATATTACTTGGAATGTGAATTGGAGCGAAATCGCTAATTCATAAGACCATTTTACAATTCTGGCCCAAGTTAGAAGCAGAGCCAATATTGCAAGATGTCGATAGTCCATATCTCGGAAACTATAAGAGATAATGCAATTTGGCAATCGGCAACGTAATTAGCATGCCGAATATTACTTGGAATGTGAATTGGAGCGAAATTGCTAATTCATAAGACCATTTTACAATTTTGACCCAAGTTAGAAGCAGAGCCAATATTGTAAAATGTCGATGGTCCATATCTCGGAAACTATAAGAGATAATGCAATTTGGCAATCGGCAACGTAATTAGCATTCCGAATATTACTTGGAATGTGAATTGGAGCGAAATCGCTAATTCATAAGACCATTTTACAATTCTGGCCCAAGTTAGAAGCAGAGCCAATATTGCAAGATGTCGATAGTCCATATCTCAGAAACTATAAGAGATAATGCAATTTGGCAATCGGCAACGTAATTAGCATGCCGAATATTACTTGGAATGTGAATTGGAGCGAAATTGCTAATTCATAAGACCATTTTACAATTTTGACCCAAGTTAGAAGCAGAGCCAATATTGTAAAATGTCGATGGTCCATATCTCGGAAACTATAAGAGATAATGCAATTTGGCCATCGGCAGTGTAATTAGCATGCCGAATATTACTTGGAATGTGAATTACAACGAAATCGCTAATTCATAAGACCATTTTACAATTTTGACCCAAGTTAGAAGCAGAGCCAATATTGCAAGATGTCGATAGTCCATATCTCGGAAACTATAAGAGATAATGCAATTTGGCAATCGGCAACGTAATTAGCATGCCGAATATTACTTGGAATGTGAATTACAACAAAATCGCTGATTCATAAGACCATTTTACAATTCTGGCCCAAGTTAGAAGCAGAGCCAATATTGCAAGATGTCGATAGTCCATATCTCAGAAACTATAAGAGATAATGCGATTTGGCAATCGGCAGTGTAATTAGCATGCCGAATATTACTTGGAATGTGAATTACAACGAAATCGCTAATTCATAAGACCATTTTACAATTTTGACCCAAGTTAGAAGCAGAGCCAATATTGCAAGATGTCGATAGTCCATATCTCGGAAACTATAAGAGATAATGCAATTTTTCAATCGGCAACGTAATTAGCATGCCGAATATTACTTGGAATGTGAATTGGAGCGAAATCGCTAATTCATAAGACCATTTTACAATTCTGGCCCAAGTTAGAAGCAGAGCCAATATTGCAAGATGTCGATAGTCCATATCTCGGAAACTATAAGAGATAATGCAATTTGGCAATCGGCAACGTAATTAGCATGCCGAATATTACTTGGAATGTGAACTGGAGCGAAATCGCTAATTCATAAGACCATTTTACAATTTTGACCCAAGTTAGAAGAAGAGCCAATATTGTAAAATGTCGATAGTCCATATCTCGGAAACTATAAGAGATAATGCAATTTGGCAATCGGCAACGTAATTAGCATGCCGAATATTACTTGGAATGTGAATTACAACGAAATCGCTAATTCATAAGACCATTTTACAATTCTGGCTCAAGTTAGAAGCAGAGCCAATATTGCAAGATGTCGATAGTCCATATCTCGGAAACTATAAGAGATAATGCAATCTGGCAATCGGCAACGTAATTAGCATGCCGAATATTACTTGGAATGTGAATTGGAGCGAAATTGCTAATTCATAAGACCATTTTACAATTTTGACCCAAGTTAGAAGCAGAGCCAATATTGTAAAATGTCGATAGTCCATATCTCGGAAACTATAAGAGATAATGCAATTTGGCAATCGGCAACGTAATTAGCATGCCGAATATTACTTGGAATGTGAATTACAACGAAATCGCTAATTCATAAGACCATTTTACAATTCTGGCCCAAGTTAGAAGCAGAGCCAATATTGCAAGATGTCGATAGTCCATATCTCGGAAACTATAAGAGATAATGCAATTTGGCAATCGGCAACGTAATTAACATGCCCAATATTACTTGGAATGTGAATTACAACGAAATCGCTAATTCATAAGACCATTTTACAATTCTGGCCCAAGTTAGAAGCAGAGCCAATATTGCAAGAAGTCGATAGTCCATATCTCGGAAACTATAAGAGATAATGCAATTTGGCAATCGGCAACGTAATTAGCATGCCGAATATTACTTGGAATGTGAACTGGAGCGAAATCGCTAATTCAAAAGACCATTTTACAATTTTGACCCAAGTTAGAAGAAGAGCCAATATTGTAAAAGGTCGATAGTCCATATCTCGGAAACTATAAGAGATAATGCAATTTGGCTATCGGCAACGTAATTAGCATGCCGAATATTACTTGGAATGTGAATTACAACGAAATCGCTAATTCATAAGACCATTTTACAATTCTGGCCCAAGTTAGAAGCAGAGCCAATATTGCAAGATGTCGATAGTCCATATCTCGGAAACTATAAGAGATAATGCAATTTGGCAATCGGCAACGTAATTAGCATGCCGAATATTACTTGGAATGTGAATTGGAGCGAAATCGCTAATTCATAAGACCATTTTACAATTCTGGCCCAAGTTAGAAGCAGAGCCAATATTGCAAGATGTCGATAGTCCATATCTCGGAAACTATAAGAGATAATACAATTTGGTAATCGGCAACGTAATTAGCATGCCGAATATTACTTGGAATGTGAACTGGAGCGAAATCGCTAATTCATAAGACCATTTTACAATTTTGACCCAAGTTAGAAGAAGAGCCAATATTGTAAAATGTCGATAGTCCATATCTCGGAAACTATAAGAGATAATGCAATTTGGCAATCGGCAACGTAATTAGCATGCCGAATATTACTTGGAATGTGAATTACAACGAAATCGCTAATTCATAAGACCATTTTACAATTCTGGCTCAAGTTAGAAGCAGAGCCAATATTGCAAAATGTCGATAGTCCATATCTCGGAAACTATAAGAGATAATGCAATTTGGCAATCGGCAACGTAATTAGCATGCCGAATATTACTTGGAATGTGAATTGGAGCGAAATCGCAAATTCATAAGACCACTTTACAATTTTGACCCAAGTTAGAAGCAGAGCCAATATTGTAAAATGTCGATAGTCCATATCTCGGAAACTATAAGAGATAATGCAATTTGGCAATCGGCAACGTAATTAGCATTCCGAATATTACTTGGAATGTGAATTACAATGAAATCGCTAATTCATAAGACCATTTTACAATTCTGGCCCAAGTTAGAAGCAGAGCCAATATTGCAAGATGTCGATAGTCCATATCTCGGAAACTATAAGAGATAATGCAATTTGGCAATCGGCAACGTAATTAGCAAGCGGAATATTACTTGGAATGTGAATTGGAGCCGAAATCGCTAATTCATAAGACCATTTTACAATTCTGGCCCAAGTTAGAAGCAGAGCCAATATTGCAAGATGTCGATAGTCCATATCTCGGAAACTATAAGAGATAATGCAATTTGGCAATCGGCAACGTAATTAGCATGCCGAATATTACTTGGAATGTGAATTACAACGAAATCGCTAATTCATAAGACCATTTTACAATTCTGGCCCAAGTTAGAAGCAGAGCCAATATTGCAAGATGTCGATAGTCCATATCTCAGAAACTATAAGAGATAATGCAATTTGGCAATCGGCAACGTAATTAGCATGCCGAATATTACTTGGAATGTGAATTGGAGCGAAATTGCTAATTCATAAGACCATTTTACAATTTTGACCCAAGTTAGAAGCAGAGCCAATATTGTAAAATGTCGATGGTCCATATCTCGGAAACTATAAGAGATAATGCAATTTGGCCATCGGCAGTGTAATTAGCATGCCGAATATTACTTGGAATGTGAATTACAACGAAATCGCTAATTCATAAGACCATTTTACAATTTTGACCCAAGTTAGAAGCAGAGCCAATATTGCAAGATGTCGATAGTCCATATCTCGGAAACTATAAGAGATAATGCAATTTGGCAATCGGCAACGTAATTAGCATGCCGAATATTACTTGGAATGTGAATTGGAGCGAAATCGCTAATTCATAAGACCATTTTACAATTCTGGCCCAAGTTAGAAGCAGAGACAATATTGCAAGATGTCGATAGTCCATATCTCTGAAACTATAAGAGATAATGCAATTTGGCAATCGGCAACGTAATTAGCATGCCGAATATTACTTGGAATGTGAACTGGAGCGAAATCGCTAATTCATAAGACCATTTTACAATTTTGACCCAAGTTAGAAGAAGAGCCAATATTGTAAAATGTCGATAGTCCATATCTCGGAAACTATAAGAGATAATGCAATTTGGCAATCGGCAACGTAATTAGCATGCCGAATATTACTTGGAATGTGAATTACAACAAAATCGCTAATTCATAAGACCATTTTACAATTCTGGCCCAAGTTAGAAGCAGAGCCAATATTGCAAGATGTCGATAGTCCATATCTCGGAAACTATAAGAGATAATGCAATTTGGCAATCGGCAACGTAATTAGCATGCCGAATATTACTTGGAATGTGAATTGGAGCGAAATCGCTAATTCATAAGACCATTTTACAATTCTGGCCCAAGTTAGAAGCAGAGCCAATATTGCAAGATGTCGATAGTCCATATCTCTGAAACTATAAGAGATAATGCAATTTGGCAATCGGCAACGTAATTAGCATGCCGAATATTACTTGGAATGTGAACTGGAGCGAAATCGCTAATTCATAAGACCATTTTACAATTTTGACCCAAGTTAGAAGAAGAGCCAATATTGTAAAATGTCGATAGTCCATATCTCGGAAACTATAAGAGATAATGCAATTTGGCAATCGGCAACGTAATTAGCATGCCGAATATTACTTGGAATGTGAATTACAACGAAATCGCTAATTCATAAGACCATTTTACAATTCTGGCTCAAGTTAGAAGCAGAGCCAATATTGCAAGATGTCGATAGTCCACATCTCGGAAACTATAAGAGATAATGCAATCTGGCAATCGGCAACGTAATTAGCATGCCGAATATTACTTGGAATGTGAATTGGAGCGAAATTGCTAATTCATAAGACCATTTTACAATTTTGACCCAAGTTAGAAGCAGAGCCAATATTGTAAAATGTCGATAGTCCATATCTCGGAAACTATAAGAGATAATGCAATTTGGCAATCGGCAACGTAATTAGCATGCCGAATATTACTTGGAATGTGAATTACAACGAAATCGCTAATTCATAAGACCATTTTACAATTCTGGCCCAAGTTAGAAGCAGAGCCAATATTGCAAGATGTCGATAGTCCATATCTCGGAAACTATAAGAGATAATGCAATTTGGCAATCGGCAACGTAATTAGCATGCCGAATATTACTTGGAATGTGAATTACAACGAAATCGCTAATTCATAAGACCATTTTACAATTCTGGCCCAAGTTAGAAGCAGAGCCAATATTGCAAGATGTCGATAGTCCATATCTCGGAAACTATAAGAGATAATGCAATTTGGCAATCGGCAACGTAATTAGCATGCCGAATATTACTTGGAATGTGAATTACAACGAAATCGCTAATTCATAAGACCATTTTACAATTCTGGCCCAAGTTAGAAGCAGAGCCAATATTGCAAGATGTCGATAGTCCATATCTCGGAAACTATAAGAGATAATGCAATTTAGCAATCGGCAACGTAATTAGCATGCCGAATATTACTTGGAATGTGAATTGGAGCGAGATTGCTAATTCATAAGACCATTTTACAATTTTGACCCAAGTTAGAAGCAGAGCCAATATTGTAAAATGTCGATAGTCCATATCTCGGAAACTATAAGAGATAATGCAATTTGGCAATCGGCAACGTAATTAGCATGCCGAATATTACTTGGAATGTGAATTACAACGAAATCGCTAATTCATAAGACCATTTTACAATTCTGACCCAAGTTAGAAGCAGAGCCAATATTGCAAGATGTCGATAGTCCATATCTCGGAAACTATAAGAGATAATGCAATTTGGCAATCGGCAACGTAATTAGCATGCCGAATATTACTTGGAATGTGAATTATAACGAAATCGCTAATTCATAAGACCATTTTACAATTCTGGCCCAAGTTAGAAGCAGAGCCAATATAGCAAGATGTCGATAGTCCATATCTCGGAAACTATAAGAGATAATGCAATTTGGCAATCGGCAACGTAATTAGCATGCCGAATATTACTTGGAATGTGAATTACAACGAAATCGCTAATTCATAAGACCATTTTACAATTCTGGCCCAAGTTAGAACCAGAGCCAATATTGCAAGATGTCGATAGTCCATATCTCGGAAACTATAAGAGATAATGCAATTTGGCAATCGGCAACGTAATTAGCATGCCGAATATTACTTGGAATGTGAACTGGAGCGAAATCGCTAATTCAAAAGACCATTTTACAATTTTGACCCAAGTTAGAAGAAGAGCCAATATTGTAAAAGGTCGATAGTCCATATCTCGGAAACTATAAGAGATAATGCAATTTGGCTATCGGCAACGTAATTAGCATGCCGAATATTACTTGGAATGTGAATTACAACGAAATCGCTAATTCATAAGACCATTTTACAATTCTGGCCCAAGTTAGAAGCAGAGCCAATATTGCAAGATGTCGATAGTCCATATCTCGGAAACTATAAGAGATAATGCAATTTGGCAATCGGCAACGTAATTAGCATGCCGAATATTACTTGGAATGTGAATTGGAGCGAAATCGCTAATTCATAAGACCATTTTACAATTCTGGCCCAAGTTAGAAGCAGAGCCAATATTGCAAGATGTCGATAGTCCATATCTCGGAAACTATAAGAGATAATGCAATTTGGCAATCGGCAACGTAATTAGCATGCCGAATATTACTTGGTATGTGAACTGGAGCGAAATCGCTAATTCATAAGACCAATTTACAATTTTGACCCAAGTTAGAAGAAAAGCCAATATTGTAAAATGTCGATAGTCCATATCTCGGAAACTATAAGAGATAATGCAATTTGGCCATCGGCAGTGTAATTAGCATGCCGAATATTACTTGGAATGTGAATTACAACGAAATCGCTAATTCATAAGACCATTTTACAATTCTGGCCCAAGTTAGAAGCAGAGCCAATATTGCAAGATGTCGATAGTCCATATCTCGGAAACTATAAGAGATAATGCAAATTGGCAATCGGCAACGTAATTAGCATGCCGAATATTACTTGGAATGTGAATTACAACAAAATCGCTAATTCATAAGACCATTTTACAATTCTGGCCCAAGTTAGAAGCAGAGCCAATATTGCAAGATGTCGATAGTCCATATCTCGGAAACTATAAGAGATAATGCAATTTGGCAATCGGCAACGTAATTAGCATGCCGAATATTACTTGGAATGTGAATTACAACGAAATCGCTAATTCATAAGACCATTTTACAATTCTGGCCCAAGTTAGAAGCAGAGCCAATATTGCAAGATGTCGATAGTCCATATCTGGGAAACTATAAGAGATAATGCAATTTGGCAATCGGCAACGTAATTAGCATGCCGAATATTACTTGGAATGTGAATTACAACGAAATCGCTAATTCATAAGACCATTTTACAATTCTTTCCCAAGTTAGAAGCAGAGCCAATATTGCAAGATGTCGATAGTCCATATCTCGGAAACTATAAGAGATAATGCAATTTGGCAATCGGCAACGTAATTAGCATGCCGAATATTACTTGGAATGTGAATTACAACGAAATCGCTAATTCATAAGACCATTTTACAATTCTGGCCCAAGTTAGAAGCAGAGCCAATATTGCAAGATGTCGATAGTCCATATCTCGGAAACTATAAGAGATAATGCAATTTGGCAATCGGCAACGTAATTAGCATGCCGAATATTACTTGGAATGTGAATTACAACGAAATCGCTAATTCATAAGACCATTTTACAATTATTCCCCAAGTTAGAAGCAGAGCCAATATTGCAAGATGTCGATAGTCCATATCTCGGAAACTATAAGAGATAATACAAATTGGCAATCGGCAACGTAATTAGCATGCCGAATATTACTTGGTATGTGAACTGGAGCGAAATCGCTAAGTCATAAGACCAATTTACAATTTTGACCCAAGTTAGAAGAAAAGCCAATATTGTAAAATGTCGATAGTCCATATCTCGGAAACTATAAGAGATAATGCAATTTGGCCATCGGCAGTGTAATTAGCATGCCGAATATTACTTGGAATGTGAATTACAACGAAATCGCTAATTCATAAGACCATTTTACAATTCTGGCCCAAGTTAGAAGCAGAGCCAATATTGCAAGATGTCGATAGTCCATATCTCGGAAACTATAAGAGATAATGCAAATTGGCAATCGGCAACGTAATTAGCATGCCGAATATTACTTGGAATGTGAATTACAACGAAATCGCTAATTCATAAGACCATTTTACAATTCTGGCCCAAGTTAGAAGCAGAGCCAATATTGCAAGATGTCGATAGTCCATATCTCGGAAACTATAAGAGATAATGCAATTTGGCAATCGGCAAAGTAATTAGCATGCCGAATATTACTTGGAATGTGAATTACAACGAAATCGCTAATTCATAAGACCATTTTACAATTCTGGCCCAAGTTAGAAGCAGAGCCAATATTGCAAGATGTCGATAGTCCATATCTCGGAAACTATAAGAGATAATGCAATTTGGCAATCGGCAACGTAATTAGCATGCCGAATATTACTTGGAATGTGAATTGGAGCGAAATCGCTAATTCATAAGACCATTTTACAATTTTGACCCAAGTTAGAAGCAGAGCCAATATTGTAAAATGTCGATAGTCCATACCTCGGAAACTATAAGAGATAATACAATTTGGCAATCGGCAACGTAATTAGCATGCCGAATATTACTTGGAATGTGAATTACAACGAAATCGCTAATTCATAAGACCATTTTACAATTCTGGCCCAAGTTAGAAGCAGAGCCAATATTGCAAGATGTCGATAGTCCATATCTCGGAAACTATAAGAGATAATGCAATTTGGCAATCGGCAACGTAATTAGCATGCCGAATATTACTTGGAATGTGAATTACAACAAAATCGCTAATTCATAAGACCATTTTACAATTCTGGCCCAAGGTAGAAGCAGAGCCAATTTTGCAAGATGTCGATAGTCCATATCTCGGAAACTATAAGAGATAATGCAATTTGGCAATCGGCAACGTAATTAGCATGCCGAATATTACTTGGAATGGGAATTGGAGCGAAATCGCTAATTCATAAGACCATTTTACAATTTTGACCCAAGTTAGAAGCAGAGCCAATATTGTAAAATGTCGATAGTCCATATCTCGGAAACTATAAGAGATAATGCAATTTGGCAATCGGCAACGTAATTAGCATGCCGAATATTACTTGGAATGTGAATTACAACGAAATCGCTAATTCATAAGACCATTTTACAATTCTGGCCCCAATTAGAAGCAGAGCCAATATTGCAAGATGTCGATAGTCCATATCTCGGAAACTATAAGAGATAATGCAATTTGGCAATCGGCAACGTAATTAGCATGCCGAATATTACTTGGAAAGTGAATTACAACGAAATCGCTAATTCATAAGACCATTTTACAATTCTGGCCCCAGTTAGAAGCAGAGCCAATATTGCAAGATGTCGATAGTCCACATCTCGGAAACTATAAGAGATAATGCAATTTGGCAATCGGCAACGTAATTAGCATGCGGAATATTACTTGGAATGTGAATTGGAGCCGAAATGGCTAATTCATAAGACCATTTTACAATTCTGGCCCAAGTTAGAAGCAGAGCCAATATTGCAAGATGTCGATAGTCCATATCTCGGAAACTATAAGAGATAATGCAATTTGGCAATCGGCAACGTAATTAGCATGCCGAATATTACTTGGAATGTGAATTACAACGAAATCGCTAATTCAGAAGACCATTTTACAATTCTGGCCCAAGTTAGAAGCAGAGCCAATATTGCAAGATGTCGATAGTCCATATCTCGGAAACTATAAGCGATAATGCAATTTGGCAATCGGCAACGTAATTAGCATGCCGAATATTACTTGGAATGTGAATAACAACGAAATCGCTAATTCATAAGACCATTTTACAATTCTGGCCCAAGTTAGAAGCAGAGCCAATATTGCAAGATGTCGATAGTCCATATCTCAGAAACTATAAGAGATAATGCAATTTGGCAATCGGCAACGTAATTAGCATGCCGAATATTACTTGGAATGTGAATTGGAGCGAAATTGCTAATTCATAAGACCATTTTACAATTTTGACCCAAGTTAGAAGCAGAGCCAATATTGTAAAATGTCGATGGTCCATATCTCGGAAACTATAAGAGATAATGCAATTTGGCCATCGGCAGTGTAATTAGCATGCCGAATATTACTTGGAATGTGAATTACAACGAAATCGCTAATTCATAAGACCATTTTACAATTTTGACCCAAGTTAGAAGCAGAGCCAATATTGCAAGATGTCGATAGTCCATATCTCGGAAACTATAAGAGATAATGCAATTTGGCAATCGGCAACGTAATTAGCATGCCGAATATTACTTGGAATGTGAATTACAACAAAATCGCTAATTCATAAGACCATTTTACAATTCTGGCCCAAGTTAGAAGCCGAGCCAATATTGCAAGATGTCGATAGTCCATATCTCGGAAACTATAAGAGATAATGCAATTTGGCAATCGGCAACGTAATTAGCATGCCGAATATTACTTGGAATGTGAACTGGAGCGAAATCGCTAATTCATAAGACCATTTTACAATTTTGACCCAAGTTAGAAGAAGAGCCAATATTGTAAAATGTCGATAGTCCATATCTCGGAAACTATAAGAGATAATGCAATTTGGCAATCGGCAACGTAATTAGCATGCCGAATATTACTTGGAATGTGAATGACAACGAAATCGCTAATTCATAAGACCATTTTACAATTCTGGCTCAAGTTAGAAGCAGAGCCAATATTGCAAGATGTCGATAGTCCATATCTCGGAAACTATAAGAGATAATGCAATCTGGCAATCGGCAACGTAATTAGCATGCCGAATATTACTTGGAATGTGAATTGGAGCGAAATTGCTAATTCATAAGACCATTTTACAATTTTAACCCAAGTTAGAAGCAGAGCCAATATTGCAAGATGTCGATAGTCCATATCTCGGAAACTATAAGAGATAACGCAATTTGTTAATCGGCAACGTAATTAGCATGCCGAATATTACTTGGAATGTGAATTACAACGAAATCGCTAATTCATAAGACCATTTTACAATTCTGGCTCAAGTTAGAAGCAGAGCCAATATTGCAAGATGTCGATAGTCCATATCTCGGAAACTATAAGAGATAATGCAATCTGGCAATCGGCAACGTAATTAGCATGCCGAATATTACTTGGAATGTGAATTGGAGCGAAATTGCTAATTCATAAGACCATTTTACAATTTTAACCCAAGTTAGAAGCAGAGCCAATATTGCAAGATGTCGATAGTCCATATCTCGGAAACTATAAGAGATAACGCAATTTGGCAATCGGCAACGTAATTAGCATGCCGAATATTACTTGGAATGTGAATTACAACGAAATCGCTAATTCATAAGACCATTTTACAATTCTGGCCCAAGTTAGAAGCAGAGCCAATATTGCAAGATGTCGATAGTCCATATCTCGGAAACTATAAGAGATAATGCAATTTGGCAATCGGCAACGTAATTAGCATGCCGAATATTACTTGGAATGTGAATTACAACGAAATCGCTAATTCATAAGACCATTTTACAATTCTGGCCCAAGTTAGAAGCAGAGCCAATATTGCAAGATGTCGATAGCCCATATCTCGGAAATTATAAGAGATAATGCAATTTGGCAATCGGCAACGTAATTAGCATGCCGAATATTACTTGGAATGTGAACTGGAGCGAAATCGCTAATTCAAAAGACCATTTTACAATTTTGACCCAAGTTAGAAGAAGAGCCAATATTGTAAAAGGTCGATAGTCCATATCTCGGAAACTATAAGAGATAATGCAATTTGGCTATCGGCAACGTAATTAGCATGCCGAATATTACTTGGAATGTGAATTACAACGAAATCGCTAATTCATAAGACCATTTTACAATTCTGGCCCAAGTTAGAAGCAGAGCCAATATTGCAAGATGTCGATAGTCCATATCTCGGAAACTATAAGAGATAATGCAATTTGGCAATCGGCAACGTAATTAGCATGCCGAATATTACTTGGAATGTGAATTGGAGCGAAATCGCTAATTCATAAGACCATTTTACAATTCTGGCCCAAGTTAGAAGCAGAGCCAATATTGCAAGATGTCGATAGTCCATATCTCGGAAACTATAAGAGATAATGCAATTTGGTAATCGGCAACTTAATTAGCATGCCGAATATTACTTGGAATGTGAACTGGAGCGAAATCGCTTATTCATAAGACCATTTTACAATTTTGACCCAAGTTAGAAGAAGAGCCAATATTGTAAAATGTCGATAGTCCATATCTCGGAAACTATAAGAGATAATGCAATTTGGCAATCGGCAACGTAATTAGCATGCCGAATATTACTTGGAATGTGAATTATAACGAAATCGCTAATTCATAAGACCATTTTACAATTCTGGCTCAAGTTAGAAGCAGAGCCAATATTGCAAAATGTCGATAGTCCATATCTCGGAAACTATAAGAGAAAATGCAATTTGGCAATCGGCAACGTAATTAGCATGCCGAATATTACTTGGAATGTGAATTGGAGCGAAATCGCCAATTCATAAGACCACTTTACAATTTTGACCCAAGTTAGAAGCAGAGCCATTATTGTAAAATGTCGATAGTCCATATCTCGGAAACTATAAGAGATAATGCAATTTGGCAATCGGCAACGTAATTAGCATGCCGAATATTACTTGGAATGTGAATTACAACGAAATCGCTAATTCATAAGACCATTTTACAATTCTGGCCCAAGTTAGAAGCAGAGCCAATATTGCAAGATGTCGATAGTCCATATCTCAGAAACTATAAGAGATAATGCAATTTGGCAATCGGCAACGTAATTAGCATGCGGAATATTACTTGGAATGTGAATTGGAGCCGAAATCGCTAATTCATAAGACCATTTTACAATTCTGGCCCAAGTTAGAAGCAGAGCCAATATTGCAAGATGTCGATAGTCCATATCTCGGAAACTATAAGAGATAATGCAATTTGGCAATCGGCAACGTAATTAGCATGCCGAATATTACTTGGAATGTGAATTACAACGAAATCGCTAATTCATAAGACCATTTTACAATTCTGGCCCAAGTTAGAAGCAGAGCCAATATTGCAAGATGTCGATAGTCCATATCTCGGAAACTATAAGAGGTAATGCAATTTGGCAATCGGCAACGTAATTAGCATGCCGAATATTACTTGGAATGTGAATTACAACGAAATCGCTAATTCATAAGACCATTTTACAATTCTGGCCCAAGTTAGAAGCAGAGACAATATTGCAAGATGTCGATAGTCCATATCTCGGAAACTATAAGAGATAATGCAATTTGGCAATCGGCAACGTAATTAGCATGCCGAATATTACTTGGAATGTGAATTACAACGAAATCGCTAATTCATAAGACCATTTTACAATTCTGGCCCAAGTTAGAAGCAGAGCCAATATTGCAAGATGTCGATAGTCCATATCTCGGAAACTATAAGAGATAATGCAATCTGGCAATCGGCAACGTAATTAGCATGCCGAATATTACTTGGAATGTGAATTACAACAAAATCGCTAATTCATAAGACCATTTTACAATTTTGACCCAAGTTAGAAGCAGAGCCAATATTGTAAAATGTCGATAGTCCATATCTCGGAAACTATAAGAGATAATGCAATTTGGCAATCGGCAACGTAATTAGCATGCCGAATATTACTTGGAAGGTGAATTACAACGAAATCGCTAATTCATAAGACCATTTTACAATTTTGACCCAAGTTAGAAGCAGAGCCAATATTGCAAGATGTCGATAGTCCATATCTCGGAAACTATAAGAGATAATGCAATTTGGCAATCGGCAACGTAATTAGCATGCCGAATATTACTTGGAATGTGAATTACAACAAAATCGCTAATTCATAAGACCATTTTACAATTCTGGCCCAAGTTAGAAGCAGAGCCAATATTGCAAGATGTCGATAGTCCATATCTCGGAAACTATAAGAGATAATGCAATTTGGCAATCGGCAACGTAATTAGCATGCCGAATATTACTTGGAATGTGAATTACAACGAAATCGCTAATTCATAAGACCATTTTACAATTCTGGCCCAAGTTAGAAGCAGAGCCAATATTGCAAGATGTCGATAGTCCATATCTCAGAAACTATAAGAGATAATGCAATTTGGCAATCGGCAACGTAATTAGCATGCCGAATATTACTTGGAATGTGAATTGGTGCGAAATTGCTAATTCATAAGACCATTTTACAATTTTGACCCAAGTTAGAAGCAGAGCCAATATTGTAAAATGTCGATGGTCCATATCTCGGAAACTATAAGAGATAATGCAATTTGGCCATCGGCAGTGTAATTAGCATGCCGAATATTACTTGGAATGTGAATTACAACGAAATCGCTAATTCATAAGACCATTTTACAATTCTGGCCCAAGTTAGAAGCAGAGCCAATATTGCAAGATGTCGATAGTCCATATCTCGGAAACTATAAGAGATAATGCAATTTGGCAATCGGCAAGGTAATTAGCATGCCGAATATTACTTGGAATGTGAATTACAACGAAATCGCTAATTCATAAGACCATTTTACAATTCTGGCCCAAGTTAGAAGCAGAGCCAATATTTCAAGATGTCGATAGTCCATATCTCGGAAACTATAAGAGATAATGCAATTTGGCAATCGGCAACGTAATTAGCATGCCGAATATTACTTGGAATGTGAATTACAACGAAATTGCTAATTCATAAGACCATTTTACAATTTTGACCCAAGTTAGAAGCAGAGCCAATATTGCAAGATGTCGATAGTCCATATCTCGGAAACTATAAGAGATAATGCAATCTGGCAATCGGCAACGAAATTAGCATGCCGAATATTACTTGGAATGTGAATTACAACAAAATCGCTAATTCATAAGACCATTTTACAATTTTGACCCAAGTTAGAAGCAGAGCCAATATTGTAAAATGTCGATAGTCCATATCTCGGAAACTATAAGAGATAATGCAATTTGGCAATCGGCAACGTAATTAGCATGCCGAATATTACTTGGAATGTGAATTACAACGAAATCGCTAATTCATAAGACCATTTTACAATTTTGACCCAAGTTAGAAGCAGAGCCAATATTGCAAGATGTCGATAGTCCATATCTCGGAAACTATAAGAGATAATGCAATTTGGCAATCGGCAACGTAATTAGCATGCCGAATATTACTTGGAATGTGAATTACAACAAAATCGCTAATTCATAAGACCATTTTACAATTCTGGCCCAAGTTAGAAGCAGAGCCAATATTGCAAGATGTCGATAGTCCATATCTCGGAAACTATAAGAGATAATGCAATTTGGCAATCGGCAACGTAATTAGCATGCCGAATATTACTTGGAATGTGAATTACAACGAAATCGCTAATTCATAAGACCATTTTACAATTCTGGCCCAAGTTAGAAGCAGAGCCAATATTGCAAGATGTCGATAGTACATATCTCAGAAACTATAAGAGATAATGCAATTTGGCAATCGGCAACGTAATTAGCATGCCGAATATTACTTGGAATGTGAGTTGGAGCGAAATTGCTAATTCATAAGACCATTTTACAATTTTGACCCAAGTTAGAAGCAGAGCCAATATTGTAAAATGTCGATGGTCCATATCTCGGAAACTATAAGAGATAATGCAATTTGGCCATCGGCAGTGTAATTAGCATGCCGAATATTACTTGGAATGTGAATTACAACAAAATCGCTAATTCATAAGACCATTTTACAATTCTGGCCCAAGTTAGAAGCAGAGCCAATATTGCAAGATGTCGATAGTCCATATCTCAGAAACTATAAGAGATAATGCAATTTGGCAATCGGCAACGTAATTAGCATGCCGAATATTACTTGGAATGTGAATTGGAGCGAAATCGCTAATTCATAAGACCATTTTACAATTCTGGCCCAAGTTAGAAGCAGAGCCAATATTGCAAGATGTCGATAGTCCATATCTCGGAAACTATAAGAGATAATGCAATTTGGCAATCGGCAACGTAGCATGCCGAATATTACTTGGAATGTGAACTGGAGCGAAATCGCTAATTCATAAGACCATTTTACAATTTTGACCCAAGTTAGAAGAAGAGCCAATATTGTAAAATGTCGATAGTCCATATCTCGGAAACTATAAGAGATAATGCAATTTGGCAATCGGCAACGTAATTAGCATGTCGAATATTACTTGGAATGGGAATTACAACGAAATCGCTAATTCATAAGACCATTTTACAATTTTGACCCAAGTTAGAAGCAGAGCCAATATTGCAAGATGTCGATAGTCCATATCTCGGAAACTATAAGAGATAATGCAATCTGGCAATCGGCAACGAAATTAGCATGCCGAATATTACTTGGAATGTGAATTACAACAAAATCGCTAATTCATAAGACCATTTTACAATTTTGACCCAAGTTAGAAGCAGAGCCAATATTGTAAAATGTCGATAGTCCATATCTCGGAAACTATAAGAGATAATGCAATTTGGCAATCGGCAACGTAATTAGCATGCCGAATATTACTTGGAATGTGAATTACAACGAAATCGCTAATTCATAAGACCATTTTACAATTTTGACCCAAGTTAGAAGCAGAGCCAATATTGCAAGATGTCGATAGTCCATATCTCGGAAACTATAAGAGATAATGCAATTTGGCAATCGGCAACGTAATTAGCATGCCGAATATTACTTGGAATGTGAATTACAACAAAATCGCTAATTCATAAGACCATTTTACAATTCTGGCCCAAGTTAGAAGCAGAGCCAATATTGCAAGATGTCGATAGTCCATATCTCGGAAACTATAAGAGATAATGCAATTTGGCAATCGGCAACGTAATTAGCATGCCGAATATTACTTGGAATGTGAATTACAACGAAATCGCTAATTCATAAGACCATTTTACAATTCTGGCCCAAGTTAGAAGCAGAGCCAATATTGCAAGATGTCGATAGTACATATCTCAGAAACTATAAGAGATAATGCAATTTGGCAATCGGCAACGTAATTAGCATGCCGAATATTACTTGGAATGTGAGTTGGAGCGAAATTGCTAATTCATAAGACCATTTTACAATTTTGACCCAAGTTAGAAGCAGAGCCAATATTGTAAAATGTCGATGGTCCATATCTCGGAAACTATAAGAGATAATGCAATTTGGCCATCGGCAGTGTAATTAGCATGCCGAATATTACTTGGAATGTGAATTACAACAAAATCGCTAATTCATAAGACCATTTTACAATTCTGGCCCAAGTTAGAAGCAGAGCCAATATTGCAAGATGTCGATAGTCCATATCTCAGAAACTATAAGAGATAATGCAATTTGGCAATCGGCAACGTAATTAGCATGCCGAATATTACTTGGAATGTGAATTGGAGCGAAATCGCTAATTCATAAGACCATTTTACAATTCTGGCCCAAGTTAGAAGCAGAGCCAATATTGCAAGATGTCGATAGTCCATATCTCGGAAACTATAAGAGATAATGCAATTTGGCAATCGGCAACGTAGCATGCCGAATATTACTTGGAATGTGAACTGGAGCGAAATCGCTAATTCATAAGACCATTTTACAATTTTGACCCAAGTTAGAAGAAGAGCCAATATTGTAAAATGTCGATAGTCCATATCTCGGAAACTATAAGAGATAATGCAATTTGGCAATCGGCAACGTAATTAGCATGTCGAATATTACTTGGAATGTGAATTACAACGAAATCGCTAATTCATAAGACCATTTTACAATTCTGGCTCAAGTTAGAAGCAGAGCCAATATTGCAAGATGTCGATAGTCCATATCTCGGAAACTATAAGAGATAATGCAATTTGGCAATCTGTAACGTAATTAGCATGCCGAATATTACTTGGAATGTGAATTACAACAAAATCGCTAATTCATAAGACCATTTTACAATTTTGACCCAAGTTAGAAGCAGAGCCAATATTGTAAAATGTCGATAGTCCATATCTCGGAAACTATAAGAGATAATGCAATTTGGCAATCGGCAACGTAATTAGCATGCCGAATATTACTTGGAATGTAAATTACAACGAAATCGCTAATTCATAAGACCATTTTACAATTCTGGTCCAAGTTAGAAGCAGAGCCAATATTGTAAAATGTCGATGGTCCATATCTCGGAAACTATAAGAGATAATGCAATTTGGCCATCGGCAGTGTAATTAGCATGCCGAATATTACTTGGAATGTGAATTACAACGAAATCGCTAATTCATAAGACCATTTTACAATTTTGACCCAAGTTAGAAGCAGAGCCAATATTGCAAGATGTCGATAGTCCATATCTCGGAAACTATAAGAGATAATGCAATTTGGCAATCGGCAACGTAATTAGCATGCCGAATATTACTTGGAATGTGAATTACAACAAAATCGCTAATTCATAAGACCATTTTACAATTCTGGCCCAAGTTAGAAGCAGAGCCAATATTGCAAGGTGTCGATAGTCCATATCTCGGAAACTATAAGAGATAATGCAATTTGGCAATCGGCAACGTAATTAGCATGCCGAATATTACTTGGAATGTGAATTACAACGAAATCGCTAATTCATAAGACCATTTTACAATTCTGGCCCAAGTTAGAAGCAGAGCCAATATTGCAAGATGTCGATAGTCCATATCTCGGAAACTATAAGAGATAATGCAATTTGGCAATCGGCAACGTAATTAGCATGCCGAATATTACTTGGAATGTGAATTGGAGCGAAATCGCTAATTCATAAGACCACTTTACAATTTTGACCCAAGTTAGAAGCAGAGCCAATATTGTAAAATGTCGATAGTCCATATCTCGGAAACTATAAGAGATAATGCAATTTGGCAATCGGCAACGTAATTAGCATGCCGAATATTACTTGGAATGTGAATTACAACGAAATCGCTAATTCATAAGACCATTTTACAATTCTGACCCAAGTTAGAAGCAGATCCAATATTGCAAGATGTCGATAGTCCATATCTCGGAAACTATAAGAGATAATGCAATTTGGCAATCGGCAACGTAATTAGAATGCCGAATATTACTTGGAATGTGAATTACAACGAAATCGCTAATTCATAAGACCATTTTACAATTCTGGCCCAAGTTAGAAGCAGAGCCAATATTGCAAGATGTCGATAGTCCATATCTCGGAAACTATAAGAGATAATGCAATTTGGCAATCGGCAACGTAATTAGCATGCCGAATATTACTTGGAATGTGAATTGGAGCGAAATCGCTAATTCATAAGACCACTTTACAATTTTGACCCAAGTTAGAAGCAGAGCCAATATTGTAAAATGTGAATAGTCCATATCTCGGAAACTATAAGAGATAATGCAATTTGGCAATCGGCAACGTAATTAGCATGCCGAATATTACTTGGAATGTGAATTACAACGAAATCGCTAATTCATAAGACCATTTTACAATTCTGGCCCAAGTTAGAAGCAGAGCCAATATTGCAAGATGTCGATAGTCCATATCTCGGAAACTATAAGAGATAATGCAATTTGGCAATCGGCAACGTAATTAGCATGCCGAATATTACTTGGAATGTGAATTGGAGCGAAATCGCTAATTCATAAGACCACTTTACAATTTTGACCCAAGTTAGAAGCAGAGCCAATATTGTAAAATGTCGATAGTCCATATCTCGGAAACTATAAGAGATAATGCAATTTGGCAATCGGCAACGTAATTAGCATGCCGAATATTACTTGGAATGTGAATTACAACGAAATCGCTAATTCAAAAGACCATTTTACAATTCTGGCCCAAGTTAGAAGCAGAGCCAATATTTCAAGATGTCGATAGTCCATATCTCGGAAACTATAAGAGATAATGCAATTTGGCAATCGGCAACGTAATTAGCATGCGGAATATTACTTGGAATGTGAATTGGAGCCGAAATGGCTAATTCATAAGACCATTTTACAATTCTGGCCCAAGTTAGAAGCAGAGCCAATATTGCAAGATGTCGATAGTCCATATCTCGGAAACTATAAGAGATAATGCAATTTGGCAATCGGCAACGTAATTAGCATGCCGAATATTACTTGGAATGTGAATTACAACGAAATCGCTAATTCATAAGACCATTTTACAATTCTGGCCCAAGTTAGAAGCAGAGCCAATATTGCAAGATGTCGATAGTCCATATCTCGGAAACTATAAGAGATAATGCAATTTGGCAATCGGCAACGTAATTAGCATGCCGAATATTACTTGGAATGTGAATTACAACGAAATCGCTAATTCATAAGACCATTTTACAATTCTGGCCCAAGTTAGAAGCAGAGCCAATATTGCAAGATGTCGATAGTCCATATCTCAGAAACTATAAGAGATAATGCAATTTCGCAATCGGCAACGTAATTAGCATGCCGAATATTACTTGGAATGTGAATTGGAGCGAAATTGCTAATTCATAAGACCATTTTACAATTTTGACCCAAGTTAGAAGCAGAGCCAATATTGTAAAATGTCGATGGTCCATATCTCGGAAACTATAAGAGATAATGCAATTTGGCCATCGGCAGTGTAATTAGCATGCCGAATATTACTTGGAATGTGAATTACAACGAAATCGCTAATTCATAAGACCATTTTACAATTTTGACCCAAGTTAGAAGCAGAGCCAATATTGCAAGATGTCGATAGTCCATATCTCGGAAACTATAAGAGATAATGCAATTTGGCAATCGGCAACGTAATTAGCATGCCGAATATTACTTGGAATGTGAATTACAACGAAATCGCTAATTCATAAGACCATTTTACAATTTTGACCCAAGTTAGAAGAAGAGCCAATATTGTAAAATGTCGATAGTCCATATCTCGGAAACTATAAGATATAATGCAATTTGGCAATCGGCAACGTAATTGGAATGTGAATTACAACGAAATCGCTAATTCATAAGACCATTTTACAATTCTGGCCCAAGTTAGAAGCAGAGCCAATATTGTAAAATGTCGATAGTCCATATCTCGGAAACTATAAGAGATAATGCAATTTGGCCATCGGCAGTGTAATTAGCATGCCGAATATTACTTGGAATGTGAATTACAACGAAATCGCTAATTCATAAGACCATTTTACAATTCTGGCCCAAGTTAGTAGCAGAGCCAATATTGCAAGATGTCGATAGTCCATATCTCGGAAACTATAAGAGATAATGCAATTTGGCAATCGGCAACGTAATTAGCATGCCGAATATTACTTGGAATGTGAATTACAACGAAATCGCTAATTCATAAGACCATTTTACAATTCTGGCCCAAGTTAGAAGCAGAGCCAATATTGCAAGATGTCGATAGTCCATATCTCGGAAACTATAAGAGATAATGCAATTTGGCAATCGGCAACGTAATTAGCATGCCGAATATTACTTGGAATGTGAATTACAACGAAATCGCTAATTCATAAGACCATTTTACAATTCTGGCCCAAGTTAGAAACAGAGCCAATATTGCAAGATGTCGATAGTCCATATCTCGGAAACTATAAGAGATAATGCAATTTGGCAATCGGCAACGTAATTAGCATGCCGAATATTACTTGGAATGTGAATTGGAGCCGAAATCGCTAATTCATAAGACCATTTTACAATTCTGGCCCAAGTTAGAAGCAGAGCCAATATTGCAAGATGTCGATAGTCCATATCTCGGAAACTATAAGAGATAATGCAATTTGGCAATCGGCAACGTAATTAGCATGCCGAATATTACTTGGAATGTGAATTACAACGAAATCGCTAATTCATAAGACCATTTTACAATTCTGGCCCAAATTAGAAGCAGAGCCAATATTGCAAGATGTCGATAGTCCATATCTCGGAAACTATAAGAGATAATGCAATTTGGCAATCGGCAACGTAATTAGCATGCCGAATATTACTTGAAATGTGAATTACAACGAAATCGCTAATTCATAAGACCATTTTACAATTCTGGCCCAAGTTAGAAGCAGAGCCAATATTGCAAGATGTCGATAGTCCATATCTCGGAAACTATAAGAGATAATGCAATTTGGCAATCGGCAACGTAATTAGCATGCCGAATATTACTTGGAATGTGAATTGGAGCGAGATTGCTAATTCATAAGACCATTTTACAATTTTGACCCAAGTTAGAAGCAGAGCCAATATTGTAAAATGTCGATAGTCCATATCTCGGAAACTATAAGAGATAATGCAATTTGGCAATCGGCAACGTAATTAGCATGCCGAATATTACTTGGAATGTGAATTACAACGAAATCGTTAATTCATAAGACCATTTTACAATTCTGGCCCAAGTTAGAAGCAGAGCCAATATTGCAAGATGTCGATAGTCCATATCTCGGAAACTATAAGAGATAATGCAATTTGGCAATCGGCAACGTAATTAGCATGCCGAATATTACTTGGAATGTGAACTGGAGCGAAATCGCTAATTCATAAGACCATTTTACAATTTTGACCCAAGTTAGAAGAAGAGCCAATATTGTAAAATGTCGATAGTCCATATCTCGGAAACTATAAGAGATAATGCAATTTGGCAATCGGCAACGTAATTAGCATGCCGAATATTACTTGGAATGTGAATTACAACGAAATCGCTAATTCATAAGACCATTTTACAATTCTGGCTCAAGTTAGAAGCAGAGCCAATATTGCAAGATGTCGATAGTCCATATCTCGGAAACTATAAGAGATAATGCAATTTGGCAATCGGCAACGTAATTAGCATGCCGAATATTACTTGGAATGTGAATTACAACAAAATCGCTAATTCATAAGACCATTTTACAATTTTGACCCAAGTTAGAAGCAGAGAAAATATTGTAAAATGTCGATAGTCCATATCTCGGAAACTATAAGACATAATGCAATTTGGCCATCGGCAACGTAATTAGCATGCCGAATATTACTTGGAATGTGAATTACAACGAAATCGCTAATTCATAAGACCATTTTACAATTCTGGTCTAAGTTAGAAGCAGAGCCAATATTGTAAAATGTCGATGGTCCATATCTCGGAAACTATAAGAGATAATGCAATTTGGCCATCGGCAGTGTAATTAGCATGCCGAATATTACTTGGAATGTGAATTACAACAAAATCGCTAATTCATAAGACCATTTTACAATTCTGGCCCAAGTTAGAAGCAGAGCCAATATTGCAAGGTGTCGATAGTCCATATCTCGGAAACTATAAGAGATAATGCAATTTGGCAATCGGCAACGTAATTAGCATGCCGAATATTACTTGGAATGTGAATTACAACGAAATCGCTAATTCATAAGACCATTTTACAATTCTGGCCCAAGTTAGAAGCAGAGCCAATATTGCAAGATGTCGATAGTCCATATCTCGGAAACTATAAGAGATAATGCAATTTGGCAATCGGCAACGTAATTAGCATGCCGAATATTACTTGGAATGTGAATTGGAGCGAAATCGCTAATTCATAAGACCACTTTACAATTTTGACCCAAGTTAGAAGCAGAGCCAATATTGTAAAATGTCGATAGTCCATATCTCGGAAACTATAAGAGATAATGCAATTTGGCAATCGGCAACGTAATTAGCATGCCGAATATTACTTGGAATGTGAATTACAACGAAATCGCTAATTCATAAGACCATTTTACAATTCTGACCCAAGTTAGAAGCAGATCCAATATTGCAAGATGTCGATAGTCCATATCTCGGAAACTATAAGAGATAATGCAATTTGGCAATCGGCAACGTAATTAGCATGCCGAATATTACTTGGAATGTGAATTACAACGAAATCGCTAATTCATAAGACCATTTTACAATTCTGGCCCAAGTTAGAAGCAGAGCCAATATTGCAAGATGTCGATAGTCCATATCTCGGAAACTATAAGAGATAATGCAATTTGGCAATCGGCAACGTAATTAGCATGGCGAATATTACTTGGAATGTGAATTGGAGCGAAATCGCTAATTCATAAGGCCACTTTACAATTTTGACCCAAGTTAGAAGCAGAGCCAATATTGTAAAATGTGGATAGTCCATATCTCGGAAACTATAAGAGATAATGCAATTTGGCAATCGGCAACGTAATTAGCATGCCAAATATTACTTGGAATGTGAATTACAACGAAATCGCTAATTCATAAGACCATTTTACAATTCTGGCCCAAGTTAGAAGCAGAGCCAATATTGCAAGATGTCGATAGTCCATATCTCGGAAACTATAAGAGATAATGCAATTTGGCAATCGGCAACGTAATTAGCATGCCGAATATTACTTGGAATGTGAATTGGAGCGAAATCGCTAATTCATAAGACCACTTTACAATTTTGACCCAAGTTAGAAGCAGAGCCAATATTGTAAAATGTCGATAGTCCATATCTCGGAAACTATAAGAGATAATGCAATTTGGCAATCGGCAACGTAATTAGCATGCCGAATATTACTTGGAATGTGAATTACAACGAAATCGCTAATTCATAAGACCATTTTACAATTCTGGCCCAAGTTAGAAGCAGAGCCAATATTTCAAGATGTCGATAGTCCATATCTCGGAAACTATAAGAGATAATGCAATTTGGCAATCGGCAACGTAATTAGCATGCGGAATATTACTTGGAATGTGAATTGGAGCCGAAATGGCTAATTCATAAGACCATTTTACAATTCTGGCCCAAGTTAGAAGCAGAGCCAATATTGCAAGATGTCGATAGTCCATATCTCGGAAACTATAAGAGATAATGCAATTTGGCAATCGGCAACGTAATTAGCATGCCGAATATTACTTGGAATGTGAATTACAACGAAATCGCTAATTCATAAGACCATTTTACAATTCTGGCCCAAGTTAGAAGCAGAGCCAATATTGCAAGATGTCGATAGTCCATATCTCGGAAACTATAAGAGATAATGCAATTTCGCAATCGGCAACGTAATTAGCATGCCGAATATTACTTGGAATGTGAATTACAACGAAATCGCTAATTCATAAGACCATTTTACAATTCTGGCCCAAGTTAGAAGCAGAGCCAATATTGCAAGATGTCGATAGTCCATATCTCAGAAACTATAAGAGATAATGCAATTTGGCAATCGGCAACGTAATTAGCATGCCGAATATTACTTGGAATGTGAATTGGAGCGAAATTGCTAATTCATAAGACCATTTTACAATTTTGACCCAAGTTAGAAGCAGAGCCAATATTGTAAAATGTCGATGGTCCATATCTCGGAAACTATAAGAGATAATGCAATTTGGCCATCGGCAGTGTAATTAGCATGCCGAATATTACTTGGACTGTGAATTACAACGAAATCGCTAATTCATAAGACCATTTTACAATTTTGACCCAAGTTAGAAGCAGAGCCAATATTGCAAGATGTCGATAGTCCATATCTCGGAAACTATAAGAGATAATGCAATTTGGCAATCGGCAACGTAATTAGCATGCCGAATATTACTTGGAATGTGAATTACAACGAAATCGCTAATTCATAAGACCATTTTACAATTTTGACCCAAGTTAGAAGAAGAGCCAATATTGTAAAATGTCGATAGTCCATATCTCGGAAACTATAAGAGATAATGCAATTTGGCAATCGGCAACGTAATTGGAATGTGAATTACAACGAAATCGCTAATTCATAAGACCATTTTACAATTCTGTCCCAAGTTAGAAGCAGAGCCAATATTGTAAAATGTCGATAGTCCATATCTCGGAAACTATAAGAGATAATGCAATTTGGCCATCGGCAGTGTAATTAGCATGCCGAATATTACTTGGAATGTGAATTACAACGAAATCGCTAATTCATAAGACCATTTTACAATTCTGGCCCAAGTTAGTAGCAGAGCCAATATTGCAAGATGTCGATAGTCCATATCTCGGAAACTATAAGAGATAATGCAATTTGGCAATCGGCAACGTAATTAGCATGCCGAATATTACTTGGAATGTGAATTACAACGAAATCGCTAATTCATAAGACCATTTTACAATTCTGGCCCAAGTTAGAAGCAGAGCCAATATTGCAAGATGTCGATAGTCCATATCTCGGAAACTATAAGAGATAATGCAATTTGGCAATCGGCAACGTAATTAGCATGCCGAATATTACTTGTAATGTGAATTACAACGAAATCGCTAATTCATAAGACCATTTTACAATTCTGGCCCAAGTTAGAAACAGAGCCAATATTGCAAGATGTCGATAGTCCATATCTCGGAAACTATAAGAGATAATGCAATTTCGCAATCGGCAACGTAATTAGCATGCCGAATATTACTTCGAATGTGAATTGGAGCCGAAATCGCTAATTCATAAGACCATTTTACAATTCTGGCCCAAGTTAGAAGCAGAGCCAATATTGCAAGATGTCGATAGTCCATATCTCGGAAACTATAAGAGATAATGCAATTTGGCAATCGGCAACGTAATTAGCATGCCGAATATTACTTGGAATGTGAATTACAACGAAATCGCTAATTCATAAGACCATTTTACAATTCTGGCCCAAGTTAGAAGCAGAGCCAATATTGCAAGATGTCGATAGTCCATATCTCGGAAACTATAAGAGATAATGCAATTTGGCAATCGGCAACGTAATTAGCATGCCGAATATTACTTGGAATGTGAATTACAACGAAATCGCTAATTCATAAGACCATTTTACAATTCTGGCCCAAGTTAGAAGCAGAGCCAATATTGCAAGATGTCGATAGTCCATATCTCGGAAACTATAAGAGATAATGCAATTTGGCAATCGGCAACGTAATTAGCATGCCGAATATTACTTGGAATGTGAATTGGAGCGAGATTGCTAATTCATAAGACCATTTTACAATTTTGACCCAAGTTAGAAGCAGAGCCAATATTGTAAAATATCGATAGTCCATATCTCGGAAACTATAAGAGATAATGCAATTTGGCAATCGGCAACGTAATTAGCATGCCGAATATTACTTGGAATGTGAATTACAACGAAATCGCTAATTCATAAGACCATTTTACAATTCTGGCCCAAGTTAGAAGCAGAGCCAATATTGCAAGATGTCGATAGTCCATATCTCGGAAACTATAAGAGATAATGCAATTTGGCAATCGGCAACGTAATTAGCATGCCGAATATTACTTGGAATGTGAATTGGAGCGAAATCGCTAATTCATAAGACCACTTTACAATTTTGACCCAAGTTAGAAGCAGAGCCAATATTGTAAAATGTCGATAGTCCATATCTCGGAAACTATAAGAGATAATGCAATTTGGCAATCGGCAACGTAATTAGCATGCCGAATATTACTTGGAATGTGAATTACAACGAAATCGCTAATTCATAAGACCATTTTACAATTCTGGCCCAAGTTAGAAGCAGAGCCAATATTGCAAGATGTCGATAGTCCATATCTCGGAAACTAAAAGAGATAATGCAATTTGGCAATCGGCAACGTAATTAGCATGCGGAATATTACTTGGAATGTGAATTGGAGCCGAAATGGCTAATTCATAAGACCATTTTACAATTCTAGCCCAAGTTAGAAGCAGAGCCAATATTGCAAGATGTCGATAGTCCATATCTCGGAAACTATAAGAGATAATGCAATTTGGCAATCGGCAACGTAATTAGCATGCCGAATATTACTTGGAATGTGAATTACAACGAAATCGCTAATTCATAAGACCATTTTACAATTCTGGCCCAAGTTAGAAGCAGAGCCAATATTGCAAGATATCGATAGTCCATATCTCGGAAACTATAAGAGATAATGCAATTTGGCAATCGGCAACGTAATTAGCATGCCGAATATTACTTGGAATGTGAATTACAACGAAATCGTTAATTCATAAGACCATTTTACAATTCTGGCCCAAGTTAGAAGCAGAGCCAATATTGCAAGATGTCGATAGTCCATATCTCAGAAACTATAAGAGATAATGCAATTTGGCAATCGGCAACGTAATTAGCATGCCGAATATTACTTGGAATGTGAATTGGAGCGAAATTGCTAATTCATAAGACCATTTTACAATTTTGACCCAAGTTAGAAGCAGAGCCAATATTCTAAAATGTCGATGGTCCATATCTCGGAAACTATAAGAGATAATGCAATTTGGCCATCGGCAGTGTAATTAGCATGCCGAATATTACTTGGAATGTGAATTACAACGAAATCGCTAATTCATAAGACCATTTTACAATTTTGACCCAAGTTAGAAGCAGAGCCAATATTGCAAGATGTCGATAGTCCATATCTCGGAAACTATAAGAGATAATGCAATTTGGCAATCGGCAACGTAATTAGCATGCCGAATATTACTTGGAATGTGAATTACAACAAAATCGCTAATTCATAAGACCATTTTACAATTCTGGCCCAAGTTAGAAGCAGAGCCAATATTGCAAGATGTCGATAGTCCATATCTCGGAAACTATAAGAGATAATGCAATTTGGCAATCGGCAACGTAATTAGCATGCCGAATATTACTTGGAATGTGAACTGGAGCGAAATCGCTAATTCATAAGACCATTTTACAATTTTGACCCAAGTTAGAAGAAGAGCCAATATTGTAAAATGTCGATAGTCCATATCTCGGAAACTATAAGAGATAATGCAATTTGGCAATCGGCAACGTAATTAGCATGCCGAATATTACTTGGAATGTGAATTACAACGAAATCGCTAATTCATAAGACCATTTTACAATTCTGGCTCAAGTTAGAAGCAGAGCCAATATTGCAAGATGTCGATAGTCCATGTCTCGGAAACTATAAGAGATAATGCAATCTGGCAATCGGCAACGTAATTAGCATGCCGAATATTACTTGGAATGTGAATTACAACGAAATCGCTAATTCATAAGACCATTTTACAATTCTGGCCCAAGTTAGAAGCAGAGCCAATATTGCAAGATGTCGATAGTCCATATCTCGGAAACTATAAGAGATAATGCAATTTGGCAATCGGCAACGTAATTAGCATGCGGAATATTACTTGGAATGTGAATTGGAGCCGAAATGGCTAATTCATAAGACCATTTTACAATTCTGGCCCAAGTTAGAAGCAGAGCCAATATTGCAAGATGTCGATAGTCCATATCTCGGAAACTATAAGAGATAATGCAATTTGGCAATCGGCAACGTAATTAGCATGCCGAATATTACTTGGAATGTGAATTACAACGAAATCGCTAATTCATAAGACCATTTTACAATTCTGGCCCAAGTTAGAAGCAGAGCCAATATTGCAAGATGTCGATAGTCCATATCTCGGAAACTATAAGAGATAATGCAATTTGGCAATCGGCAACGTAATTAGAATGCCGAATATTACTTGGAATGTGAATTACAACGAAATCGCTAATTCATAAGACCATTTTACAATTCTGGCCCAAGTTAGAAGCAGAGCCAATATTGCAAGATGTCGATAGTCCATATCTCAGAAACTATAAGAGATAATGCAATTTGGCAATCGGCAACGTAATTAGCATGCCGAATATTACTTGGAATGTGAATTGGAGCGAAATTGCTAATTCATAAGACCATTTTACAATTTTGACCCAAGTTAGAAGCAGAGCCAATATTGTAAAATGTCGATGGTGCATATCTCGGAAACTATAAGAGATAATGCAATTTGGCCATTGGCAGTGTAATTAGCATGCCGAATGTTACTTGGAATGTGAATTACAACGAAATCGCTAATTCATAAGACCATTTTACAATTTTGACCCAAGTTAGAAGCAGAGCCAATATTGCAAGATGTCGATAGTCCATATCTCGGAAACTATAAGAGATAATGCAATTTGGCAATCGGCAACGTAATTAGCATGCCGAATATTACTTGGAATGTGAATTACAACAAAATCGCTAATTCATAAGACCATTTTACAATTCTGGCCCAAGTTAGAAGCAGAGCCAATATTGCAAGATGTCGATAGTCCATATCTCAGAAACTATAAGAGATAATGCAATTTGGCAATCGGCAACGTAATTAGCATGCCGAATATTACTTGGAATGTGAATTGGAGCGAAATCGCTAATTCATAAGACCATTTTACAATTCTGGCCCAAGTTAGAAGCAGAGCCAATATTGCAAGATGTCGATAGTCCATATCTCGGAAACTATAAGAGATAATGCAATTTGGCAATCGGCAACGTAATTAGCATGCCGAATATTACTTGGAATGTGAATTGGAGCGAAATCGCTAATTCATAAGACCACTTTACAATTTTGACCCAAGTTAGAAGCAGAGACAATATTGTAAAATGTCGATAGTCCATATCTCGGAAACTATAAGAGATAATGCAATTTGGAAATCGGCAACGTAATTAGCATGCCGAATATTACTTGGAATGTGAATTACAACGAAATCGCTAATTCATAAGACCATTTTACAATTCTGGCCCAAGTTAGAAGCAGAGCCAATATTGCAAGATGTCGATAGTCCATATCTCGGAAACTATAAGAGATAATGCAATTTGGCAATCGGCAACGTAATTAGCATGCGGAATATTACTTGGAATGTGAATTGGAGCCGAAATGGCTAATTCATAAGACCATTTTACAATTCTGGCCCAAGTTAGAAGCAGAGCCAATATTGCAAGATGTCGATAGTCCATATCTCGGAAACTATAAGAGATAATGCAATTTGGCAATCGGCAACGTAATTAGCATGCCGAATATTACTTGGAATGTGAATTACAACGAAATCGCTAATTCATAAGACCATTTTACAGTTCTGGCCCAAGTTAGAAGCAGAGCCAATATTGCAAGATGTCGATAGTCCATATCTCGGAAACTATAAGAGATAATGCAATTTGGCAATCGGCAACGTAATTAGCATGCCGAATATTACTTGGAATGTGAATTACAACGAAATCGCTAATTCATAAGACCATTTTACAATTCTGGCCCAAGTTAGAAGCAGAGCCAATATTGCAAGATGTCGATAGTCCATATCTCAGAAACTATAAGAGATAATGCAATTTGGCAATCGGCAACGTAATTAGCATGCCGAATATTACTTGGAATGTGAATTGGAGCGAAATTGCTAATTCATAAGACCATTTTACAATTTTGACCCAAGTTAGAAGCAGAGCCAATATTGTAAAATGTCGATGGTCCATATCTCGGAAACTATAAGAGATAATGCAATTTGGCCATCGGCAGTGTAATTAGCATACCGAATATTACTTGGAATGTGAATTACAACGAAATCGCTAATTCATAAGACCATTTTACAATTTTGACCCAAGTTAGAAGCAGAGCCAATATTGCAAGATGTCGATAGTCCATATCTCGGAAACTATAAGAGATAATGCAATTTGGCAATCGGCAACGTAATTAGCATGCCGAATATTACTTGGAATGTGAATTACAACAAAATCGCTAATTCATAAGACCATTTTACAATTCTGGCCCAAGTTAGAAGCAGAGCCAATATTGCAAGATGTCGATAGTCCATATCTCGGAAACTATAAGAGATAATGCAATTTGGCAATCGGCAACGTAATTAGCATGCCGAATATTACTTGGAATGTGAATTACAACGAAATCGCTAATTCATAAGACCATTTTACAATTCTGGCCCAAGTTAGAAGCAGAGCCAATATTGCAAGATGTCGATAGTCCATATCTCGGAAACTATAAGAGATAATGCAATTTGGCAATCGGCAACGTAATTAGCATGCCGAATATTACTTGGAATGTGAATTACAACGAAATCGCTAATTCATAAGACCATTTTACAATTCTGGCCCAAGTTAGAAGCAGAGCCAATATTGCAACATGTCGATAGTCCATATCTCGGAAACTATAAGAGATAATGCAATTTGACAATCGGCAACGTAATTAGCATGCTGAATATTACTTGGAATTTGAATTACAACGAAATCGCTAATTCATAAGACCATTTTACAATTCTGGCCCAAGTTAGAAGCAGAGCCAATATTGCAAGATGTCGATAGTCCATATCTCGGAAACTATAAGAGATAATGCAATTTGGCAATCGGCAACGTAATTAGCATGCCGAATATTACTTGGAATGTGAATTGGAGCGAGATTGCTAATTCATAAGACCATTTTACAATTTTGACCCAAGTTAGAAGCAGAGCCAATATTGTAAAATATCGATAGTCCATATCTCGGAAACTATAAGAGATAATGCAATTTGGCAATCGGCAACGTAATTAGCATGCCGAATATTACTTGGAATGTGAATTACAACGAAATCGCTAATTCATAAGACCATTTTACAATTCTGGCCCAAGTTAGAAGCAGAGCCAATATTGCAAGATGTCGATAGTCCATATCTCGGAAACTATAAGAGATAATGCAATTTGGCAATCGGCAACGTAATTAGCATGCCGAATATTACTTGGAATGTGAATTGGAGCGAAATCGCTAATTCATAAGACCACTTTACAATTTTGACCCAAGTTAGAAGCAGAGCCAATATTGTAAAATGTCGATAGTCCATATCTCGGAAACTATAAGAGATAATGCAATTTGGCAATCGGCAACGTAATTAGCATGCCGAATATTACTTGGAATGTGAATTACAACGAAATCGCTAATTCATAAGACCATTTTACAATTCTGGCCCAAGTTAGAAGCAGAGTCAATATTGCAAGATGTCGATAGTCCATATCTCGGAAACTAAAAGAGATAATGCAATTTGGCAATCGGCAACGTAATTAGCATGCGGAATATTACTTGGAATGTGAATTGGAGCCGAAATGGCTAATTCATAAGACCATTTTACAATTCTAGCCCAAGTTAGAAGCAGAGCCAATATTGCAAGATGTCGATAGTCCATATCTCGGAAACTATAAGAGATAATGCAATTTGGCAATCGGCAACGTAATTAGCATGCCGAATATTACTTGGAATGTGAATTACAACGAAATCGCTAATTCATAAGACCATTTTACAATTCTGGCCCAAGTTAGAAGCAGAGCCAATATTGCAAGATGTCGATAGTCCATATCTCGGAAACTATAAGAGATAATGCAATTTGGCAATCGGCAACGTAATTAGCATGCCGAATATTACTTGGAATGTGAATTACAACGAAATCGTTAATTCATAAGACCATTTTACAATTCTGGCCCAAGTTAGAAGCAGAGCCAATATTGCAAGATGTCGATAGTCCATATCTCAGAAACTATAAGAGATAATGCAATTTGGCAATCGGCAACGTAATTAGCATGCCGAATATTACTTGGAATGTGAATTGGAGCGAAATTGCTAATTCATAAGACCATTTTACAATTTTGACCCAAGTTAGAAGCAGAGCCAATATTCTAAAATGTCGATGGTCCATATCTCGGAAACTATAAGAGATAATGCAATTTGGCCATCGGCAGTGTAATTAGCATGCCGAATATTACTTGGAATGTGAATTACAACGAAATCGCTAATTCATAAGACCATTTTACAATTTTGACCCAAGTTAGAAGCAGAGCCAATATTGCAAGATGTCGATAGTCCATATCTCGGAAACTATAAGAGATAATGCAATTTGGCAATCGGCAACGTAATTAGCATGCCGAATATTACTTGGAATGTGAATTACAACAAAATCGCTAATTCATAAGACCATTTTACAATTCTGGCCCAAGTTAGAAGCAGAGCCAATATTGCAAGATGTCGATAGTCCATATCTCGGAAACTATAAGAGATAATGCAATTTGGCAATCGGCAACGTAATTAGCATGCCGAATATTACTTGGAATGTGAACTGGAGCGAAATCGCTAATTCATAAGACCATTTTACAATTTTGACCCAAGTTAGAAGAAGAGCCAATATTGTAAAATGTCGATAGTCCATATCTCGGAAACTATAAGAGATAATGCAATTTGGCAATCGGCAACGTAATTAGCATGCCGAATATTACTTGGAATGTGAATTACAACGAAATCGCTAATTCATAAGACCATTTTACAATTCTGGCTCAAGTTAGAAGCAGAGCCAATATTGCAAGATGTCGATAGTCCATGTCTCGGAAACTATAAGAGATAATGCAATCTGGCAATCGGCAACGTAATTAGCATGCCGAATATTACTTGGAATGTGAATTACAACGAAATCGCTAATTCATAAGACCATTTTACAATTCTGGCCCAAGTTAGAAGCAGAGCCAATATTGCAAGATGTCGATAGTCCATATCTCGGAAACTATAAGAGATAATGCAATTTGGCAATCGGCAACGTAATTAGCATGCGGAATATTACTTGGAATGTGAATTGGAGCCGAAATGGCTAATTCATAAGACCATTTTACAATTCTGGCCCAAGTTAGAAGCAGAGCCAATATTGCAAGATGTCGATAGTCCATATCTCGGAAACTATAAGAGATAATGCAATTTGGCAATCGGCAACGTAATTAGCATGCCGAATATTACTTGGAATGTGAATTACAACGAAATCGCTAATTCATAAGACCATTTTACAATTCTGGCCCAAGTTAGAAGCAGAGCCAATATTGCAAGATGTCGATAGTCCATATCTCGGAAACTATAAGAGATAATGCAATTTGGCAATCGGCAACGTAATTAGCATGCCGAATATTACTTGGAATGTGAATTACAACGAAATCGCTAATTCATAAGACCATTTTACAATTCTGGCCCAAGTTAGAAGCAGAGCCAATATTGCAAGATGTCGATAGTCCATATCTCAGAAACTATAAGAGATAATGCAATTTGGCAATCGGCAACGTAATTAGCATGCCGAATATTACTTGGAATGTGAATTGGAGCGAAATTGCTAATTCATAAGACCATTTTACAATTTTGACCCAAGTTAGAAGCAGAGCCAATATTGTAAAATGTCGATGGTCCATATCTCGGAAACTATAAGAGATAATGCAATTTGGCCATCGGCAGTGTAATTAGCATGCCGAATATTACTTGGAATGTGAATTACAACGAAATCGCTAATTCATAAGACCATTTTACAATTTTGACCCAAGTTAGAAGCAGAGCCAATATTGCAAGATGTCGATAGTCCATATCTCGGAAACTATAAGAGATAATGCAATTTGGCAATCGGCAACGTAATTAGCATGCCGAATATTACTTGGAATGTGAATTACAACAAAATCGCTAATTCATAAGACCATTTTACAATTCTGGCCCAAGTTAGAAGCAGAGCCAATATTGCAAGATGTCGATAGTCCATATCTCAGAAACTATAAGAGATAATGCAATTTGGCAATCGGCAACGTAATTAGCATGCCGAATATTACTTGGAATGTGAATTGGAGCGAAATCGCTAATTCATAAGACCATTTTACAATTCTGGCCCAAGTTAGAAGCAGAGCCAATATTGCAAGATGTCGATAGTCCATATCTCGGAAACTATAAGAGATAATGCAATTTGGCAATCGGCAACGTAATTAGCATGCCGAATATTACTTGGAATGTGAATTGGAGCGAAATCGCTAATTCATAAGACCACTTTACAATTTTGACCCAAGTTAGAAGCAGAGCCAATATTGTAAAATGTCGATAGTCCATATCTCGGAAACTATAAGAGATAATGCAATTTGGAAATCGGCAACGTAATTAGCATGCCGAATATTACTTAGAATGTGAATTACAACGAAATCGCTAATTCATAAGACCATTTTACAATTCTGGCCCAAGTTAGAAGCAGAGCCAATATTGCAAGATGTCGATAGACCATATCTCGGAAACTATAAGAGATAATGCAATTTGGCAATCGGCAACGTAATTAGCGTGCGGAATATTACTTGGAATGTGAATTGGAGCCGAAATGGCTAATTCATAAGACCATTTTACAATTCTGGCCCAAGTTAGAAGCAGAGCCAATATTGCAAGATGTCGATAGTCCATATCTCGGAAACTATAAGAGATAATGCAATTTGGCAATCGGCAACGTAATTAGCATGCCGAATATTACTTGGAATGTGAATTACAACGAAATCGCTAATTCATAAGACCATTTTACAGTTCTGGCCCAAGTTAGAAGCAGAGCCAATATTGCAAGATGTCGATAGTCCATATCTCGGAAACTATAAGAGATAATGCAATTTGGCAATCGGCAACGTAATTAGCATGCCGAATATTACTTGGAATGTGAATTACAACGAAATCGCTAATTCATAAGACCATTTTACAATTCTGGCCCAAGTTAGAAGCAGAGCCAATATTGCAAGATGTCGATAGTCCATATCTCAGAAACTATAAGAGATAATGCAATTTGGCAATCGGCAACGTAATTAGCATGCCGAATATTACTTGGAATGTGAATTGGAGCGAAATTGCTAATTCATAAGACCATTTTACAATTTTGACCCAAGTTAGAAGCAGAGCCAATATTGTAAAATGTCGATGGTCCATATCTTGGAAACTATAAGAGATAATGCAATTTGACCATCGGCAGTGTAATTAGCATGCCGAATATTACTTGGAATGTGAATTACAACGAAATCGCTAATTCATAAGACCATTTTACAATTTTGACCCAAGTTAGAAGCAGAGCCAATATTGCAAGATGTCGATAGTCCATATCTCGGAAACTATAAGAGATAATGCAATTTGGCAATCGGCAACGTAATTAGCATGCCGAATATTACTTGGAATGTGAATTACAACAAAATCGCTAATTCATAAGACCATTTTACAATTCTGGCCCAAGTTAGAAGCAGAGCCAATATTGCAAGATGTCGATAGTCCATATCTCGGAAACTATAAGAGATAATGCAATTTGGCAATCGGCAACGTAATTAGCATGCCGAATATTACTTGGAATGTGAATTACAACGAAATCGCTAATTCATAAGACCATTTTACAATTCTGGCCCAAGTTAGAAGCAGAGCCAATATTGTAAAATGTCGATAGTCCATATCTCGGAAACTAAAAGAGATAATGCAATTTGGCAATCGGCAACGTAATTAGCATGCCGAATATTACTTGGAATGTGAATTACAACGAAATCGCTAATTCATAAGACCATTTTACAATTCTGGCCCAAGTTAGAAGCAGAGCCAATATTGCAAGATGTCGATAGTCCATATCTCGGAAACTAAAAGAGATAATGCAATTTGGCAATCGGCAACGTAATTAGCATGCGGAATATTACTTGGAATGTGAATTGGAGCCGAAATGGCTAATTCATAAGACCATTTTACAATTCTGGCCCAAGTTAGAAACAGAGCCAATATTGCAAGATGTCGATAGTCCATATCTCGGAAACTATAAGAGATAATGCAATTTGGCAATCGGCAACGTAATTAGCATGCCGAATATTACTTGGAATGTGAATTACAACGAAATCGCTAATTCATAAGACCATTTTACAATTCTGGCCCAAGTTAGAAGCAGAGCCAATATTGCAAGATGTCGATAGTCCATATCTCGGAAACTATAAGAGATAATGCAATTTGGCAATCGGCTACGTAATTAGCATGCCGAATATTACTTGGAATGTGAATTACAACGAAATCGTTAATTCATAAGACCATTTTACAATTCTGGCCCAAGTTAGAAGCAGAGCCAATATTGCAAGATGTCGATAGTCCATATCTCAGAAACTATAAGAGATAATGCAATTTGGCAATCGGCAACGTAATTAGCATGCGGAATATTACTTGGAATGTGAATTGGAGCCGAAATGGCTAATTCATAAGACCATTTTACAATTCTGGCCCAAGTTAGAAGCAGAGCCAATATTGCAAGATGTCGATAGTCCATATCTCGGAAACTATAAGAGATAATGCAATTTGGCAATCGGCAACGTAATTAGCATGCCGAATATTACTTGGAATGTGAATTACAACGAAATCGCTAATTCATAAGACCATTTTACAATTCTGGCCCAAGTTAGAAGCAGAGCCAATATTGCAAGATGTCGATAGTCCATATCTCGGAAACTATAAGAGATAATGCAATTTGGCAATCGGCAACGTAATTAGCATGCCGAATATTACTTGGAATGTGAATTACAACGAAATCGTTAATTCATAAGACCATTTTACAATTCTGGCCCAAGTTAGAAGCAGAGCCAATATTGCAAGATGTCGATAGTCCATATCTCAGAAACTATAAGAGATAATGCAATTTGGCAATCGGCAACGTAATTAGCATGCCGAATATTACTTGGAATGTGAATTGGAGCGAAATTGCTAATTCATAAGACCATTTTACAATTTTGACCCAAGTTAGAAGCAGAGCCAATATTGTAAAATGTCGATGGTCCATATCTCGGAAACTATAAGAGATAATGCAATTTGGCCATCGGCAGTGTAATTAGCATGGCGAATATTACTTGGAATGTGAATTACAACGAAATCGCTAATTCATAAGACCATTTTACAATTTTGACCCAAGTTAGAAGCAGAGCCAATATTGCAAGATGTCGATAGTCCATATCTCGGAAACTATAAGAGATAATGCAATTTGGCAATCGGCAACGTAATTAGCATGCCGAATATTACTTGGAATGTGAATTACAACAAAATCGCTAATTCATAAGACCATTTTACAATTCTGGCCCAAGTTAGAAGCAGAGCCAATATTGCAAGATGTCGATAGTCCATATCTCGGAAACTATAAGAGATAATGCAATTTGGCAATCGGCAACGTAATTAGCATGCCGAATATTACTTGGAATGTGAACTGGAGCGAAATCGCTAATTCATAAGACCATTTTACAATTTTGACCCAAGTTAGAAGAAGAGCCAATATTGTAAAATGTCGATAGTCCATATCTCGGAAACTATAAGAGATAATGCAATTTGGCAATCGGCAACGTAATTAGCATGCCGAATATTACTTGGAATGTGAATTACAACGAAATCGCTAATTCATAAGACCATTTTACAATTCTGGCTCAAGTTAGAAGCAGAGCCAATATTGCAAGATGTCGATAGTCCATGTCTCGGAAACTATAAGAGATAATGCAATCTGGCAATCGGCAACGTAATTAGCATGCCGAATATTACTTGGAATGTGAATTACAACGAAATCGCTAATTCATAAGACCATTTTACAATTCTGGCCCAAGTTAGAAGCAGAGCCAATATTGCAAGATGTCGATAGTCCATATCTCGGAAACTATAAGAGATAATGCAATTTGGCAATCGGCAACGTAATTAGCATGCGGAATATTACTTGGAATGTGAATTGGAGCCGAAATGGCTAATTCATAAGACCATTTTACAATTCTGGCCCAAGTTAGAAGTAGAGCCAATATTGCAAGATGTCGATAGTCCATATCTCGGAAACTATAAGAGATAATGCAATTTGGCAATCGGCAACGTAATTAGCATGCCGAATATTACTTGGAATGTGAATTACAACGAAATCGCTAATTCATAAAACCATTTTACAATTCTGGCCCAAGTTAGAAGCAGAGCCAATATTGCAAGATGTCGATAGTCCATATCTCGGAAACTATAAGAGATAATGCAATTTGGCAATCGGCAACGTAATTAGCATGCCGAATATTACTTGGAATGTGAATTACAACGAAATCGCTAATTCATAAGACCATTTTACAATTCTGGCCCAAGTTAGAAGCAGAGCCAATATTGCAAGATGTCGATAGTCCATATCTCAGAAACTATAAGAGATAATGCAATTTGGCAATCGGCAACGTAATTAGCATGCCGAATATTACTTGGAATGTGAATTGGAGCGAAATCGCTAATTCATAAGACCACTTTACAATTTTGACCCAAGTTAGAAGCAGAGCCAATATTGTAAAATGTCGATAGTCCATATCTCGGAAACTATAAGAGATAATGCAATTTGGAAATCGGCAACGTAATTAGCATGCCGAATATTACTAGGAATGTGAATTACAACGAAATCGCTAATTCATAAGACCATTTTACAATTCTGGCCCAAGTTAGAAGCAGAGCCAATATTGCAAGATGTCGATAGTCCATATCTCGGAAACTATAAGAGTTAATGCAATTTGGCAATCGGCAACGTAATTAGCATGCGGAATATTACTTGGAATGTGAATTGGAGCCGAAATGGCTAATTCATAAGACCATTTTACAATTCTGGCCCAAGTTAGAAGCAGAGCCAATATTGCAAGATGTCGATAGTCCATATCTCGGAAACTATAAGAGATAATGCAATTTGGCAATCGGCAACGTAATTAGCATGCCGAATATTACTTGGAATGTGAATTACAACGAAATCGCTAATTCATAAGACCATTTTACAGTTCTGGCCCAAGTTAGAAGCAGAGCCAATATTGCAAGATGTCGATAGTCCATATCTCGGAAACTATAAGAGATAATGCAATTTGGCAATCGGCAACGTAATTAGCATGCCGAATATTACTTGGAATGTGAATTACAACGAAATCGCTAATTCATAAGACCATTTTACAATTCTGGCCCAAGTTAGAAGCAGAGCCAATATTGCAAGATGTCGATAGTCCATATCTCAGAAACTATAAGAGATAATGCAATTTGGCAATCGGCAACGTAATTAGCATGCCGAATATTACTTGGAATGTGAATTGTAGCGAAATTGCTAATTCATAAGACCATTTTACAATTTTGACCCAAGTTAGAAGCAGAGCCAATATTGTAAAATGTCGATGGTCCATATCTCGGAAACTATAAGAGATAATGCAATTTGGCCATCGGCAGTGTAATTAGCATGCCGAATATTACTTGGAATGTGAATTACAACGAAATCGCTAATTCATAAGACCATTTTACAATTTTGACCCAAGTTAGAAGCAGAGCCAATATTGCAAGATGTCGATAGTCCATATCTCGGAAACTATAAGAGATAATGCAATTTGGCAATCGGCAACGTAATTAGCATGCCGAATATTACTTGGAATGTGAATTACAACAAAATCGCTAATTCATAAGACCATTTTACAATTCTGGCCCAAGTTAGAAGCAGAGCCAATATTGCAAGATGTCGATAGTCCATATCTCGGAAACTATAAGAGATAATGCAATTTGGCAATCGGCAACGTAATTAGCATGCCGAATATTACTTGGAATGTGAACTGGAGCGAAATCGCTAATTCATAAGACCATTTTACAATTTTGACCCAAGTTAGAAGAAGAGCCAATATTGTAAAATGTCGATAGTCCATATCTCGGAAACTATAAGAGATAATGCAATTTGGCAATCGGCAACGTAATTAGCATGCCGAATATTACTTGGAATGTGAATTACAACGAAATCGCTAATTCATAAGACCATTTTACAATTCTGGCTCAAGTTAGAAGCAGAGCCAATATTGCAAGATGTCGATAGTCCATATCTCGGAAACTATAAGAGATAATGCAATCTGGCAATCGGCAACGTAATTAGCATGCCGAGTATTACTTGGAATGTGAATTACAACGAAACCGCTAATTCATAAGACCATTTTACAATTCTGGCCCAAGTTAGAAGCAGAGCCAATATTGCAAGATGTCGATAGTCCATATCTCGGAAACTATAAGAGATAATGCAATTTGGCAATCGGCAACGTAATTAGCATGCGGAATATTACTTGGAATGTGAATTGGAGCCGAAATGGCTAATTCATAAGACCATTTTACAATTCTGGCCCAAGTTAGAAGCAGAGTCAATATTGCAAGATGTCGATAGTCCATATCTCGGAAACTATAAGAGATAATGCAATTTGGCAATCGGCAACGTAATTAGCATGCCGAATATTACTTGGAATGTGAGTTACAACGAAATCGCTAATTCATAAGACCATTTTACAATTCTGGCCCAATTTAGAAGCAGAGCCAATATTGCAAGATGTCGATAGTCCATATCTCAGAAACTATAAGAGATAATGCAATTTGGCAATCGGCAACGTAATTAGCATGCCGAATATTACTTGGAATGTGAATTGGAGCGAAATTGCTAATTCATAAGACCATTTTACAATTTTGACCCAAGTTAGAAGCAGAGCCAATATTGTAAAATGTCGATGGTCCATATCTCGAAAACTATAAGAGATAATGCAATTTGGTCATCGGCAGTGTAATTAGCATGCCGAATATTACTTGGAATGTGAATTACAACGAAATCGCTAATTCATAAGACCATTTTACAATCTTGACCCAAGTTAGAAGCAGAGCCAATATTGCAAGATGTCGATAGTCCATATCTCGGAAACTATAAGAGATAATGCAATTTGGCAATCGGCAACGTAATTAGCATGCCGAATATTACTTGGAATGTGAATTACAACAAAATCGCTAATTCATAAGACAATTTTACAATTCTGGCTCAAGTTAGAAGCACAGCCAATATTGCAAGATGTCGATAGTCCATATCTCAGAAACTATAAGAGATAATGCAATTTGGCAATCGGCAACGTAATTAGCATGCCGAATATTACTTGGAATGTGAATTGGAGCGAAATCGCTAATTCATAAGACCATTTTACAATTCTGGCCCAAGTTAGAAGCAGAGCCAATATTGCAAGATGTCGATAGTCCATATCTCGGAAACTATAAGAGATAATGCAATTTGGTAATCGGCAACGTAATTAGCATGCCGAATATTACTTGGAATGTGAATTGGAGCGAAATCGCTAATTCATAAGACCACTTTACAATTTTGACCCAAGTTAGAAGCAGAGCCAATATTGTAAAATGTCGATAGTCCATATCTCGGAAACTATAAGAGATAATGCAATTTGGCAATCGGCAACGTAATTAGCATGCCGAATATTACTTGGAATGTGAATTACAACGAAATCGCTAATTCATAAGACCATTTTACAATTCTGGCCCAAGTTAGAAGCAGAGCCAATATTGCAAGATGTCGATAGTCCATATCTCGGAAACTATAAGAGATAATGCAATTTGGCAATCGGCAACGTAATTAGCATGCGGAATATTACTTGGAATGTGAATTGGAGCCGAAATGGCTAATTCATAAGACCATTTTACAATTCTGGCCCAAGTTAGAAGCAGAGCCAATATTGCAAGATGTCGATAGTCCATATCTCGGAAACTATAAGAGATAATGCAATTTGGCAATCGGCAACGTAATTACCATGCCGAATATTACTTGGAATGTGAATTGGAGCGAAATTGCTAATTCATAAGACCATTTTACAATTTTGACCCAAGTTAGAAGCAGAGCCAATATTGTAAAATGTCGATGGTCCATATCTCGGAAACTAAAAGAGATAATGCAATTTGGCCATCGGCAGTGTAATTAGCATGCCGAATATTACTTGGAATGTGAATTACAACGAAATCGCTAATTCATAAGACCATTTTACAATTTTGACCCAAGTTAGAAGCAGAGCCAATATTGCAAGATGTCGATAGTCCATATCTCGGAAACTATAAGAGATAATGCAATTTGGCAATCGGCAACGTAATTAGCATGCCGAATATTACTTGGAATGTGAATTACAACGAAATCGCTAATTCATAAGACCATTTTACAATTCTGGCCCAAGTTAGAAGCAGAGCCAATATTGCAAGATGTCGATAGTCCATATCTCGGAAACTATAAGAGATAATGCAATTTGGCAATCGGCAACGTAATTAGCATGCCGAATATTACTTGGAATGTGAATTACAACGAAATCGCTAATTCATAAGACCATTTTACAATTCTGGCCCAAGTTAGAAGCAGAGCCAATATTGCAAGATGTCGATAGTCCATATCTCGGAAACTATAAGAGATAATGCAATTTGGCAATCGGCAACGTAATTAGCATGCCGAATATTACTTGGAATGTGAATTACAACGAAATCGCTAATTCATAAGACCATTTTACAATTCTGGCCCAAGTTAGAAGCAGAGCCAATATTGCAAGATGTCGATAGTCCATATCTCAGAAACTATAAGAGATAATGCAATTTGGCAATCGGCAACGTAATTAGCATGCCGAATATTACTTGGAATGTGAATTGGAGCGAAATTGCTAATTCATAAGACCATTTTACAATTTTGACCCAAGTTAGAAGCAGAGCCAATATTGTAAAATGTCGATGGTCCATATCTCGGAAACTATAAGAGATAATGCAATTTGGCCATCGGCAGTGTAATTAGCATGCCGAATATTACTTGGAATGTGAATTACAACGAAATCGCTAATTCATAAGACCATTTTACAATTTTGACCCAAGTTAGAAGCAGAGCCAATATTGCAAGATTTCGATAGTCCATATCTCGGAAACTATAAGAGTTAATGCAATTTGGCAATCGGCAACGAAATTAGCATGCCGAATATTACTTGGAATGTGAATTACAACAAAATCGCTAATTCATAAGACCATTTTACAATTCTGGCCCAAGTTAGAAGCAGAGCCAATATTGCAAGATGTCGATAGTCCATATCTCAGAAACTATAAGAGATAATGCAATTTGGCAATCGGCAACGTAATTAGCATGCCGAATATTACTTGGAATGTGAATTGGAGCGAAATCGCTAATTCATAAGACCATTTTACAATTCTGGCCCAAGTTAGAAGCAGAGCCAATATTGCAAGATGTCGATAGTCCATATCTCGGAAACTATAAGAGATAATGCAATTTGGCAATCGGCAACGTAATTAGCATGCCGAATATTACTTGGAATGTGAACTGGAGCGAAATCGCTAATTCATAAGACCATTTTACAATTTTGACCCAAGTTAGAAGAAGAGCCAATATTGTAAAATGTCGATAGTCCATATCTCGGAAACTATAAGAGATAATGCAATTTGGCAATCGGCAACGTAATTAGCATGCCGAATATTACTTGGAATGTGAATTACAACGAAATCGCTAATTCATAAGACCATTTTACAATTATGGCTCAAGTTAGAAGCAGAGCCAATATTGCAAGATGTTGATAGTCCATATCTCGGAAACTATAAGAGATAATGCAATCTGGCAATCGGCAACGTAATTAGCATGCCGAATATTACTTGGAATGTGAATTGGAGCGAAATTGCTAATTCATAAGACCATTTTACAATTTTGACCCAAGTTAGAAGCAGAGCCAATATTGTAAAATGTCGATAGTCCATATCTCGGAAACTATAAGAGATAATGCAATTTGGCAATCGGCAACGTAATTAGCATGCCGAATATTACTTGGAATGTGAATTACAACGAAATCGCTAATTCATAAGACCATTTTACAATTCTGGCCCAAGTTAGAAGCAGAGCCAATATTGCAAGATGTCGATAGTCCATATCTCGGAAACTATAAGAGATAATGCAATTTGGCAATCGGCAACGTAATTAGCATGCCGAATATTACTTGGAATGTGAATTACAACGAAATCGCTAATTCATAAGACCATTTTACAATTCTGGCCCAAGTTAGAAGCAGAGCCAATATTGCAAGATGTCGATAGTCCATATCTCGGAAACTATAAGAGATAATGCAATTTGGCAATCGGCAACGTAATTAGCATGCCGAATATTACTTGGAATGTGAATTACAACGAAATCGCTAATTCATAAGACCATTTTACAATTCTGGCCCAAGTTAGAAGCAGAGCCAATATTGCAAGATGTCGATAGTCCATATCTCGGAAACTATAAGAGATAATGCAATTTGGCAATCGGCAACGTAATTAGCATGCCGAATATTACTTGGAATGTGAATTGGAGCCGAAATCGCTAATTCATAAGACCATTTTACAATTCTGGCCCAAGTTAGAAGCAGAGCCAATATTGCAAGATGTCGATAGTCCATATCTCGGAAACTATAAGAGATAATGCAATTTGGCAATCGGCAACGTAATTAGCATGCCGAATATTACTTGGAATGTGAATTACAACGAAATCGCTAATTCATAAGACCATTTTACAATTCTGGCCCAAGTTAGAAGCAGAGCCAATATTGCAAGATGTCGATAGTCCATATCTCGGAAACTATAAGAGATAATGCAATTTGGCAATCGGCAACGTAATTAGCATGCCGAATATTACTTGGAATGTGAATTGGAGCGAAATCGCTAATTCATAAGACCACTTTACAATTTTGACCCAAGTTAGAAGCAGAGCCAATATTGTAAAATGTCGATAGTCCATATCTCGGAAACTATAAGAGATAATGCAATTTGGCAATCGGCAACGTAATTAGCATGCCGAATATTACTTGGAATGTGAATTACAACGAAATCGCTAATTCATAAGACCATTTTACAATTCTGGCCCAAGTTAGAAGCAGAGCCAATATTGCAAGATGTCGATAGTCCATATCTCGGAAACTAAAAGAGATAATGCAATTTGGCAATCGGCAACGTAATTAGCATGCGGAATATTACTTGGAATGTGAATTGGAGCCGAAATGGCTAATTCATAAGACCATTTTACAATTCTAGCCCAAGTTAGAAGCAGAGCCAATATTGCAAGATGTCGATAGTCCATATCTCGGAAACTATAAGAGATAATGCAATTTGGCAATCGGCAACGTAATTAGCATGCCGAATATTACTTGGAATGTGAATTACAACGAAATCGCTAATTCATAAGACCATTTTACAATTCTGGCCCAAGTTAGAAGCAGAGCCAATATTGCAAGATGTCGATAGTCCATATCTCGGAAACTATAAGAGATAATGCAATTTGGCAATCGGCAACGTAATTAGCATGCCGAATATTACTTGGAATGTGAATTACAACGAAATCGTTAATTCATAAGACCATTTTACAATTCTGGCCCAAGTTAGAAGCAGAGCCAATATTGCAAGATGTCGATAGTCCATATCTCAGAAACTATAAGAGATAATGCAATTTGGCAATCGGCAACGTAATTAGCATGCCGAATATTACTTGGAATGTGAATTGGAGCGAAATTGCTAATTCATAAGACCATTTTACAATTTTGACCCAAGTTAGAAGCAGAGCCAATATTCTAAAATGTCGATGGTCCATATCTCGGAAACTATAAGAGATAATGCAATTTGGCCATCGGCAGTGTAATTAGCATGCCGAATATTACTTGGAATGTGAATTACAACGAAATCGCTAATTCATAAGACCATTTTACAATTTTGACCCAAGTTAGAAGCAGAGCCAATATTGCAAGATGTCGATAGTCCATATCTCGGAAACTATAAGAGATAATGCCATTTGGCAATCGGCAACGTAATTAGCATGCCGAATATTACTTGGAATGTGAATTACAACAAAATCGCTAATTCATAAGACCATTTTACAATTCTGGCCCAAGTTAGAAGCAGAGCCAATATTGCAAGATGTCGATAGTCCATATCTCGGAAACTATAAGAGATAATGCAATTTGGCAATCGGCAACGTAATTAGCATGCCGAATATTACTTGGAATGTGAACTGGAGCGAAATCGCTAATTCATAAGACCATTTTACAATTTTGACCCAAGTTAGAAGAAGAGCCAATATTGTAAAATGTCGATAGTCCATATCTCGGAAACTATAAGAGATAATGCAATTTGGCAATCGGCAACGTAATTAGCATGCCGAATATTACTTGGAATGTGAATTACAACGAAATCGCTAATTCATAAGACCATTTTACAATTCTGGCTCAAGTTAGAAGCAGAGCCAATATTGCAAGATGTCGATAGTCCATGTCTCGGAAACTATAAGAGATAATGCAATCTGGCAATCGGCAAGGTAATTAGCATGCCGAATATTACTTGGAATGTGAATTGGAGCGAAATTGCTAATTCATAAGACCATTTTACAATTTTGACCCAAGTTAGAAGCAGAGCCAATATTGTAAAATGTCGATGGTCCATATCTCGGAAACTATAAGAGATAATGCAATTTGGCTATCGGCAGTGTAATTAGCATGCCGAATATTACTTGGAATGTGAATTACAACGAAATCGCTAATTCATAAGACCATTTTACAATTTTGACCCAAGTTAGAAGCAGAGCCAATATTGCAAGATGTCGATAGTCCATATCTCGGAAACTATAAGAGATAATGCAATTTGGCAATCGGCAACGTAATTAGCATGCCGAATATTACTTGGAATGTGAATTACAACAAAATCGCTAATTCATAAGACCATTTTACAATTCTGGCCCAAGTTAGAAGCAGAGCCAATATTGCAAGATGTCGATAGTCCATATCGCAGAAACTATAAGAGATAATGCAATTTGGCAATCGGCAACGTAATTAGCATGCCGAATATTACTTGGAATGTGAATTGGAGCGAAATCGCTAATTCATAAGACCATTTTACAATTCTGGCCCAAGTTAGAAGCAGAGCCAATATTGCAAGATGTCGATAGTCCATATCTCGGAAACTATAAGAGATAATGCAATTTGGCAATCGGCAACGTAATTAGCATGCCGAATATTACTTGGAATGTGAATTGGAGCGAAATCGCTAATTCATAAGACCACTTTACAATTTTGACCCAAGTTAGAAGCAGAGCCAATATTGTAAAATGTCGATAGTCCATATCTCGGAAACTATAAGAGATAATGCAATTTGGAAATCGGCAACGTAATTAGCATGCCGAATATTACTTAGAATGTGAATTACAACGAAATCGCTAATTCATAAGACCATTTTACAATTCTGGCCCAAGTTAGAAGCAGAGCCAATATTGCAAGATGTCGATAGTCCATATCTCGGAAACTATAAGAGATAATGCAATTTGGCAATCGGCAACGTAATTAGCATGCGGAATATTACTTGGAATGTGAATTGGAGCCGAAATGGCTAATTCATAAGACCATTTTACAATTCTGGCCCAAGTTAGAAGCAGAGCCAATATTGCAAGATGTCGATAGTCCATATCTCGGAAACTATAAGAGATAATGCAATTTGGCAATCGGTAACGTAATTAGCATGCCGAATATTACTTGGAATGTGAATTACAACGAAATCGCTGATTCATAAGACCATTTTACAGTTCTGGCCCAAGTTAGAAGCAGAGCCAATATTGCAAGATGTCGATAGTCCATATCTCGGAAACTATAAGAGATAATGCAATTTGGCAATCGGCAACGTAATTAGCATGCCGAATATTACTTGGAATGTGAATTACAACGAAATCGCTAATTCATAAGACCATTTTACAATTCTGGCCCAAGTTAGAAGCAGAGCCAATATTGCAAGATGTCGATAGTCCATATCTCAGAAACTATAAGAGATAATGCAATTTGGCAATCGGCAACGTAATTAGCATGCCGAATATTACTTGGAATGTGAATTGGAGCGAAATTGCTAATTCATAAGACCATTTTACAATTTTGACCCAAGTTAGAAGCAGAGCCAATATTGTAAAATGTCGATGGTCCATATCTCGGAAACTATAAGAGATAATGCAATTTGGCCATCGGCAGTGTAATTAGCATGCCGAATATTACTTGGAATGTGAATTACAACGAAATCGCTAATTCATAAGACCATTTTACAATTTTGACCCAAGTTAGAAGCAGAGCCAATATTGCAAGATGTCGATAGTCCATATCTCGGAAACTATAAGAGATAATGCAATTTGGCAATCGGCATCGTAATTAGCATGCCGAATATTACTTGGAATGTGAATTACAACAAAATCGCTAATTCATAAGACCATTTTACAATTCTGGCCCAAGTTAGAAGCAGAGCCAATATTGCAAGATGTCGATAGTCCATATCTCGGAAACTATAAGAGATAATGCAATTTGGCAATCGGCAACGTAATTAGCATGCCGAATATTACTTGGAATGTGAATTACAACGAAATCGCTAATTCATAAGACCATTTTACAATTCTGGCCCAAGTTAGAAGCAGAGCCAATATTGTAAAATGTCGATAGTCCATATCTCGGAAACTATAAGAGATAATGCAATTTGGCAATCGGCAACGTAATTAGCATGCCGAATATTACTTGGAATGTGAATTACAACGAAATCGCTAATTCATAAGACCATTTTACAATTCTGGCCCAAGTTAGAAGCAGAGCCAATATTGCAAGATGTCGATAGTCCATATCTCGGAAACTAAAAGAGATAATGCAATTTGGCAATCGGCAACGTAATTAGCATGCGGAATATTACTTGGAATGTGAATTGGAGCCGAAATGGCTAATTCATAAGACCATTTTACAATTCTGGCCCAAGTTAGAAGCAGAGCCAATATTGCAAGATGTCGATAGTCCATATCTCGGAAACTATAAGAGATAATGCAATTTGGCAATCGGCAACGTAATTAGCATGCCGAATACTACTTGGAATGTGAATTACAACGAAATCGCTAATTCATAAGACCATTTTACAATTCTGGCCCAAGTTAGAAGCAGAGCCAATATTGCAAGATGTCGATAGTCCATATCTCGGAAACTATAAGAGATAATGCAATTTGGCAATCGGCAACGTAATTAGCATGCCGAATATTACTTGGAATGTGAATTACAACGAAATCGTTAATTCATAAGACCATTTTACAATTCTGGCCCAAGTTAGAAGCAGAGCCAATATTGCAAGATGTCGATAGTCCATATCTCAGAAACTATAAGAGATAATGCAATTTGGCAATCGGCAACGTAATTAGCATGCGGAATATTACTTGGAATGTGAATTGGAGCCGAAATGGCTAATTCATAAGACCATTTTACAATTCTGGCCCAAGTTAGAAGCAGAGCCAATATTGCAAGATGTCGATAGTCCATATCTCGGAAACTATAAGAGATAATGCAATTTGGCAATCGGCAACGTAATTAGCATGCCGAATATTACTTGGAATGTGAATTACAACGAAATCGCTAATTCATAAGACCATTTTACAATTCTGGCCCAAGTTAGAAGCAGAGCCAATATTGCAAGATGTCGATAGTCCATATCTCGGAAACTATAAGAGATAATGCAATTTGGCAATCGGCAACGTAATTAGCATGCCGAATATTACTTGGAATGTGAATTACAACGAAATCGTTAATTCATAAGACCATTTTACAATTCTGGCCCAAGTTAGAAGCAGAGCCAATATTGCAAGATGTCGATAGTCCATATCTCAGAAACTATAAGAGATAATGCAATTTGGCAATCGGCAACGTAATTAGCATGCCGAATATTACTTGGAATGTGAATTGGAGCGAAATTGCTAATTCATAAGACCATTTTACAATTTTGACCCAAGTTAGAAGCAGAGCCAATATTGTAAAATGTCGATGGTCCATATCTCGGAAACTATAAGAGATAATGCAATTTGGCCATCGGCAGTGTAATTAGCATGCCGAATATTACTTGGAATGTGAATTACAACGAAATCGCTAATTCATAAGACCATTTTACAATTTTGACCCAAGTTAGAAGCAGAGCCAATATTGCAAGATGTCGATAGTCCATATCTCGGAAACTATAAGAGATAATGCAATTTGGCAATCGGCAACGTAATTAGCATGCCGAATATTACTTGGAATGTGAATTACAACAAAATCGCTAATTCATAAGACCATTTTACAATTCTGGCCCAAGTTAGAAGCAGAGCCAATATTGCAAGATGTCGATAGTCCATATCTCGGAAACTATAAGAGATAATGCAATTTGGCAATCGGCAACGTAATTAGCATGCCGAATATTACTTGGAATGTGAACTGGAGCGAAATCGCTAATTCATAAGACCATTTTACAATTTTGACCCAAGTTAGAAGAAGAGCCAATATTGTAAAATGTCGATAGTCCATATCTCGGAAACTATAAGAGATAATGCAATTTGGCAATCGGCAACGTAATTAGCATGCCGAATATTACTTGGAATGTGAATTACAACGAAATCGCTAATTCATAAGACCATTTTACAATTCTGGCTCAAGTTAGAAGCAGAGCCAATATTGCAAGATGTCGATAGTCCATGTCTCGGAAACTATAAGAGATAATGCAATCTGGCAATCGGCAACGTAATTAGCATGCCGAATATTACTTGGAATGTGAATTACAACGAAATCGCTAATTCATAAGACCATTTTACAATTCTGGCCCAAGTTAGAAGCAGAGCCAATATTGCAAGATGTCGATAGTCCATATCTCGGAAACTATAAGAGATAATGCAATTTGGCAATCGGCAACGTAATTAGCATGCGGAATATTACTTGGAATGTGAATTGGAGCCGAAATGGCTAATTCATAAGACCATTTTACAATTCTGGCCCAAGTTAGAAGCAGAGCCAATATTGCAAGATGTCGATAGTCCATATCTCGGAAACTATAAGAGATAATGCAATTTGGCAATCGGCAACGTAATTAGCATGCCGAATATTACTTGGAATGTGAATTACAACGAAATCGCTAATTCATAAGACCATTTTACAATTCTGGCCCAAGTTAGAAGCAGAGCCAATATTGCAAGATGTCGATAGTCCATATCTCGGAAACTATAAGAGATAATGCAATTTGGCAATCGGCAACGTAATTAGCATGCCGAATATTACTTGGAATGTGAATTACAACGAAATCGCTAATTCATAAGGCCATTTTACAATTCTGGCCCAAGTTAGAAGCAGAGCCAATATTGCAAGATGTCGATAGTCCATATCTCAGAAACTATAAGAGATAATGCAATTTGGCAATCGGCAACGTAATTAGCATGCCGAATATTACTTGGAATGTGAATTGGAGCGAAATTGCTAATTCATAAGACCATTTTACAATTTTGACCCAAGTTAGAAGCAGAGCCAATATTGTAAAATGTCGATGGTCCATATCTCGGAAACTACAAGAGATAATGCAATTTGGCCATCGGCAGTGTAATTAGCATGCCGAATATTACTTGGAATGTGAATTACAACGAAATCGCTAATTCATAAGACCATTTTACAATTTTGACCCAAGTTAGAAGCAGAGCCAATATTGCAAGATGTCGATAGTCCATATCTCGGAAACTATAAGAGATAATGCAATTTGGCAATCGGCAACGTAATTAGCATGCCGAATATTACTTGGAATGTGAATTACAACAAAATCGCTAATTCATAAGACCATTTTACAATTCTGGCCCAAGTTAGAAGCAGAGCCAATATTGCAAGATGTCGATAGTCCATATCTCAGAAACTATAAGAGATAATGCAATTTGGCAATCGGCAACGTAATTAGCATGCCGAATATTACTTGCAATGTGAATTGGAGCGAAATCGCTAATTCATAAGACCATTTTACAATTCTGGCCCAAGTTAGAAGCAGAGCCAATATTGCAAGATGTCGATAGTCCATATCTCGGAAACTATAAGAGATAATGCAATTTGGCAATCGGCAACGTAATTAGCATGCCGAATATTACTTGGAATGTGAATTGGAGCGAAATCGCTAATTCATAAGACCACTTTACAATTTTGACCCAAGTTAGAAGCAGAGCCAATATTGTAAAATGTCGATAGTCCATATCTCGGAAACTATAAGAGATAATGCAATTTGGAAATCGGCAACGTAATTAGCATGCCGAATATTACTAGGAATGTGAATTACAACGAAATCGCTAATTCATAAGACCATTTTACAATTCTGGCCCAAGTTAGAAGCAGAGCCAATATTGCAAGATGTCGATAGTCCATATCTCGGAAACTATAAGAGTTAATGCAATTTGGCAATCGGCAACGTAATTAGCATGCGGAATATTACTTGGAATGTGAATTGGAGCCGAAATGGCTAATTCATAAGACCATTTTACAATTCTGGCCCAAGTTAGAAGCAGAGCCAATATTGCAAGATGTCGATAGTCCATATCTCGGAAACTATAAGAGATAATGCAATTTGGCAATCGGCAACGTAATTAGCATGCCGAATATTACTTGGAATGTGAATTACAACGAAATCGCTAATTCATAAGACCATTTTACAGTTCTGGCCCAAGTTAGAAGCAGAGCCAATATTGCAAGATGTCGATAGTCCATATCTCGGAAACTATAAGAGATAATGCAATTTGGCAATCGGCAACGTAATTAGCATGCCGAATATTACTTGGAATGTGAATTACAACGAAATCGCTAATTCATAAGACCATTTTACAATTCTGGCCCAAGTTAGAAGCAGAGCCAATATTGCAAGATGTCGATAGTCCATATCTCAGAAACTATAAGAGATAATGCAATTTGGCAATCGGCAACGTAATTAGCATGCCGAATATTACTTGGAATGTGAATTACAACAAAATCGCTAATTCATAAGACAATTTTACAATTCTGGCCCAAGTTAGAAGCACAGCCAATATTGCAAGATGTCGATAGTCCATATCTCAGAAACTATAAGAGATAATGCAATTTGGCAATCGGCAACGTAATTAGCATGCCGAATATTACTTGGAATGTGAATTGGAGCGAAATCGCTAATTCATAAGACCATTTTACAATTCTGGCCCAAGTTAGAAGCAGAGCCAATATTGCAAGATGTCGATAGTCCATATCTCGGAAACTATAAGAGATAATGCAATTTGGTAATCGGCAACGTAATTAGCATGCCGAATATTACTTGGAATGTGAATTGGAGCGAAATCGCTAATTCATAAGACCACTTTACAATTTTGACCCAAGTTAGAAGCAGAGCCAATATTGTAAAATGTCGATAGTCCATATCTCGGAAACTATAAGAGATAATGCAATTTGGCAATCGGCAACGTAATTAGCATGCCGAATATTACTTGGAATGTGAATTACAACGAAATCGCTAATTCATAAGACCATTTTACAATTCTGGCCCAAGTTAGAAGCAGAGCCAATATTGCAAGATGTCGATAGTCCATATCTCGGAAACTATAAGAGATAATGCAATTTGGCAATCGGCAACGTAATTAGCATGCGGAATATTACTTGGAATGTGAATTGGAGCCGAAATGGCTAATTCATAAGACCATTTTACAATTCTGGCCCAAGTTAGAAGCAGAGCCAATATTGCAAGATGTCGATAGTCCATATCTCGGAAACTATAAGAGATAATGCAATTTGGCAATCGGCAACGTAATTACCATGCCGAATATTACTTGGAATGTGAATTGGAGCGAAATTGCTAATTCATAAGACCATTTTACAATTTTGACCCAAGTTAGAAGCAGAGCCAATATTGTAAAATGTCGATGGTCCATATCTCGGAAACTAAAAGAGATAATGCAATTTGGCCATCGGCAGTGTAATTAGCATGCCGAATATTACTTGGAATGTGAATTACAACGAAATCGCTAATTCATAAGACCATTTTACAATTTTGACCCAAGTTAGAAGCAGAGCCAATATTGCAAGATGTCGATAGTCCATATCTCGGAAACTATAAGAGATAATGCAATTTGGCAATCGGCAACGTAATTAGCATGCCGAATATTACTTGGAATGTGAATTACAACGAAATCGCTAATTCATAAGACCATTTTACAATTCTGGCCCAAGTTAGAAGCAGAGCCAATATTGCAAGATGTCGATAGTCCATATCTCGGAAACTATAAGAGATAATGCAATTTGGCAATCGGCAACGTAATTAGCATGCCGAATATTACTTGGAATGTGAATTACAACGAAATCGCTAATTCATAAGACCATTTTACAATTCTGGCCCAAGTTAGAAGCAGAGCCAATATTGCAAGATGTCGATAGTCCATATCTCGGAAACTATAAGAGATAATGCAATTTGGCAATCGGCAGCGTAATTAGCATGCCGAATATTACTTGGAATGTGAATTACAACGAAATCGCTAATTCATAAGACCATTTTACAATTCTGGCCCAAGTTAGAAGCAGAGCCAATATTGCAAGATGTCGATAGTCCATATCTCAGAAACTATAAGAGATAATGCAATTTGGCAATCGGCAACGTAATTAGCATGCCGAATATTACTTGGAATGTGAATTGGAGCGAAATTGCTAATTCATAAGACCATTTTACAATTTTGACCCAAGTTAGAAGCAGAGCCAATATTGTAAAATGTCGATGGTCCATATCTCGGAAACTATAAGAGATAATGCAATTTGGCCATCGGCAGTGTAATTAGCATGCCGAATATTACTTGGAATGTGAATTACAACGAAATCGCTAATTCATAAGACCATTTTACAATTTTGACCCAAGTTAGAAGCAGAGCCAATATTGCAAGATGTCGATAGTCCATATCTCGGAAACTATAAGAGTTAATGCAATTTGGCAATCGGCAACGAAATTAGCATGCCGAATATTACTTGGAATGTGAATTACAACAAAATCGCTAATTCATAAGACCATTTTACAATTCTGGCCCAAGTTAGAAGCAGAGCCAATATTGCAAGATGTCGATAGTCCATATCTCAGAAACTATAAGAGATAATGCAATTTGGCAATCGGCAACGTAATTAGCATGCCGAATATTACTTGGAATGTGAATTGGAGCGAAATCGCTAATTCATAAGACCATTTTACAATTCTGGCCCAAGTTAGAAGCAGAGCCAATATTGCAAGATGTCGATAGTCCATATCTCGGAAACTATAAGAGATAATGCAATTTGGCAATCGGCAACGTAATTAGCATGCCGAATATTACTTGGAATGTGAACTGGAGCGAAATCGCTAATTCATAAGACCATTTTACAATTTTGACCCAAGTTAGAAGAAGAGCCAATATTGTAAAATGTCGATAGTCCATATCTCGGAAACTATAAGAGATAATGCAATTTGGCAATCGGCAACGTAATTAGCATGCCGAATATTACTTGGAATGTGAATTACAACGAAATCGCTAATTCATAAGACCATTTTACAATTCTGGCTCAAGTTAGAAGCAGAGCCAATATTGCAAGATGTTGATAGTCCATATCTCGGAAACTATAAGAGATAATGCAATCTGGCAATCGGCAACGTAATTAGCATGCCGAATATTACTTGGAATGTGAATTGGAGCGAAATTGCTAATTCATAAGACCATTTTACAATTTTGACCCAAGTTAGAAGCAGAGCCAATATTGTAAAATGTCGATAGTCCATATCTCGGAAACTATAAGAGATAATGCAATTTGGCAATCGGCAACGTAATTAGCATGCCGAATATTACTTGGAATGTGAATTACAACGAAATCGCTAATTCATAAGACCATTTTACAATTCTGGCCCAAGTTAGAAGCAGAGCCAATATTGCAAGATGTCGATAGTCCATATCTCGGAAACTATAAGAGATAATGCAATTTGGCAATCGGCAACGTAATTAGCATGCCGAATATTACTTGGAATGTGAATTACAACGAAATCGCTAATTCATAAGACCATTTTACAATTCTGGCCCAAGTTAGAAGCAGAGCCAATATTGCAAGATGTCGATAGTCCATATCTCGGAAACTATAAGAGATAATGCAATTTGGCAATCGGCAACGTAATTAGCATGCCGAATATTACTTGGAATGTGAATTACAACGAAATCGCTAATTCATAAGACCATTTTACAATTCTGGCCCAAGTTAGAAGCAGAGCCAATATTGCAAGATGTCGATAGTCCATATCTCGGAAACTATAAGAGATAATGCAATTTGGCAATCGGCAACGTAATTAGCATGCCGAATATTACTTGGAATGTGAATTGGAGCCGAAATCGCTAATTCATAAGACCATTTTACAATTCTGGCCCAAGTTAGAAGCAGAGCCAATATTGCAAGATGTCGATAGTCCATATCTCGGAAACTATAAGAGATAATGCAATTTGGCAATCGGCAACGTAATTAGCATGCCGAATATTACTTGGAATGTGAATTACAAAGAAATCGCTAATTCATAAGACCATTTTACAATTCTGGCCCAAGTTAGAAGCAGAGCCAATATTGCAAGATGTCGATAGTCCGTATCTCGGAAACTATAAGAGATAATGCAATTTGGCAATCGGCAACGTAATTAGCATGCCGAATATTACTTGGAATGTGAATTACAACAAAATCGCTAATTCATAAGACCATTTTACAATTTTGACCCAAGTTAGAAGCAGAGCCAATATTGTAAAATGTCGATAGTCCATATCTCGGAAACTATAAGAGATAATGCAATTTGGCAATCGGCAACGTAATTAGCATGCCGAATATTACTTGGAATGTGAATTACAACGAAATCGCTAATTCATAAGACCATTTTACAATTCTGGCCCAAGTTAGAAGCAGAGCCAATATTGCAAGATGTCGATAGTCCATATCTCGGAAACTATAAGAGATAATGCAATTTGGCAATCGGCAACGTAATTAGCATGCCGAATATTACTTGGAATGTGAATTATAACGAAATCGCTAATTCATAAGACCATTTTACAATTCTGGCCCAAGTTAGAAGCAGAGCCAATATTGCAAGATGTCGATAGTCCATATCTCGGAAACTATAAGAGATAATGCAATTTGGCAATCGGCAACGTAATTAGCATGCCGAATATTACTTGGAATGTGAATTACAACGAAATCGCTAATTCATAAGACCATTTTACAATTCTGGCCCAAGTTAGAAGCAGAGCCGATATTGCAAGATGTCGATAGTCCATATCTCGGAAACTATAAGAGATAATGCAATTTGGCAATCGGCAACGTAATTAGCATGCCGAATATTACTTGGAATGTGAATTGGAGCGAAATCGCTAATTCATAAGACCACTTTACAATTTTGACAAAAGTTAGAAGCAGAGCCAATATTGCAAGATGTCGATAGTCCATATCTCGGAAACTATAAGAGATAATGCAATTCGGCAATCGGCAACGTAATTAGCATGCGGAATATTACTTGGAATGTGAATTGGAGCCGAAATGGCTAATTCATAAGACCATTTTACAATTCTGGCCCAAGTTAGAAGCAGAGCCAATATTGCAAGATGTCGATAGTCCATATCTCGGAAACTATAAGAGATAATGCAATTTGGCAATCGGCAACGTAATTACCATGCCGAATATTACTTGGAATGTGAATTGGAGCGAAATTGCTAATTCATAAGACCATTTTACAATTTTGACCCAAGTTAGAAGCAGAGCCAATATTGCAAGATGTCGATAGTCCATATCTCGGAAACTATAAGAGATAATGCAATTTGGCAATCGGCAACGTAATTAGCATGCAGAATATTACTTGGAATGTGAATTACAACGAAATCGCTAATTCATAAGACCATTTTACAATTCTGGCCCAAGTTAGAAGCAGAGCCAATATTGCAAGATGTCGATAGTCCATATCTCGGAAACTATAAGAGATAATGCAATTTGGCAATCGGCAACGTAATTAGCATGCGGAATATTACTTGGAATGTGAATTGGAGCCGAAATGGCTAATTCATAAGACCATTTTACAATTCTGGCCCAAGTTAGAAGCAGAGCCAATATTGCAAGATGTCGATAGTCCATATCTCGGAAACTATAAGAGATAATGCAATTTGGCCATCGGCAGTGTAATTAGCATGCCGAATATTACTTGGAATGTGAATTACAACGAAATCGCTAATTCATAAGACCATTTTACAATTTTGACCCAAGTTAGAAGCAGAGCAATATTGCAAGATGTCGATAGTCCATATCTCGGAAACTATAAGAGATAATGCAATTTGGCAATCGGCAACGTAATTAGCATGCCGAATATTACTTGGAATGTGAATTACAACAAAATCGCTAATTCATAAGACCATTTTACAATTTTGACCCAAGTTAGAAGCAGAGCCAATATTGTAAAATGTCGATAGTCCATATCTCGGAAACTATAAGAGATAATGCAATTTGGCAATCGGCAACGTAATTAGCATGCCGAATATTACTTGGAATGTGAATTACAACGAAATCGCTAATTCATAAGACCATTTTACAATTCTGGCCCAAGTTAGAAGCAGAGCCAATATTGCAAGATGTCGATAGTCCATATCTCGGAAACTATTAGAGATAATGCAATTTGGCAATCGGCAACGTAACTAGCATGCGGAATATTACTTGGAATGTGAATTGGAGCCGAAATGGCTAATTCATAAGACCATTTTACAATTCTGGCCCAAGTTAGAAGCAAAGCCAATATTGCAAGATGTCGATAGTCCATATCTCGGAAACTATAAGAGATAATGCAATTTGGCAATCGGCAACGTAATTAGCATGCCGAATATTACTTGGAATGTGAATTACAACGAAATCGCTAATTCATAAGACCATTTTACAATTCTGGCCCAAGTTAGAAGCAGAGCCAATATTGCAAGATGTCGATAGTCCATATCTCGGAAACTATAAGAGATAATGCAATTTGGCAATCGGCAACGTAATTAGCATGCCGAATATTACTTGGAATGTGAATTACAACGAAATCGCTAATTCATAAGACCATTTTACAATTCTGGCCCAAGTTAGAAGCAGAGCCAATATTGCAAGATGTCGATAGTCCATATCTCAGAAACTATAAGAGATAATGCAATTTGGTAATCGGCAACGTAATTAGCATGCCGAATATTACTTGGAGTGTGAATTGGAGCGAAATTGCTAATTCATAAGACCATTTTACAATTTTGACCCAAGTTAGAAGCAGAGCCAATATTGCAAGATGTCGATAGTCCATATCTCGGAAACTATAAGAGATAATGCAATTTGGCAATCGGCAACGTAATTAGCATGCGGAATATTACTTGAAATGTGAATTGGAGCCGAAATGGCTAATTCATAAGACCATTTTACAATTCTGGCCCAAGTTAGAAGCAGAGCCAATATTGCAAGATGTCGATAGTCCAAATCTCGGAAACTATAAGAGATAATGCAATTTGGCAATCGGCAACGTAATTAGCATGCCGAATATTACTTGGAATGTGAATTACAACGAAATCGCTAATTCATAAGACCATTTTACAATTCTGGCCCAAGTTAGAAGCAGAGCCAATATTGCAAGATGTCGATAGTCCATATCTCGGAAACTATAAGAGATAATGCAATTTGGCAATCGGCAACGTAATTAGCATGCCGAATATTACTTGGAATGTGAATTACAACGAAATCGCTAATTCATAAGACCATTTTACAATTCTGGCCCAAGTTAGAAGCAGAGCCAATATTGCAAGATGTCGATAGTCCATATCTCAGAAACTATAAGAGATAATGCAATTTGGCAATCGGCAACGTAATTAGCATGCCGAATATTACTTGGAATGTGAATTGGAGCGAAATCGCTAATTCATAAGACCATTTTACATTTCTGGCCCAAGTTAGAAGCAGAGCCAATATTGCAAGATGTCGATAGTCCATATCTCGGAAACTATAAGAGATAATGCAATTTGGCAATCGGCAACGTAATTAGCATGCCGAATATTACTTGGAATGTGAATTGGAGCGAAATCGCTAATTCATAAGACCACTTTACAATTTTGACCCAAGTTAGAAGCAGAGCCAATATTGCAAGATGTCGATAGTCCATATCTCGGAAACTATAAGAGATAATGCAATTTGGCAATCGGCAACGTAATTAGCATGCCGAATATTACTTGGAATGTGAATTACAACGAAATCGCTAATTTATAAGACCATTTTACAATTTTGACCCAAGTTAGAAGCAGAGCCAATATTGTAAAATGTCGATGGTCCATATCTCGGAAACTATAAGAGATAATGCAATTTGGCTATCGGCAGTGTAATTAGCATGCCGAATATTACTTGGAATGTGAATTACAACGAAATCGCTAATTCATAAGACCATTTTACAATTTTGACCCAAGTTAGAAGCAGAGCCAATATTGCAAGATGTCGATAGTCCGTATCTCGGAAACTATAAGAGATAATGCAATTTGGCAATCGGCAACGTAATTAGCATGCCGAATATTACTTGGAATGTGAATTACAACAAAATCGCTAATTCATAAGACCATTTTACAATTCTGGCCCAAGTTAGAAGCAGAGCCAATATTGCAAGATGTCGATAGTCCATATCTCGGAAACTATAAGAGATAATGCAATTTGGCAATCGGCAACGTAATTAGCATGCCGAATATTACTTGGAATGTGAATTACAACGAAATCGCTAATTCATAAGACCATTTTACAATTCTGGCCCAAGTTAGAAGCAGAGCCAATATTGCAAGATGTCGATAGTCCATATCTCGGAAACTATAAGAGATAATGCAATTTGGCAATCGGCGACGTAATTAGCATGCCGAATATTACTTGGAATGTGAATTGGAGCGAAATCGCTAATTCATAAGACCACTTTACAATTTTGACCCAAGTTAGAAGCAGAGCCAATATTGTAAAATGTCGATAGTCCATATCTCGGAAACTATAAGAGATAATGCAATTTGGCAATCGGCAACGTAATTAGCATGCCGAATATTACTTGGAATGTGAATTACAACGAAATCGCTAATTCATAAGACCATTTTACAATTCTGGCCCAAGTTAGAAGCAGAGCCAATATTGCAAGATGTCGATAGTCCATATCTCGGAAACTATAAGAGATAATGCAATTTGGCAATCGGCAACGTAATTATCATGCCGAATATTACTTGGAATGTGAATTGGAGCGAAATCGCTAATTCATAAGACCATTTTACAATTCTGACCCAAGTTAGAAGCAGAGCCAATATTGCAAGATGTCGATAGTCCATATCTCGGAAACTATAAGAGATAATGTAATTTGGCAATCGGCAACGTAATTAGCATGCCGAATATTACTTGGAATGTGAATTAGAACGAAATCGCTAATTCATAAGACCATTTTACAATTCTGGCCCAAGTTAGAAGCAGAGCCAATATTGCAAGATGTCGATAGTCCATATCTCGGAAACTATAAGAGATAATGCAATTTGGCAATCGGCAACGTAATTAGCATGCGGAATATTACTTGGAATGTGAATTGGAGCCGAAATGGCTAATTCATAAGACCATTTTACAATTCTGGCCCAAGTTGGAAGCAGAGCCAATATTGCAAGATGTCGATAGTCCATATCTCGGAAACTATAAGAGATAATGCAATTTGGCAATCGGCAACGTAATTAGCATGCCGAATATTACTTGGAATGTGAATTACAACGAAATCGCTAATTCATAAGACCATTTTACAATTCTGGCCCAAGTTAGAAGCAGAGCCAATATTGCAAGATGTCGATAGTCCATATCTCGGAAACTATAAGAGATAATGCAATTTGGCAATCGGCAACGTAATTAGCATGCCGAATATTACTTGGAATGTGAATTACAACGAAATCGCTAATTCATAAGACCATTTTACAATTCTGGCCCAAGTTAGAAGCAGAGCCAATATTGCAAGATGTCGATAGTCCATATCTCAGAAACTATAAGAGATAATGCAATTTGGCAATCGGCAACGTAATTAGCATGCCGAATATTACTTGGAATGTGAATTGGAGCGAAATCGCTAATTCATAAGACCATTTTACAATTCTGGCCCAAGTTAGAAGCAGAGCCAATATTGCAAGATGTCGATAGTCCATATCTCGGAAACTATAAGAGATAATGCAATTTGGCAATCGGCAACGTAATTAGCATGCCGAATATTACTTGGAATGTGAATTGGAGCGAAATCGCTAATTCATAAGACCACTTTACAATTTTGACCCAAGTTAGAAGCAGAGCCAATATTGCAAGATGTCGATAGTCCATATCTCGGAAACTATAAGAGATAATGCAATTTGGCTATCGGCAGTGTAATTAGCATGCCGAATATTACTTGGAATGTGAATTACAACGAAATCGCTAATTCATAAGACCATTTTACAATTTTGACCCAAGTTAGAAGCAGAGCCAATATTGCAAGATGTCGATAGTCCATATCTCGGAAACTATAAGAGATAATGCAATTTGGCAATCGGCAACGTAATTAGCATGCCGAATATTACTTGGAATGTGAATTACAACGAAATCGCTAATTCATAAGACCATTTTACAATTTTGACCCAAGTTAGAAGCAGAGCCAATATTGTAAAATGTCGATGGTCCATATCTCGGAAACTATAAGAGATAATGCAATTTTGCTATCGGCAGTGTAATTAGCATGCCGAATATTACTTGGAATGTGAATTACAACGAAATCGCTTATTCATAAGACCATTTTACAATTTTGACCCAAGTTAGAAGCAGAGCCAATATTGCAAGATGTCGATAGTCCGTATCTCGGAAACTATAAGAGATAATGCAATTTGGCAATCGGCAACGTAATTAGCATGCCGAATATTACTTGGAATGTGAATTACAACAAAATCGCTAATTCATAAGACCATTTTACAATTCTGGCCCAAGTTAGAAGCAGAGCCAATATTGCAAGATGTCGATAGTCCATATCTCGGAAACTATAAGAGATTATGCAATTTGGCAATCGGCAACGTAATTAGCATGCCGAATATTACTTGGAATGTGAATTACAACGAAATCGCTAATTCATAAGACCATTTTACAATTCTGGCCCAAGTTAGAAGCAGAGCCAATATTGCAAGATGTCGATAGTCCATATCTCGGAAACTATAAGAGATAATGCAATTTGGCAATCGGCGACGTAATTAGCATGCCGAATATTACTTGGAATGTGAATTGGAGCGAAATCGCTAATTCATAAGACCACTTTACAATTTTGACCCAAGTTAGAAGCAGAGCCAATATTGTAAAATGTCGATAGTCCATATCTCGGAAACTATAAGAGATAATGCAATTTGGCAATCGGCAACGTAATTAGCATGCCGAATATTACTTGGAATGTGAATTGGAGCGAAATCGCTAATTCATAAGACCATTTTACAATTCTGACCCAAGTTAGAAGCAGAGCCAATATTGCAAGATGTCGATAGTCCATATCTCGGAAACTATAAGAGATAATGCAATTTGGCAATCGGCAACGTAATTAGCATGCCGAATATTACTTGGAATGTGAATTACAACGAAATCGCTAATTCATAAGACCATTTTACAATTCTGGCCCAAGTTAGAAGCAGAGCCAATATTGCAAGATGTCGATAGTCCATATCTCGGAAACTATAAGAGATAATGCAATTTGGCAATCGGCAACGTAATTAGCATGCGGAATATTACTTGGAATGTGAATTGGAGCGAAATGGCTAATTCATAAGACCATTTTACAATTCTGGCCCAAGTTAGAAGCAGAGCCAATATTGCAAGATGTCGATAGTCCATATCTCAGAAACTATAAGAGATAATGCAATTTGGCAATCGGCAACGTAATTAGCATGCGGAATATTACTTGGAATGTGAATTGGAGCCGAAATGGCTAATTCATAAGACCATTTTACAATTCTGGCCCAAGTTAGAAGCAGAGCCAATATTGCAAGATGTCGATAGTCCATATCTCAGAAACTATAAGAGATAATGCAATTTGGCAATCGGCAACGTAATTAGCATGCCGAATATTACTTGGAATGTGAATTACAACGAAATCGCTAATTCATAAGACCATTTTACAATTCTGGCCCAAGTTAGAAGCAGAGCCAATATTGCAAGATGTCGATAGTCCATATCTCAGAAACTATAAGAGATAATGCAATTTGGCAATCGGCAACGTAATTAGCATGCCGAATATTACTTGGAATGTGAATTGGAGCGAAATCGCTAATTCATAAGACCATTTTACAATTCTGGCCCAAGTTAGAAGCAGAGCCAATATTGCAAGATGTCGATAGTCCATATCTCGGAAACTATAAGAGATAATGCAATTTGGCAATCGGCAACGTAATTAGCATGCCGAATATTACTTGGAATGTGAATTGGAGCGAAATCGCTAATTCATAAGACCACTTTACAATTTTGACCCAAGTTAGAAGCAGAGCCAATATTGCAAGATGTCGATAGTCCATATCTCGGAAACTATAAGAGATAATGCAATTTGGCAATCGGCAACGTAATTAGCATGCCGAATATTACTTGGAATGTGAATTACAACGAAATCGCTAATTCATAAGACCATTTTACAATTTTGACCCAAGTTAGAAGCAGAGCCAATATTGTAAAATGTCGATGGTCCATATCTCGGAAACTATAAGAGATAATGCAATTTGGCCATCGGCAGTGTAATTAGCATGCCGAATATTACTTGGAATGTGAATTACAACGAAATCGCTAATTCATAAGACCATTTTACAATTTTGACCCAAGTTAGAAGCAGAGCCAATATTGCAAGGTGTCGATAGTCCATATCTCGGAAACTATAAGAGATAATGCAATTTGGCAATCGGCAACGTAATTAGCATGCCGAATATTACTTGGAATGTGAATTACAACAAAATCGCTAATTCATAAGACCATTTTACAATTCTGGCCCAAGTTAGAAGCAGAGCCAATATTGCAAGATGTCGATAGTCCATATCTCGGAAACTATAAGAGATAATGCAATTTGGCAATCGGCAACGTAATTAGCATGCCGAATATTACTTGGAATGTGAATTACAACGAAATCGCTAATTCATAAGACCATTTTACAATTCTGGCCCAAGTTAGAAGCAGAGCCAATATTGCAAGATGTCGATAGTCCATATCTCGGAAACTATAAGAGATAATGCAATTTGGCAATCGGCAACGTAATTAGCATGCCGAATATTACTTGGAATGTGAATTGGAGCGAAATCGCTAATTCATAAGACCACTTTACAATTTTGACCCAAGTTAGAAGCAGAGCCAATATTGTAAAATGTCGATAGTCCATATCTCGGAAACTATAAGAGATAATGCAATTTGGCAATCGGCAACGTAATTAGCATGCCGAATATTACTTGGAATGTGAATTACAACGAAATCGCTAATTCATAAGACCATTTTACAATTCTGGCCCAAGTTAGAAGCAGAGCCAATATTGCAAGATGTCGATAGTCCATATCTCGGAAACTATAAGAGATAATGCAATTTGGCAATCGGCAACGTAATTAGCATGTCGAATATTACTTGGAATGTGAATTACAACGAAATCGCTAATTCATAAGACCATTTTACAATTCTGGCCCAAGTTAGAAGCAGAGCCAATATTGCAAGATGTCGATAGTCCATATCTCGGAAACTATAAGAGATAATGCAATTTGGCAATCGGCAACGTAACTAGCATGCCGAATATTACTTGGAATGTGAATTACAACGAAATCGCTAATTCATAAGACCATTTTACAATTCTGGCCCAAGTTAGAAGCAGAGCCAATATTGCAAGATGTCGATAGTCCATATCTCGGAAACTATAAGAGATAATGCAATTTGGCAATCGGCAACGTAATTAGCATGCCGAATATTACTTGGAATGTGAATTACAACGAAATCGCTAATTCATAAGACCATTTTACAATTCTGGCCCAAGTTAGAAGCAGAGCCAATATTGCAAGATGTCGATAGTCCATATCTCGGAAACTATAAGAGATAATGCAATTTGGTAATCGGCAACGTAATTAGCATGCCGAATATTACTTGGAATGTGAATTACAACGAAATCGCTAATTCATAAGACCATTTTACAATTCTGGCCCAAGTTAGAAGCAGAGCCAATATTGCAAGATGTCGATAGTCCATATCTCAGAAACTATAAGAGATAATGCAATTTGGCATTCGCCAACGTAATTAGCATGCTAAATATTACTTGGAATGTGAATTGGAGCGAAACTGCTAATTCATAAGACCATTTGACAATTTTGACCCAAGTTAGAAGCAGAGCCAATATTGTAAAATGTCGATGGTCCATATCTCGGAAACTATAAGAGATAATGCAATTTGGCCATCGGCAGTGTAATTAGCATGCCGAATATTACTTGGAATGTGAATTACAACGAAATCGCTAATTCATAAGACCATTTTACAATTTTGACCCAAGTTAGAAGCAGAGCCAATATTGCAAGATGCCGATAGTCCATATCTCGGAAACTATAAGAGATAATGCAATTTGGCAATCGGCAACGTAATTAGCATGCCGAATATTACTTGGAATGTGAATTACAACAAAATCGCTAATTCATAAGACCATTTTACAATTCTGGCCCAAGTTAGAAGCAGAGCCAATATTGCAAGATGTCGATAGTCCATATCTCGGAAACTATAAGAGATAATGCAATTTGGCAATCGGCAACGTAATTAGCATGCCGAATATTACTTGGAATGTGAATTACAACGAAATCGCTAATTCATAAGACCATTTTACATTTCTGGCCCAAGTTAGAAGCAGAGCCAATATTGCAAGATGTCGATAGTCCATATCTCGGAAACTATAAGAGATAATGCAATTTGGCAATCGGCAACGTAATTAGCATGCCGAATATTACTTGGAATGTGAATTGGAGCGAAATCGCTAATTCATAAGACCACTTTAAAATTTTGACCCAAGTTAGAAGCAGAGCCAATATTGTAAAATGTCGATAGTCCATATCTCGGAAACTATAAGAGATAATGCAATTTGGCAATCGGCAACGTAATTAGCATGCCGAATATTACTTGGAATGTGAATTACAACGAAATCGCTAATTCATAAGAACATTTTACAATTCTGACCCAAGTTAGAAGCAGAGCCAATATTGCAAGATGTCGATAGTCCATATCTCGGAAACTATAAGAGATAATGCAATTTGGCAATCGGCAACGTAATTAGCATGCCGAATATTACTTGGAATGTGAATTACAACGAAATCGCTAATTCATAAGACCATTTTACAATTCTGGCCCAAGTTAGAAGCAGAGCCAATTTTGCAAGATGTCGATAGTCCATATCTCGGAAACTATAAGAGATAATGCAATTTGGCAATCGGCAACGTAATTAGCATGCCGAATATTACTTGGAATGTGAATTGGAGCGAAATCGCTAATTCATAAGACCACTTTACAATTTTGACCCAAGTTAGAAGCAGAGCCAATATTGTAAAATGTCGATAGTCCATATCTCGAAAACTATAAGAGATAAGGCAATTTGGCAATCGGCAACGTAATTAGCATGCGGAGTATTACTTGGAATGTGAATTGGAGCCGAAATGGCTAATTCATAAGACCATTTTACAATTCTGGCCCAAGTTAGAAGCAGAGCCAATATTGCAAGATGTCGATAGTCCATATCTCGGAAACTATAAGAGATAATGCAATTTGGCAATCGGCAACGTAATTAGCATGCCGAATATTACTTGGAATGTGAATTGGAGCCGAAATGGCTAATTCATAAGACCATTTTACAATTCTGGCCCAAGTTAGAAGCAGAGCCAATATTGCAAGATGTCGATAGTCCATATCTCAGAAACTATAAGAGATAATGCAATTTGGCAATCGGCAACGTAATTAGCATGCCGAATATTACTTGGAATGTGAATTGGAGCGAAATCGCTAATTCATAAGACCATTTTACAATTCTGGCCCAAGTTAGAAGCAGAGCCAATATTGCAAGATGTCGATAGTCCATATCTCGGAAACTATAAGAGATAATGCAATTTGGCAATCGGCAACGTAATTAGCATGCCGAATATTACTTGGAATGTGAATTGGAGCGAAATCGCTAATTCATAAGACCACTTTACAATTTTGACCCAAGTTAGAAGCAGAGCCAATATTGCAAGATGTCGATAGTCCATATCTCGGAAACTATAAGAGATAATGCAATTTGGCAATCGGCAACGTAATTAGCATGCCGAATATTACTTGGAATGTGAATTACAACGAAATCGCTAATTCATAAGACCATTTTACAATTTTGACCCAAGTTAGAAGCAGAGCCAATATTGTAAAATGTCGATGGTCCATATCTCGGAAACTATAAGAGATAATGCAATTTGGCCATCGGCAGTGTAATTAGCATGCCGAATATTACTTGGAATGTGAATTACAACGAAATCGCTAATTCATAAGACCATTTTACAATTTTGACCCAAGTTAGAAGCAGAGCCAATATTGCAAGGTGTCGATAGTCCATATCTCGGAAACTATAAGAGATAATGCAATTTGGCAATCGGCAACGTAATTAGCATGCCGAATATTACTTGGAATGTGAATTACAACAAAATCGCTAATTCATAAGACCATTTTACAATTCTGGCCCAAGTTAGAAGCAGAGCCAATATTGCAAGATGTCGATAGTCCATATCTCGGAAACTATAAGAGATAATGCAATTTGGCAATCGGCAACGTAATTAGCATGCCGAATATTACTTGGAATGTGAATTACAACGAAATCGCTAATTCATAAGACCATTTTACAATTCTGGCCCAAGTTAGAAGCAGAGCCAATATTGCAAGATGTCGATAGTCCATATCTCGGAAACTATAAGAGATAATGCAATTTGGCAATCGGCAACGTAATTAGCATGCCGAATATTACTTGGAATGTGAATTGGAGCGAAATCGCTAATTCATAAGACCACTTTACAATTTTGACCCAAGTTAGAAGCAGAGCCAATATTGTAAAATGTCGATAGTCCATATCTCGGAAACTATAAGAGATAATGCAATTTGGCAATCGGCAACGTAATTAGCATGCCGAATATTACTTGGAATGTGAATTACAACGAAATCGCTAATTCATAAGACCATTTTACAATTCTGGCCCAAGTTAGAAGCAGAGCCAATATTGCAAGATGTCGATAGTCCATATCTCGGAAACTATAAGAGATAATGCAATTTGGCAATCGGCAACGTAATTAGCATGTCGAATATTACTTGGAATGTGAATTACAACGAAATCGCTAATTCATAAGACCATTTTACAATTCTGGCCCAAGTTAGAAGCAGAGCCAATATTGCAAGATGTCGATAGTCCATATCTCGGAAACTATAAGAGATAATGCAATTTGGCAATCGGCAACGTAACTAGCATGCCGAATATTACTTGGAATGTGAATTACAACGAAATCGCTAATTCATAAGACCATTTTACAATTCTGGCCCAAGTTAGAAGCAGAGCCAATATTGCAAGATGTCGATAGTCCATATCTCGGAAACTATAAGAGATAATGCAATTTGGCAATCGGCAACGTAATTAGCATGCCGAATATTACTTGGAATGTGAATTACAACGAAATCGCTAATTCATAAGACCATTTTACAATTCTGGCCCAAGTTAGAAGCAGAGCCAATATTGCAAGATGTCGATAGTCCATATCTCGGAAACTATAAGAGATAATGCAATTTGGTAATCGGCAACGTAATTAGCATGCCGAATATTACTTGGAATGTGAATTACAACGAAATCGCTAATTCATAAGACCATTTTACAATTCTGGCCCAAGTTAGAAGCAGAGCCAATATTGCAAGATGTCGATAGTCCATATCTCAGAAACTATAAGAGATAATGCAATTTGGCATTCGCCAACGTAATTAGCATGCCAAATATTACTTGGAATGTGAATTGGAGCGAAACTGCTAATTCATAAGACCATTTGACAATTTTGACCCAAGTTAGAAGCAGAGCCAATATTGTAAAATGTCGATGGTCCATATCTCGGAAACTATAAGAGATAATGCAATTTGGCCATCGGCAGTGTAATTAGCATGCCGAATATTACTTGGAATGTGAATTACAACGAAATCGCTAATTCATAAGACCATTTTACAATTTTGACCCAAGTTAGAAGCAGAGCCAATATTGTAAGATGCCGATAGTCCATATCTCGGAAACTATAAGAGATAATGCAATTTGGCAATCGGCAACGTAATTAGCATGCCGAATATTACTTGGAATGTGAATTACAACAAAATCGCTAATTCATAAGACCATTTTACAATTCTGGCCCAAGTTAGAAGCAGAGCCAATATTGCAAGATGTCGATAGTCCATATCTCGGAAACTATAAGAGATAATGCAATTTGGCAATCGGCAACGTAATTAGCATGCCGAATATTACTTGGAATGTGAATTACAACGAAATCGCTAATTCATAAGACCATTTTACATTTCTGGCCCAAGTTAGAAGCAGAGCCAATATTGCAAGATGTCGATAGTCCATATCTCGGAAACTATAAGAGATAATGCAATTTGGCAATCGGCAACGTAATTAGCATGCCGAATATTACTTGGAATGTGAATTGGAGCGAAATCGCTAATTCATAAGACCACTTTAAAATTTTGACCCAAGTTAGAAGCAGAGCCAATATTGTAAAATGTCGATAGTCCATATCTCGGAAACTATAAGAGATAATGCAATTTGGCAATCGGCAACGTAATTAGCATGCCGAATATTACTTGGAATGTGAATTACAACGAAATCGCTAATTCATAAGAACATTTTACAATTCTGACCCAAGTTAGAAGCAGAGCCAATATTGCAAGATGTCGATAGTCCATATCTCGGAAACTATAAGAGATAATGCAATTTGGCAATCGGCAACGTAATTAGCATGCCGAATATTACTTGGAATGTGAATTACAACGAAATCGCTAATTCATAAGACCATTTTACAATTCTGGCCCAAGTTAGAAGCAGAGCCAATTTTGCAAGATGTCGATAGTCCATATCTCGGAAACTATAAGAGATAATGCAATTTGGCAATCGGCAACGTAATTAGCATGCCGAATATTACTTGGAATGTGAATTGGAGCGAAATCGCTAATTCATAAGACCACTTTACAATTTTGACCCAAGTTAGAAGCAGAGCCAATATTGTAAAATGTCGATAGTCCATATCTCGAAAACTATAAGAGATAATGCAATTTGGCAATCGGCAACGTAATTAGCATGCGGAATATTACTTGGAATGTGAATTGGAGCCGAAATGGCTAATTCATAAGACCATTTTACAATTCTGGCCCAAGTTAGAAGCAGAGCCAATATTGCAAGATGTCGATAGTCCATATCTCGGAAACTATAAGAGATAATGCAATTTGGCAATCGGCAACGTAATTAGCATGCCGAATATTACTTGGAATGTGAATTGGAGCCGAAATGGCTAATTCATAAGACCATTTTACAATTCTGGCCCAAGTTAGAAGCAGAGCCAATATTGCAAGATGTCGATAGTCCATATCTCGGAAACTATAAGAGATAATGCAATTTGGCAATCGGCAACGTAATTAGCATGCCGAATATTACTTGGAATGTGAATTACAACGAAATCGCTAATTCATAAGACCATTTTACAATTCTGGCCCAAGTTAGAAGCAGAGCCAATATTGCAAGATGTCGATAGTCCATATCTCGGAAACTATAAGAGATAATGCAATTTGGCAATCGGCAACGTAATTAGCATGCCGAATATTACTTGGAATGTGAATTACAACGAAATCGCTAATTCATAAGACCATTTTACAATTCTGGCCCAAGTTAGAAGCAGAGCCAATATTGCAAGATGCCGATAGTCCATATCTCGGAAACTATAAGAGATAATGCAATTTGGCAATCGGCAACGTAATTAGCATGCCGAATATTACTTGGAATGTGAATTACAACAAAATCGCTAATTCATAAGACCATTTTACAATTCTGGCCCAAGTTAGAAGCAGAGCCAATATTGCAAGATGTCGATAGTCCATATCTCGGAAACTATAAGAGATAATGCTATTTGGCAATCGGCAACGTAATTAGCATGCCGAATATTACTTGGAATGTGAATTACAACAAAATCGCTAATTCATAAGACCATTTTACAATTCTGGCCCAAGTTAGAAGCAGAGCCAATATTGCAAGATGTCGATAGTCCATATCTCGGAAACTATAAGAGATAATGCAATTTGGCAATCGGCAACGTAATTAGCATGCCGAATATTACTTGGAATGTGAATTACAACGAAATCGCTAATTCATAAGACCATTTTACATTTCTGGCCCAAGTTAGAAGCAGAGCCAATATTGCAAGATGTCGATAGTCCATATCTCGGAAACTATAAGAGATAATGCAATTTGGCAATCGGCAACGTAATTAGCATGCCGAATATTACTTGGAATGTGAATTGGAGCGAAATCGCTAATTCATAAGACCACTTTAAAATTTTGACCCAAGTTAGAAGCAGAGCCAATATTGTAAAATGTCGATAGTCCATATCTCGGAAACTATAAGAGATAATGCAATTTGGCAATCGGCAACGTAATTAGCATGCCGAATATTACTTGGAATGTGAATTACAACGAAATCGCTAATTCATAAGAACATTTTACAATTCTGACCCAAGTTAGAAGCAGAGCCAATATTGCAAGATGTCGATAGTCCATATCTCGGAAACTATAAGAGATAATGCAATTTGGCAATCGGCAACGTAATTAGCATGCCGAATATTACTTGGAATGTGAATTACAACGAAATCGCTAATTCATAAGACCATTTTACAATTCTGGCCCAAGTTAGAAGCAGAGCCAATTTTGCAAGATGTCGATAGTCCATATCTCGGAAACTATAAGAGATAATGCAATTTGGCAATCGGCAACGTAATTAGCATGCCGAATATTACTTGGAATGCGAATTGGAGCGAAATCGCTAATTCATAAGACCACTTTACAATTTTGACCCAAGTTAGAAGCAGAGCCAATATTGTAAAATGTCGATAGTCCATATCTCGGAAACTATAAGAGATAATGCAATTTGGCAATCGGCAACGTAATTAGCATGCGGAATATTACTTGGAATGTGAATTGGAGCCGAAATGGCTAATTCATAAGACCATTTTACAATTCTGGCCCAAGTTAGAAGCAGAGCCAATATTGCAAGATGTCGATAGTCCATATCTCGGAAACTATAAGAGATAATGCAATTTGGCAATCGGCAACGTAATTAGCATGCCGAATATTACTTGGAATGTGAATTGGAGCCGAAATGGCTAATTCATAAGACCATTTTACAATTCTGGCCCAAGTTAGAAGCAGAGCCAATATTGCAAGATGTCGATAGTCCATATCTCGGAAACTATAAGAGATAATGCAATTTGGCAATCGGCAACGTAATTAGCATGCCGAATATTACTTGGAATGTGAATTACAACGAAATCGCTAATTCATAAGACCATTTTACAATTCTGGCCCAAGTTAGAAGCAGAGCCAATATTGCAAGATGTCGATAGTCCATATCTCGGAAACTATAAGAGATAATGCAATTTGGCAATCGGCAACGTAATTAGCATGCCGAATATTACTTGGAATGTGAATTACAACGAAATCGCTAATTCATAAGACCATTTTACAATTCTGGCCCAAGTTAGAAGCAGAGCCAATATTGCAAGATGTCGATAGTCCATATCTCAGAAACTATAAGAGATAATGCAATTTGGCAATCGGCAACGTAATTAGCATGCCGAATATTACTTAGAATGTGAATTGGAGCGAAATCGCTAATTCATAAGACCATTTTACAATTCTGGCCCAAGTTAGAAGCAGAGCCAATATTGCAAGATGTCGATAGTCCATATCTCGGAAACTATAAGAGATAATGCAATTTGGCAATCGGCAACGTAATTAGCATGCCGAATATTACTTGGAAAGTGAATTGGAGCGAAATCGCTAATTCATAAGACCACTTTACAATTTTGACCCAAGTTAGAAGCAGAGCCAATATTGCAAGATGTCGATAGTCCATATCTCGGAAACTATAAGAGATAATGCAATTTGGCAATCGGCAACGTAATTAGCATGCCGAATATTACTTGGAATGTGAATTACAACGAAATCGCTAATTCTTAAGACCATTTTACAATTTTGACCCAAGTTAGAAGCAGAGCCAATATTGTAAAATGTCGATGGTCCATATCTCGGAAACTATAAGAGATAATGCAATTTGGCCATCGGCAGTGTAATTAGCATGCCGAATATTACTTGGAATGTGAATTACAACGAAATCGCTAATTCATAAGACCACTTTACAATTTTGACCCAAGTTAGAAGCAGAGCCAATATTGTAAAATGTCGATAGTCCATATCTCGGAAACTATAAGAGATAATGCAATTTGGCAATCGGCAACGTAATTAGCATGCCGAATATTACTTGGAATGTGAATTACAACGAAATCGCTAATTCATAAGACCATTTTACAATTCTGGCCCAAGTTAGAAGCAGAGCCAATATTGCAAGATGTCGATAGTCCATATCTCGGAAACTATAAGAGATAATGCAATTTGGCAATCGCCAACGTAATTAGCATGCCGAATATTACTTGGAATGTGAATTACAACGAAATCGCTAATTCATAAAACCATTTTACAATTCTGGCCCAAGTTAGAAGCAGAGCCAATATTGCAAGAGGTCGATAGTCCATATCTCGGAAACTGTAAGAGATAATGCAATTTGGCAATCGGCAACGTAATTAGCATGCCGAATATTACTTGGAATGTGAATTACAACGAAATCGCTAATTCATAAGACCATTTTACAATTCTGGCCCAAGTTAGAAGCAGAGCCAATATTGCAAGATGTCATTCGTCCATAGCTCGATGGACGAAACTATAAGAGATAATGCAATTTGGCAATCGGCAACGTAATTAGCATGCCGAATATTACTTGGAATGTGAATTACAACGAAATCGCTAATTCATAAGACCATTTTACAATTCTGGCCCAAGTTAGAAGCAGAGCCAATATTGCAAGATGTCGATAGTCCATATCTCGGAAACTATAAGAGATAATGCAATTTGGCAATCGGCAACGTAATTAGCATGCCGAATATTACTTGGAATGTGAATTACAACGAAATCGCTAATTAATAAGACCATTTTACAATTCTAGCCCAAGTTAGAAGCAGAGCCAATATTGCAAGATGTCGATAGTCCATATCTCGGAAACTATAAGAGATAATGCAATTTGGCAATCGCCAACGTAATTAGCATGCCGAATATTACTTGGAATGTGAATTACAACGAAATCGCTAATTCATAAAACCATTTTACAATTCTGGCCCAAGTTAGAAGCAGAGCCAATATTGCAAGAAGTCGATAGTCCATATCTCGGAAACTGTAAGAGATAATGCAATTTGGCAATCGGCAACGTAATTAGCATGCCGAATATTACTTGGAATGTGAATTACAACGAAATCGCTAATTCATAAGACCATTTTACAATTCTGGCCCAAGTTAGAAGCAGAGCCAATATTGCAAGATGTCGATAGTCCATATCTCGGAAACTATAAGAGATAATGCAATTTGGCAATCGGCAACGTAATTAGCATGCCGAATATTACTTGGAATGTGAATTACAACGAAATCGCTAATTCATAAGACCATTTTACAAATCTGGCCCAAGTTAGAAGCAGAGCCAATATTGCAGGATGTCGATAGTCCATATCTCGGAAACTATAAGAGATAATGCAATTTGGCAATCGGCAACGTAATTAGCATGCCGAATATTACTTGGAATGTGAATTACAACGAAATCGCTAATTCATAAGACCATTTTACAATTCTGGCCCAAGTTAGAAGCAGAGCCAATATTGCAAGATGTCGATAGTCCATATCTCAGAAACTATAAGAGATAATGCAATTTGGCAATCGGCAACGTAATTAGCATGCCAAATATTACTTGGAATGTGAATTGGAGCGAAACTGCTAATTCATAAGACCATTTTACAATTTTGACCCAAGTTAGAAGCAGAGCCAATATTGTAAAATGTCGATGGTCCATATCTCGGAAACTATAAGAGATAATGCAATTTGGCCATCGGCAGTGTAATTAGCATGCCGAATATTACTTGGAATGTGAATTACAACGAAATCGCTAATTCATAAGACCATTTTACAATTTTGACCCAAGTTAGAAGCAGAGCCAATATTGCAAGATGTCGATAGTCCATATCTCGGAAACTATAAGAGATAATGCAATTTGGCAATCGGCAACGTAATTAGCATGCCGAATATTACTTGGAATGTGAATTACAACAAAATCGCTAATTCATAAGACCATTTTACAATTCTGGCCCAAGTTAGAAGCAGAGCCAATATTGCAAGATGTCGATAGTCCATATCTCGGAAACTATAAGAGATAATGCAATTTGGCAATCGGCAACGTAATTAGCATGCCGAATATTACTTGGAATGTGAATTGGAGCGAAATCGTTAATTCATAAGACCACTTTACAATTTTGACCCAAGTTAGAAGCAGAGCCAATATTGCAAGATGTCGATAGTCCATATCTCGGAAACTATAAGAGATAATGCAATTTGGCAATCGGCAACGTAATTAGCATGCCGAATATTACTTGGAATGTGAATTACAACGAAATCGCTAATTCATAAGACCATTTTACAATTTTGACCCAAGATAGAAGCAGAGCCAATATTGTAAAATGTCGATGGTCCATATCTCGGAAACTATAAGAGATAATGCAATTTGGCCATCGGCAGTGTAATTAGCATGCCGAATATTACTTGGAATGTGAATTACAACGAAATCGCTAATTCATAAGACCATTTTACAATTTTGACCCAAGTTAGAAGCAGAGCCAATATTGCAAGATGTCGATAGTCCATATCTCGGAAACTATAAGAGATAATGCAATTTGGCAATCGGCAACGTAATTAGCATTCCGAATATTACTTGGAATGTGAATTACAACAAAATCGCTAATTCATAAGACCATTTTACAATTCTGGCCCAAGTTAGATGCAGAGCCAATATTGCAAGATGTCGATAGTCCATATCTCGGAAACTATAAGAGATAATGCAATTTGGCAATCGGCAACGTAATTAGCATGCCGAATATTACTTGGAATGTGAATTACAACGAAATCGCTAATTCATAAGACCATTTTACAATTCTGGCCCAAGTTAGAAGCAGAGCCAATATTGCAAGATGTCGATAGTCCATATCTCGGAAACTATAAGAGATAATGCAATTTGGCAATCGGCAACGTAATTAGCATGCCGAATATTACTTGGAATGTGAATTGGAGCGAAATCGCTAATTCATAAGACCACTTTACAATTTTGACCCAAGTTAGAAGCAGAGCCAATATTGTAAAATGTCGATAGTCCATATCTCGGAAACTATAAGAGATAATGCAATTTGGCAATCGGCAACGTAATTAGCATGCCGAATATTACTTGGAATGTGAATTACAACGAAATCGCTAATTCATAAGACCATTTTACAATTCTGGCCCAAGTTAGAAGCAGAGCCAATATTGCAAGATGTCGATAGTCCATATCTCGGAAACTATAAGAGATAATGCAATTTGGCAATCGGCAACGTAATTAGCATGCCGAATATTACTTGGAATGTGAATTACAACGAAATCGCTAATTCATAAGACCATTTTACAATTCTGGCCCAAGTTAGAAGCAGAGCCAATATTGCAAGATGTCGATAGTCCATATCTCGGAAACTATAAGAGATAATGCAATTTGGCAATCGGCAACGTAATTAGCATGCCGAATATTACTTGGAATGTGAATTACAACGAAATCGCTAATTCATAAGACCATTTTACAATTCTGGCCCAAGTTAGAAGCAGAGCCAATATTGCAAGATGTCGATAGTCCATATCTCGGAAACTATAAGAGATAATGCAATTTGGCAATCGGCAACGTAATTAGCATGCCGAATATTACTTGGAATGTGAATTACAACGAAATCGCTAATTCATAAGACCATTTTACAATTCTGGCCCAAGTTAGAAGCAGAGCCAATATTGCAAGATGTCGATAGTCCATATCTCGGAAACTATAAGAGATAATGCAATTTGGCAATCGGCAACGTAATTAGCATGCCGAATATTACTTGGAATGTGAATTACAACGAAATCGCTAATTCATAAGACCATTTTACAATTCTGGCCCAAGTTAGAAGCAGAGCCAATATTGCAAGATGTCGATAGTCCATATCTCAGAAACTATAAGAGATAATGCAATTTGGCCATCGGCAGTGTAATTAGCATGCCGAATATTACTTGGAATGTGAATTACAACGAAATCGCTAATTCATAAGACCATTTTACAATTCTGGCCCAAGTTAGAAGCAGAGCCAATATTGTAAAATGTCGATGGTCCATATCTCGGAAACTATAAGAGATAATGCAATTTGGCCATCGGCAGTGTAATTAGCATGCCGAATATTACTTGGAATGTGAATTACAACGAAATCGCTAATTCATAAGACCATTTTACAATTTTGACCCAAGTTAGAAGCAGAGCCAATATTGCAAGATGTCGATAGTCCATATCTCGGAAACTATAAGAGATAATACAATTTGGCAATCGGCAACGTAATTAGCATGCCGAATATTACTTGGAATGTGAATTACAACAAAATCGCTAATTCATAAGACCATTTTACAATTCTGGCCCAAGTTAGAAGCAGAGCCAATATTGCAAGATGTCGATAGTCCATATCTCGGAAACTATAAGAGATAATGCAATTTGGCAATCGGCAACGTAATTAGCATGCCGAATATTACTTGGAATGTGAATTACAACGAAATCGCTAATTCATAAGACCATTTTACAATTCTGGCCCAAGTTAGAAGCAGAGCCAATATTGCAAGATGTCGATAGTCCATATCTCGGAAACTATAAGAGATAATGCAATTTGGCAATCGGCAACGTAATTAGCATGCCGAATATTACTTGGAATGTGAATTGGAGCGAAATCGCTAATTCATAAGACCACTTTACAATTTTGACCCAAGTTAGAAGCAGAGCCAATATTGTAAAATGTCGATAGTCCATATCTCGGAAACTATAAGAGATAATGCAATTTGGCAATCGGCAACGTAATTAGCATGCCGAATATTACTTGGAATGTGAATTACAACGATATCGCTAATTCATAAGACCATTTTACAATTCTGGCCCAAGTTAGAAGCAGAGCCAATATTGCAAGATGTCGATAGTCCATATCTCGGAAACTATAAGAGATAATGCAATTTGGCAATCGGCAACGTAATTAGCATACCGAATATTACTTGGAATGTGAATTACAACGAAATCGCTAATTCATAAGACCATTTTACCATTTTGACCCAAGTTAGAAGCAGAGCCAATATTGTAAAATGTCGATGGTCCATATCTCGGAAACTATAAGAGATAATGCAGTTTGGCCATCGGCAGTGTAATTAGCATGCCGAATATTACTTGGAATGTGAATTACAACGAAATCGCTAATTCATAAGACCATTTTACAATTTTGACCCAAGTTAGAAGCAGAGCCAATATTGCAAGATGTCGATTGTCCATATCTCGGAAACTATAAGAGATAATGCAATTTGGCAATCGGCAACGTAATTAGCATGCCGAATATTACTTGGAATGTGAATTACAACAAAATCGCTAATTCATAAGACCATTTTACAATTTTGACCCAAGTTAGAAGCAGAGCCAATATTGTAAAATGTCGATGGTCCATATCTCGGAAACTATAAGAGATAATGCAGTTTGGCCATCGGCAGTGTAATTAGCATGCCGAATATTACTTGGAATGTGAATTACAACGAAATCGCTAATTCATAAGACCATTTTACAATTTTGACCCAAGTTAGAAGCAGAGCCAATATTGCAAGATGTCGATTGTCCATATCTCGGAAACTATAAGAGATAATGCAATTTGGCAATCGGCAACGTAATTAGCATGCCGAATATTACTTGGAATGTGAATTACAACAAAATCGCTAATTCATAAGACCATTTTACAATTCTGGCCCAAGTTAGAAGCAGAGCCAATATTGCAAGATGTCGATAGTCCATATCTCGGAAACTATAAGAGATAATGCAATTTGGCAATCGGCAACGTAATTAGCATGCCGAATATTATTTGGAATGTGAATTGGAGCGAAATCGCTAATTCATAAGACCACTTTACAATTTTGACCCAAGTTAGAAGCAGAGCCAATATTGTAAAATGTCGATAGTCCATATCTCGGAAACTATAAGAGATAATGCAATTTGGCAATCGGCAACGTAATTAGCATGCCGAATATTACTTGGAATGTGAATTACAACGAAATCGCTAATTCATAAGACCATTTTACAATTCTGGCCCAAGTTAGAAGCAGAGCCAATATTGCAAGATGTCGATAGTCCATATCTCGGAAACTATAAGAGATAATGCAATTTGGCAATCGGCAACGTAATTAGCATGCCGAATATTACTTGGAATGTGAATTACAACGAAATCGCTAATTCATAAGACCATTTTACAATTTTGACCCAAGTTAGAAGCAGAGCCAATATTGCAAGATGTCGATTGTCCATATCTCGGAAACTATAAGAGATAATGCAATTTGGCAATCGGCAACGTAATTAGCATGCCGAATATTACTTGGAATGTGAATTACAACAAAATCGCTAATTCATAAGACCATTTTACAATTCTGGCCCAAGTTAGATGCAGAGCCAGTATTGCAAGATGTCGATAGTCCATATCTCGGAAACTATAAGAGATAATGCAATATGGCAATCGGCAACGTAATTAGCATGCCGAATATTACTTGGAATGTGAATTACAACGAAATCGCTAATTCATAAGACCATTTTACAATTCTGGCCCAAGTTAGAAGCAGAGCCAATATTGCAAGATGTCGATAGTCCATATCTCGGAAACTATAAGAGATAATGCAATTTGGCAATCGGCAACGTAATTAGCATGCCGAATATTACTTGGAATGTGAATTGGAGCGAAATCGCTAATTCATAAGACCACTTTACAATTTTGACCCAAGTTAGAAGCAGAGCCAATATTGTAAAATGTCGATAGTCCATATCTCGGAAACTATAAGAGATAATGCAATTTGGCAATCGGCAACGTAATTAGCATGCCGAATATTACTTGGAAAGTGAATTACAACGAAATCGCTAATTCATAAGACCATTTTACAATTCTGGCCCAAGTTAGAAGCAGAGCCAATATTGCAAGATGTCGATAGTCCATATCTCGGAAACTATAAGAGATAATGCAATTTGGCAATCGGCAACGTAATTAGCATGCCGAATATTACTTGGAAGGTGAATTACAACGAAATCGCTAATTCATAAGACCATTTTACAATTCTGGCCCAAGTTAGAAGCAGAGCCAATATTGCAAGATGTCGATAGTCCATATCTCGGAAACTATAAGAGATAATGCAATTTGGCAATCGGCAACGTAATTAGCATGCCGAATATTACTTGGAATGTGAATTACAACGAAATCGCTAATTCATAAGACCATTTTACAATTCTGGCCCAAGTTAGAAGCAGAGCCAATATTGCAAGATGTCGATAGTCCATATCTCGGAAACTATAAGAGATAATGCAATTTGGCAATCGGCAACGTAATTAGCATGCCGAATATTACTTGGAATGTGAATTACAACGAAATCGCTAATTCATAAGACCATTTTACAATTCTGGCCCAAGTTAGAAGCAGAGCCAATATTGCAAGATGTCGATAGTCCATATCTCGGAAACTATAAGAGATAATGCAATTTGGCAATCGGCAACGTAATTAGCATGCCGAATATTACTTGGAATGTGAATTACAATGAAATCGCTAATTCATAAGACCATTTTACAATTCTGGCCCAAGTTAGAAGCAGAGCCAATATTGCAAGATGTCGATAGTCCATATCTCAGAAACTATAAGAGATAATGCAATTTGGCAATCGGCAACGTAATTAGCATGCCAAATATTACTTGGAATGTGAATTGGAGCGAAACTGCTAATTCATAAGACCATTTTACAATTTTGACCCAAGTTAGAAGCAGAGCCAATATTGTAAAATGTCGATGGTCCATATCTCGGAAACTATAAGAGATAATGCAATTTGGCCATCGGCAGTGTAATTAGCATGCCGAATATTACTTGGAATGTGAATTACAACGAAATCGCTAATTCATAAGACCATTTTACAATTTTGACCCAAGTTAGAAGCAGAGCCAATATTGCAAGATGTCGATAGTCCATATCTCGGAAACTATAAGAGATAATGCAATTTGGCAATCGGCAACGTAATTAGCATGCCGAATATTACTTGGAATGTGAATTACAACAAAATCGCTAATTCATAAGACCATTTTACAATTCTGGCCCAAGTTAGAAGCAGAGCCAATATTGCAAGATGTCGATAGTCCATATCTCGGAAACTATAAGAGATAATGCAATTTGGCAATCGGCAACGTAATTAGCATGCCGAATGTTACTTGGAATGTGAACTGGAGCGAAATCGCTAATTCATAAGACCACTTTACAATTTTGACCCAAGTTAGAAGCAGAGCCAATATTGCAAGATGTCGATAGTCCATATCTCAGAAACTATAAGAGATAATGCAATTTGGCAATCGGCAACGTAATTAGCATGCCGAATATTACTTGGAATGTGAATTACAACGAAATCGCTAATTCATAAGACCATTTTACAATTTTGACCCAAGTTAGAAGCAGAGCCAATATTGTAAAATGTCGATGGTCCATATCTCGGAAACTATAAGAGATAATGCAATTTGGCCATCGGCAGTGTAATTAGCATGCCGAATATTACTTGGAATGTGAATTACAACGAAATCGCTAATTCATAAGACCATTTTACAATTTTGACCCAAGTTAGAAGCAGAGCCAATATTGCAAGATGTCGATAGTCCATATCTCGGAAACTATAAGAAATAATGCAATTTGGCAATCGGCAACGTAATTAGCATGCCGAATATTACTTGGAATGTGAATTACAACAAAATCGCTAATTCATAAGACCATTTTACAATTCTGGCCCAAGTTAGATGCAGAGCCAATATTGCAAGATGTCGATAGTCCATATCTCGGAAACTATAAGAGATAATGCAATTTGGCAATCGGCAACGTAATTAGCATGCCGAATATTACTTGGAATGTGAATTACAACGAAATCGCTAATTCATAAGACCATTTTAAAATTCTGGCCCAAGTTAGAAGCAGAGCCAATATTGCAAGATGTCGATAGTCCATATCTCGGAAACTATAAGAGATAATGCAATTTGGCAATCGGCAACGTAATTAGCATGCCGAATATTACTTGGAATGTGAATTACAACGAAATCGCTAATTCATAAGACCATTTTACAATTCTGGCCCAAGTTAGAAGCAGAGCCAATATTGCAAGATGTCGATAGTCCATATCTCGGAAACTATAAGAGATAATGCAATTTGGCAATCGGCAACGTAATTAGCATGCCGAATATTACTTGGAATGTGAATTACAACGAAATCGCTAATTCATAAGACCATTTTACAATTCTGGCCCAAGTTAGAAGCAGAGCCAATATTGCAAGATATCGATAGTCCATATCTCGGAAACTATAAGAGATAATGCAATTTGGCAATCGGCAATGTAATTAGCATGCCGAATATTACTTGGAATGTGAATTACAACGAAATCGCTAATTCATAAGACCATTTTACAATTCTGGCCCAAGTTAGAAGCAGAGCCAATATTGCAAGATGTCGATAGTCCATATCTCGGAAACTATAAGAGATAATGCAATTTGGCAATCGGCAACGTAATTAGCATGCCGAATATTACTTGGATTGTGAATTACAACGAAATCGCTAATTCATAAGACCATTTTACAATTCTGGCCCAAGTTAGAAGCAGAGCCAATATTGCAAGATGTCGATAGTCCATATCTCAGAAACTATAAGAGATAATGCAATTTGGCAATCGGCAACGTAATTAGCATGCCAAATATTACTTGGAATGTGAATTGGAGCGAAACTGCTAATTTATAAGACCATTTTACAATTTTGACCCAAGTTAGAAGCAGAGCCAATATTGTAAAATGTCGATGGTCCATATCTCGGAAACTATAAGAGATAATGCAATTTGGCCATCGGCAGTGTAATTAGCATGCCGAATATTACTTGGAATGTGAATTACAACGAAATCGCTAATTCATAAGACCATTTTACAATTTTGACCCAAGTTAGAAGCAGAGCCAATATTGCAAGATGTCGATAGTCCATATCTCGGAAACTATAAGAGATAATGCAATTTGGCAATCGGCAACGTAATTAGCATGCCGAATATTACTTGGAATGTGAATTACAACGAAATCGCTAATTCATAAGACCATTTTACAATTCTGGCCCAAGTTAGAAGCAGAGCCAATATTGCAAGATGTCGATAGTCCATATCTCGGAAACTATAAGAGATAATGCAATTTGGCAATCGGCAACGTAATTAGCATGCCGAATATTACTTGGAATGTGAATTACAACGAAATCGCTAATTCATAAGACCATTTTACAATTCTGGCCCAAGTTAGAAGCAGAGCCAATATTGCAAGATGTCGATAGTCCATATCTCGGAAACTATAAGAGATAATGCAATTTGGCAATCGGCAACGTAATTAGCATGCCGAATATTACTTGGAATGTGAATTGGAGCGAAATCGCTAATTCATAAGACCACTTTACAATTTTGACCCAAGTTAGAAGCAGAGCCAATATTGTAAAATGTCGATAGTCCATATCTCGGAAACTATAAGAGATAATGCAATTTGGCAATCGGCAACGTAATTAGCATGCCGAATATTACTTGGAATGTGAATTACAACGAAATCGCTAATTCATAAGACCATTTTACAATTCTGACCCAAGTTAGAAGCAGAGCCAATATTGCAAGATGTCGATAGTCCATATCTCGGAAACTATAAGAGATAATGCAATTTGGCAATCGGCAACGTAATTAGCATGCCGAATATTACTTGGAATGTGAATTACAACGAAATCGCTAATTCATAAGACCATTTTACAATTCTGGCCCAAGTTAGAAGCAGAGCCAATATTGCAAGATGTCGATAGTCCATATCTCGGAAACTATAAGAGATAATGCAATTTGGCAATCGGCAACGTAATTAGCATGCCGAATATTACTTGGAATGTGAATTGGAGCGAAATCGCTAATTCATAAGACCACTTTACAATTTTGACCCAAGTTAGAAGCAGAGCCAATATTGTAAAATGTCGATAGTCCATATCTCGGAAACTATAAGAGATAATGCAATTTGGCAATCAGCAACGTAATTAGCATGCCGAATATTACTTGGAATGTGAATTACAACGAAATCGCTAATTCATAAGACCATTTTACAATTCTGGCCCAAGTTAGAAGCAGAGCCAATATTGCAAGATGTCGATAGTCCATATCTCGGAAACTATAAGAGATAATGCAATTTGGCAATCGGCAACGTAATTAGCATGCGGAATATTACTTGGAATGTGAATTGGAGCCGAAATGGCTAATTCATAAGACCATTTTACAATTCTGGCCCAAGTTAGAAGCAGAGCCAATATTGCAAGATGTCGATAGTCCATATCTCGGAAACTATAAGAGATAATGCAATTTGGCAATCGGCATCGTAATTAGCATGCCGAATATTACTTGGAATGTGAATTACAACGAAATCGCTAATTCATAAGACCATTTTACAATTCTGACCCAAGTTAGAAGCAGAGCCAATATTGCAAAATGTCGATAGTCCATATCTCGGAAACTATAAGAGATAATGCAATTTGGCAATCGGCAACGTAATTAGCATGCCGAATATTACTTGGAATGTGAATTACAACGAAATCGCTAATTCTAAAGACCATTTTACAATTCTGGCCCAAGTTAGAAGCAGAGCCAATATTGCAAGATGTCGATAGTCCATATCTCGGAAACTATAAGAGATAATGCAATTTGGCAATCGGCAACGTAATTAGCATGCCGAATATTACTTGGAATGTGAATTGGAGCGAAATCGCTAATTCATAAGACCACTTTACAATTTTGACCCAAGTTAGAAGCAGAGCCAATATTGTAAAATGTCGATAGTCCATATCTCGGAAACTATAAGAGATAATGCAATTTGGCAATCGGCAACGTAATTAGCATGCCGAATATTACTTGGAATGTGAATTACAACGAAATCGCTAATTCATAAGACCATTTTACAATTCTGGCCCAAGTTAGAAGCAGAGCCAATATTGCAAGATGTCGATAGTCCATATCTCGGAAACTATAAGAGATAATGCAATTTGGCAATCGGCAACGTAATTAGCATGCCGAATATTACTTGGAATGTGAATTACAACGAAATCGCTAATTCATAAGACCATTTTACAATTCTGGCCCAAGTTAGAAGCAGAGCCAATATTGCAAGATGTCGATAGTCCATATCTCGGAAACTATAAGAGATAATGCAATTTGGCAATCGGCAACGTAATTAGCATGCCGAATATTACTTGGAATGTGAATTACAACGAAATCGCTAATTCATAAGACCATTTTACAATTCTGGCCCAAGTTAGAAACAGAGCCAATATTGCAAGATGTCGATAGTCCATATCTCGGAAACTATAAGAGATAATGCAATTTGGCAATCGGCAACGTAATTAGCATGCCGAATATTACTTGGAATGTGAATTACAACGAAATCGCTAATTCATAAGACCATTTTACAATTCTGGCCCAAGTTAGAAGCAGAGCCAATATTGCAAGATGTCGATAGTCCATATCTCGGAAACTATAAGAGATAATGCAATTTGGCAATCGGCAACGTAATTAGCATGCCGAATATTACTTGGAATGTGAATTACAACGAAATCGCTAATTCATAAGACCATTTTACAATTCTGGCCCAAGTTAGAAGCAGAGCCAATATTGCAAGATGTCGATAGTCCATATCTCAGAAACTATAAGAGATAATGCAATTTGGCCATCGGCAGTGTAATTAGCATGCCGAATATTACTTGGAATGTGAATTACAACGAAATCGCTAATTCATAAGACCATTTTACAATTTTGACCCAAGTTAGAAGCAGAGCCAATATTGCAAGATGTCGATAGTCCATATCTCGGAAACTATAAGAGATAATGCAATTTGGCAATCGGCAACGTAATTAGCATGCCGAATATTACTTGGAATGTGAATTACAACAAAATCGCTAATTCATAAGACCATTTTACAATTCTGGCCCAAGTTAGAAGCAGAGCCAATATTGCAAGATGTCGATAGTCCATATCTCGGAAACTATAAGAGATAATGCAATTTGGCAATCGGCAACGTAATTAGCATGCCGAATATTACTTGGAATGTGAATTAAAACGAAATCGCTAATTCATAAGACCATTTTACAATTCTGGCCCAAGTTAGAAGCAGAGCCAATATTGCAAGATGTCGATAGTCCATATCTCGGAAACTATAAGAGATAATGCAATTTGGCAATCGGCAACGTAATTAGCATGCCGAATATTACTTGGAATGTGAATTGGAGCGAAATCGCTAATTCATAAGACCACTTTACAATTTTGACCCAAGTTAGAAGCAGAGCCAATATTGTAAATTGTCGATAGTCCATATCTCGGAAACTATAAGAGATAATGCAATTTGGCAATCGGCAACGTAATTAGCATGCCGAATATTACTTGGAATGTGAATTACAACGAAATCGCTAATTCATAAGACCATTTTACAATTCTGACACAAGTTAGAAGCAGAGCCAATATTGCAATATGTCGATAGTCCATATCTCGGAAACTATAAGAGATAATGCAATTTGGCAATCGGCAACGTAATTAGCATGCCGAATATTACTTGGAATGTGAATTACAACGAAATCGCTAATTCATAAGACCATTTTACAATTCTGGCCCAAGTTAGAAGCAGAGCCAATATTGCAAGATGTCGATAGTCCATATCTCGGAAACTATAAGAGATAATGCAATTTGGCAATCGGCAACGTAATTAGCATGCCGAATATTACTTGGAATGTGAATTGGAGCGAAATCGCTAATTCATAAGACCACTTTACAATTTTGACCCAAGTTAGAAGCAGAGCCAATATTGTAAAATGTCGATAGTCCATATCTCGGAAACTATAAGAGATAATGCAATTTGGCAATCGGCAACGTAATTAGCATGCCGAATATTACTTGGAATGTGAATTACAACGAAATCGCTAATTCATAAGACCATTTTACAATTCTGACCCAAGTTAGAAGCAGAGCCAATATTGCAAGATGTCGATAGTCCATATCTCGGAAACTATAAGAGATAATGCAATTTGGCAATCGGCAACGTAATTAGCATGCCGAATATTACTTGGAATGTGAATTGGAGCGAAATCGCTAATTCATAAGACCACTTTACAATTTTGACCCAAGTTAGAAGCAGAGCCAATATTGTAAAATGTCGATAGTCCATATCTCGGAAACTATAAGAGATAATGCAATTTGGCAATCGGCAACGTAATTAGCATGCCGAATATTACTTGGAATGTGAATTACAACGAAATCGCTAATTCATAAGACCATTTTACAATTCTGGCCCAAGTTAGAAGCAGAACCAATATTGCAAGATGTCGATAGTCCATATCTCGGAAACTATAAGAGATAATGCAATTTGGCAATCGGCAACGTAATTAGCATGCCGAATATTACTTGGAATGTGAATTACAACGAAATCGCTAATTCATAAGACCATTTTACAATTCTGGCCCAAGTTAGAAGCAGAGCCAATATTGCAAGATGTCGATAGTCCATATCTCGGAAACTATAAGAGATAATGCAATTTGGCAATCGGCAACGTAATTAGCATGCCGAATATTACTTGGAATGTGAATTACAACGAAATCGCTAATTCATAAGACCATTTTACAATTCTGGCCCAAGTTAGAAGCAGAGCCAATATTGCAAGATGTCGATAGTCCATATCTCAGAAACTATAAGAGATGATGCAATTTGGCAATCGGCAACGTAATTAGCATGCCGAATATTACTTGGAATGTGAATTGGAGCGAAATTGCTAATTCATAAGACCATTTTACAATTTTGACCCAAGTTAGAAGCAGAGCCAATATTGTAAAATGTCGATGGTCCATATCTCGGAAACTATAAGAGATAATGCAATTTGGCCATCGGCAGTGTAATTAGCATGCCGAATATTACTTGGAATGTGAATTACAACGAAATCGCTAATTCATAAGACCATTTTACAATTTTGACCCAAGTTAGAAGCAGAGCCAATATTGCAAGATGTCGATAGTCCATATCTCGGAAACTATAAGAGATAATGCAATTTGGCAATCGGCAACGTAATTAGCATGCCGAATATTACTTGGAATGTGAATTACAACAAAATCGCTAATTCATAAGACCATTTTACAATTCTGGCCCAAGTTAGAAGCAGAGCCAATATTGCAAGATGTCGATAGTCCATATCTCGGAAACTATAAGAGATAATGTAATTTGGCGATCGGCAACGTAATTAGCATGCCGAATATTACTTGGAATGTGAACTGGAGCGAAATCGCTAATTCATAAGACTATTTTACAATTTTAACCCAAGTTAGAAGAAGAGCCAATATTGTAAAATGTCGATAGTCCATATCTCGGAAACTATAAGAGATAATGCAATTTGGCAATCGGCAACGTAATTAGCATGCCGAATATTACTTGGAATGTGAATTACAACGAAATCGCTAATTCATAAGACCATTTTACAATTCTGGCTCAAGTTAGAAGCAGAGCCAATATTGCAAGATGTCGATAGTCCATATCTCGGAAACTATAAGAGATAATGCAATCTGGCAATCGGCAACGTAATTAGCATGCCGAATATTACTTGGAATGTGAATTACAACGAAATCGCTAATTCATAAGACCATTTTACAATTCTGGCCCAAGTTAGAAGCAGAGCCAATATTGCAAGATGTTGATAGTCCATATCTCGGAAACTATAAGAGATAATGCAATTTGGCAATCGGCAACGTAATTAGCATGCCGAATATTACTTGGAATGTGAATTACAACGAAATCGCTAATTCATAAGACCATTTTACAATTCTGGCCCAAGTTAGAAGCAGAGCCAATATTGCAAGATGTCGATAGTCCATATCTCGGAAACTATAAGAGATAATGCAATTTGGCATTCGGCAACGTAATTAGCATGCGGAATATTACTTGGAATGTGAATTGGAGCCGAAATGGCTAATTCATAAGACCATTTTACAATTCTGGCCCAAGTTAGAAGCAGAGCCAATATTGCAAGATGTCGATAGTCCATATCTCGGAAACTATAAGAGATAATGCAATTTGGCAATCGGCAACGTAATTAGCATGCCGAATATTACTTGGAATGTGAATTACAACGAAATCGCTAATTCATAAGACCATTTTACAATTCTGGCCCAAGTTAGAAGCAGAGCCAATATTGCAAGATGTCGATAGTCCATATCTCGGAAACTATAAGAGATAATGCAATTTGGCAATCGGCAACGTAATTAGCATGCCGAATATTACTTGGAAAGTGAATTGGAGCGAAATCGCTAATTCATAAGACCACTTTACAATTTTGACCCAAGTTAGAAGCAGAGCCAATATTGCAAGATGTCGATAGTCCATATCTCGGAAACTATAAGAGATAATGCAATTTGGCAATCGGCAACGTAATTAGCATGCCGAATATTACTTGGAATGTGAATTACAACGAAATCGCTAATTCATAAGACCATTTTACAATTTTGACCCAAGTTAGAAGCAGAGCCAATATTGTAAAATGTCGATGGTCCATATCTCGGAAACTATAAGAGATAATGCAATTTGGCCATCGGCAGTGTAATTAGCATGCCGAATATTACTTGGAATGTGAATTACAACGAAATCGCTAATTCATAAGACCATTTTACAATTTTGACCCAAGTTAGAAGCAGAGCCAATATTGCAAGATGTCGATAGTCCATATCTCGGAAACTATAAGAGATAATGCAATTTGGCAATCGGCAACGTAATTAGCATGCCGAATATTACTTGGAATGTGAATTACAACAAAATCGCTAATTCATAAGACCATTTTACAATTCTGGCCCAAGTTAGATGCAGAGCCAATATTGCAAGATGTCGATAGTCCATATCTCGGAAACTATAAGAGATAATGCAATTTGGCAATCGGCAACGTAATTAGCATGCCGAATATTACTTGGAATGTGAATTACAACGAAATCGCTAATTCATAAGACCATTTTACAATTCTGGCCCAAGTTAGAAGCAGAGCCAATATTGCAAGATGTCGATAGTCCATATCTCGGAAACTATAAGAGATAATGCAATTTGGCAATCGGCAACGTAATTAGCATGCCGAATATTACTTGGAATGTGAATTGGAGCGAAATCGCTAATTCATAAGACCACTTTACAATTTTGACCCAAGTTAGAAGCAGAGCCAATATTGTAAAATGTCGATAGTCCATATCTCGGAAACTATAAGAGATAATGCAATTTGGCAATCGGCAACGTAATTAGCATGCCGAATATTACTTGGAATGTGAATTACAACGAAATCGCTAATTCATAAGACCATTTTACAATTCTGGCCCAAGTTAGAAGCAGAGCCAATATTGCAAGATGTCGATAGTCCATATCTCGGAAACTATAAGAGATAATGCAATTTGGCAATCGCCAACGTAATTAGCATGCCGAATATTACTTGGAATGTGAATTACAACGAAATCGCTAATTCATAAAACCATTTTACAATTCTGGCCCAAGTTAGAAGCAGAGCCAATATTGCAAGAAGTCGATAGTCCATATCTCGGAAACTGTAAGAGATAATGCAATTTGGCAATCGGCAACGTAATTAGCATGCCGAATATTACTTGGAATGTGAATTACAACGAAATCGCTAATTCATAAGACCATTTTACAATTCTGGCCCAAGTTAGAAGCAGAGCCAATATTGCAAGATGTCGATAGTCCATATCTCGGAAACTATAAGAGATAATGCAATTTGGCAATCGGCAACGTAATTAGCATGCCGAATATTACTTGGAATGTGAATTACAACGAAATCGCTAATTCATAAGACCATTTTACAATTCTGGCCCAAGTTAGAAGCAGAGCCAATATTGCAAGATGTCGATAGTCCATATCTCGGAAACTATAAGAGATAATGCAATTCGGCAATCGGCAACGTAATTAGCATGCCGAATATTACTTGGAATGTGAATTACAACGAAATCGCTAATTCATAAGACCATTTTACAATTCTGGCCCAAGTTAGAAGCAGAGCCAATATTGCAAGATGTCGATAGTCCATATCTCAGAAACTATAAGAGATAATGCAATTTGGCAATCGGCAACGTAATTAGCATGCCAAATATTACTTGGAATGTGAATTGGAGGGAAACTGCTAATTCATAAGACCATTTTACAATTTTGACCCAAGTTAGAAGCAGAGCCAATATTGTAAAATGTCGATGGTCCATATCTCGGAAACTATAAGAGATAATGCAATTTGGCCATCGGCAGTGTAATTAGCATGCCGAATATTACTTGGAATGTGAATTACAACGAAATCGCTAATTCATAAGACCATTTTACAATTTTGACCCAAGTTAGAAGCAGAGCCAATATTGCAAGATGTCGATAGTCCATATGTCGGAAACTATAAGAGATAATGCAATTTGGCAATCGGCAACGTAATTAGCATGCCGAATATTACTTGGAATGTGAATTACAACAAAATCGCTAATTCATAAGACCATTTTACAATTCTGGCCCAAGTTAGAAGCAGAGCCAATATTGCAAGATGTCGATAGTCCATATCTCGGAAACTATAAGAGATAATGCAATTTGGCAATCGGCAACGTAATTAGCATGCCGAATATTACTTGGAATGTGAATTGGAGCGAAATCGTTAATTCATAAGACCACTTTACAATTTTGACCCAAGTTAGAAGCAGAGCCAATATTGCAAGATGTCGATAGTCCATATCTCGGAAACTATAAGAGATAATGCAATTTGGCAATCGGCAACGTAATTAGCATGCCGAATATTATTTGGAATGTGAATTACAACGAAATCGCTAATTCATAAGACCATTTTACAATTTTGACCCAAGTTAGAAGCAGAGCCAATATTGTAAAATGTCGATGGTCCATATCTCGGAAACTATAAGAGATAATGCAATTTGGCCATCGGCAGTGTAATTAGCATGCCGAATATTACTTGGAATGTGAATTACAACGAAATCGCTAATTCATAAGACCATTTTACAATTTTGACCCAAGTTAGAAGCAGAGCCAATATTGCAAGATGTCGATAGTCCATATCTCGGAAACTATAAGAGATAATGCAATTTGGCAATCGGCAACGTAATTAGCATGCCGAATATTACTTGGAATGTGAATTACAACAAAATCGCTAATTCATAAGACCATTTTACAATTCTGGCCCAAGTTAGATGCAGAGCCAATATTGCAAGATGTCGATAGTCCATATCTCGGAAACTATAAGAGATAATGCAATTTGGCAATCGGCAACGTAATTAGCATGCCGAATATTACTTGGAATGTGAATTGGAGCGAAATCGCTAATTCATAAGACCACTTTACAATTTTGACCCAAGTTAGAAGCAGAGCCAATATTGTAAATTGTCGATAGTCCATATCTCGGAAACTATAAGAGATAATGCAATTTGGCAATCGGCAACGTAATTAGCATGCCGAATATTACTTGGAATGTGAATTACAACGAAATCGCTAATTCATAAGACCATTTTACAATTCTGACACAAGTTAGAAGCAGAGCCAATATTGCAAGATGTCGATAGTCCATATCTCGGAAACTATAAGAGATAATGCAATTTGGCAATCGGCAACGTAATTAGCATGCCGAATATTACTTGGAATGTGAATTACAACGAAATCGCTAATTCATAAGACCATTTTACAATTCTGGCCCAAGTTAGAAGCAGAGCCAATATTGCAAGATGTCGATAGTCCATATCTCGGAAACTATAAGAGATAATGCAATTTGGCAATCGGCAACGTAATTAGCATGCCGAATATTACTTGGAATGTGAATTGGAGCGAAATCGCTAATTCATAAGACCACTTTACAATTTTGACCCAAGTTAGAAGCAGAGCCAATATTGTAAAATGTCGATAGTCCATATCTCGGAAACTATAAGAGATAATGCAATTTGGCAATCGGCAACGTAATTAGCATGCCGAATATTACTTGGAATGTGAATTACAACGAAATCGCTAATTCATAAGACCATTTTACAATTCTGGCCCAAGTTAGAAGCAGAGCCAATATTGCAAGATGTCGATAGTCCATATCTCGGAAACTATAAGAGATAATGCAATTTGGCAATCGGCAACGTAATTAGCATGCCGAATATTACTTGGAATGTGAATTGGAGCGAAATCGCTAATTCATAAGACCACTTTACAATTTTGACCCAAGTTAGAAGCAGAGCCAATATTGTAAAATGTCGATAGTCCATATCTCGGAAACTATAAGAGATAATGCAATTTGGCAATCGGCAACGTAATTAGCATGCCGAATATTACTTGGAATGTGAATTACAACGAAATCGCTAATTCATAAGACCATTTTACAATTCTGGCCCAAGTTAGAAGCAGAACCAGTATTGCAAGATGTCGATAGTCCATATCTCGGAAACTATAAGAGATAATGCAATTTGGCAATCGGCAACGTAATTAGCATGCCGAATATTACTTGGAATGTGAATTACAACGAAATCGCTAATTCATAAGACCATTTTACAATTCTGGCCCAAGTTAGAAGCAGAGCCAATATTGCAAGATGTCGATAGTCCATATCTCGGAAACTATAAGAGATAATGCAATTTGGCAATCGGCAACGTAATTAGCATGCCGAATATTACTTGGAATGTGAATTACAACGAAATCGCTAATTCATAAGACCATTTTACAATTCTGGCCCAAGTTAGAAGCAGAGCCAATATTGCAAGATGTCGATAGTCCATATCTCAGAAACTATAAGAGATGATGCAATTTGGCAATCGGCAACGTAATTAGCATGCCGAATATTACTTGGAATGTGAATTGGAGCGAAATTGCTAATTCATAAGACCATTTTACAATTTTGACCCAAGTTAGAAGCAGAGCCAATATTGTAAAATGTCGATGGTCCATATCTCGGAAACTATAAGAGATAATGCAATTTGGCCATCGGCAGTGTAATTAGCATGCCGAATATTACTTGGAATGTGAATTACAACGAAATCGCTAATTCATAAGACCATTTTACAATTTTGACCCAAGTTAGAAGCAGAGCCAATATTGCAAGATGTCGATAGTCCATATCTCGGAAACTATAAGAGATAATGCAATTTGGCAATCGGCAACGTAATTAGCATGCCGAATATTACTTGGAATGTGAATTACAACAAAATCGCTAATTCATAAGACCATTTTACAATTCTGGCCCAAGTTAGAAGCAGAGCCAATATTGCAAGATGTCGATAGTCCATATCTCGGAAACTATAAGAGATAATGTAATTTGGCGATCGGCAACGTAATTAGCATGCCGAATATTACTTGGAATGTGAACTGGAGCGAAATCGCTAATTCATAAGACTATTTTACAATTTTGACCCAAGTTAGAAGAAGAGCCAATATTGTAAAATGTCGATAGTCCATATCTCGGAAACTATAAGAGATAATGCAATTTGGCAATCGGCAACGTAATTAGCATGCCGAATATTACTTGGAATGTGAATTACAACGAAATCGCTAATTCATAAGACCATTTTACAATTCTGGCTCAAGTTAGAAGCAGAGCCAATATTGCAAGATGTCGATAGTCCATATCTCGGAAACTATAAGAGATAATGCAATCTGGCAATCGGCAACGTAATTAGCATGCCGAATATTACTTGGAATGTGAATTACAACGAAATCGCTAATTCATAAGACCATTTTACAATTCTGGCCCAAGTTAGAAGCAGAGCCAATATTGCAAGATGTCGATAGTCCATATCTCGGAAACTATAAGAGATAATGTAATTTGGCATTCGGCAACGTAATTAGCATGCGGAATATTACTTGGAATGTGAATTGGAGCCGAAATGGCTAATTCATAAGACCATTTTACAATTCTGGCCCAAGTTAGAAGCAGAGCCAATATTGCAAGATGTCGATAGTCCATATCTCGGAAACTATAAGAGATAATGCAATTTGGCAATCGGCAACGTAATTAGCATGCCGAATATTACTTGGAATGTGAATTACAACGAAATCGCTAATTCATAAGACCATTTTACAATTCTGGCCCAAGTTAGAAGCAGAGCCAATATTGCAAGATGTCGATAGTCCATATCTCGGAAACTATAAGAGATAATGCAATTTGGCAATCGGCAACGTAATTAGCATGCCGAATATTACTTGGAATGTGAATTACAACGAAATCGCTAATTCATAAGACCATTTTACAATTTTGACCCAAGTTAGAAGCAGAGCCAATATTGTAAAATGTCGATGGTCCATATCTCGGAAACTATAAGAGATAATGCAATTTGGCCATCGGCAGTGTAATTAGCATGCCGAATATTACTTGGAATGTGAATTACAACGAAATCGCTAATTCATAAAACCATTTTACAATTTTGACCCAAGTTAGAAGCAGAGCCAATATTGCAAGATGTCGATAGTCCATATCTCGGAAACTATAAGAGATAATGCAATTTGGCAATCGGCAACGTAATTAGCATGCCGAATATTACTTGGAATGTGAATTACAACAAAATCGCTAATTCATAAGACCATTTTACAATTCTGGCCCAAGTTAGATGCAGAGCCAATATTGCAAGATGTCGATAGTCCATATCTCGGAAACTATAAGAGATAATGCAATTTGGCAATCGGCAACGTAATTAGCATGCCGAATATTACTTGGAATGTGAATTACAACGAAATCGCTAATTCATAAGACCATTTTACAATTCTGGCCCAAGTTAGAAGCAGAGCCAATATTGCAAGATGTCGATAGTCCATATCTCGGAAACTATAAGAGATAATGCAATTTGGCAATCGGCAACGTAATTAGCATGCCGAATATTACTTGGAATGTGAATTGGAGCGAAATCGCTAATTCATAAGACCACTTTACAATTTTGACCCAAGTTAGAAGCAGAGCCAATATTGTAAAATGTCGATGGTCCATATCTCGGAAACTATAAGAGATAATGCAATTTGGCCATCGGCAGTGTAATTAGCATGCCGAATATTACTTGGAATGTGAATTACAACGAAATCGCTAATTCATAAAACCATTTTACAATTTTGACCCAAGTTAGAAGCAGAGCCAATATTGCAAGATGTCGATAGTCCATATCTCGGAAACTATAAGAGATAATGCAATTTGGCAATCGGCAACGTAATTAGCATGCCGAATATTACTTGGAATGTGAATTACAACAAAATCGCTAATTCATAAGACCATTTTACAATTCTGGCCCAAGTTAGATGCAGAGCCAATATTGCAAGATGTCGATAGTCCATATCTCGGAAACTATAAGAGATAATGCAATTTGGCAATCGGCAACGTAATTAGCATGCCGAATATTACTTGGAATGTGAATTACAACGAAATCGCTAATTCATAAGACCATTTTACAATTCTGGCCCAAGTTAGAAGCAGAGCCAATATTGCAAGATGTCGATAGTCCATATCTCGGAAACTATAAGAGATAATGCAATTTGGCAATCGGCAACGTAATTAGCATGCCGAATATTACTTGGAATGTGAATTGGAGCGAAATCGCTAATTCATAAGACCACTTTACAATTTTGACCCAAGTTAGAAGCAGAGCCAATATTGTAAAATGTCGATAGTCCATATCTCGGAAACTATAAGAGATAATGCAATTTGGCAATCGGCAACGTAATTAGCATGCCGAATATTACTTGGAATGTGAATTACAACGAAATCGCTAATTCATAAGACCATTTTACAATTCTGGCCCAAGTTAGAAGCAGAGCCAATATTGCAAGATGTCGATAGTCCATATCTCGGAAACTGTAAGAGATAATGCAATTTGGCAATCGGCAACGTAATTAGCATGCCGAATATTACTTGGAATGTGAATTACAACGAAATCGCTAATTCATAAGACCATTTTACAATTCTGGCCCAAGTTAGAAGCAGAGCCAAAGTTGTAAAATGTCGATAGTCCATATCTCGGAAACTATAAGAGATAATGCAATTTGGCAATCGGCAACGTAATTAGCATGCCGAATATTACTTGGAATGTGAATTACAACGAAATCGCTAATTCATAAGACCATTTTACAATTCTGGCCCAAGTTAGAAGCAGAGCCAATATTGCAAGATGTCGATAGTCCATATCTCGGAAACTATAAGAGATAATGCAATTTGGCAATCGGCAACGTAATTAGCATGCCGAATATTACTTGGAATGTGAATTGGAGCGAAATCGCTAATTCATAAGACCACTTTACAATTTTGACCCAAGTTAGAAGCAGAGCCAATATTGTAAAATGTCGATAGTCCATATCTCGGAAACTATAAGAGATAATGCAATTTGGCAATCGGCAACGTAATTAGCATGCCGAATATTACTTGGAATGTGAATTACAACGAAATCGCTAATTCATAAGACCATTTTACAATTCTGGCCCAAGTTAGAAGCAGAACCAGTATTGCAAGATGTCGATAGTCCATATCTCGGAAACTATAAGAGATAATGCAATTTGGCAATCGGCAACGTAATTAGCATGCCGAATATTACTTGGAATGTGAATTACAACGAAATCGCTAATTCATAAGACCATTTTACAATTCTGGCCCAAGTTAGAAGCAGAGCCAATATTGCAAGATGTCGATAGTCCATATCTCGGAAACTATAAGAGATAATGCAATTTGGCAATCGGCAACGTAATTAGCATGCCGAATATTACTTGGAATGTGAATTACAACGAAATCGCTAATTCATAAGACCATTTTACAATTCTGGCCCAAGTTAGAAGCAGAGCCAATATTGCAAGATGTCGATAGTCCATATCTCAGAAACTATAAGAGATGATGCAATTTGGCAATCGGCAACGTAATTAGCATGCCGAATATTACTTGGAATGTGAATTGGAGCGAAATTGCTAATTCATAAGACCATTTTACAATTTTGACCCAAGTTAGAAGCAGAGCCAATATTGTAAAATGTCGATGGTCCATATCTCGGAAACTATAAGAGATAATGCAATTTGGCCATCGGCAGTGTAATTAGCATGCCGAATATTACTTGGAATGTGAATTACAACGAAATCGCTAATTCATAAGACCATTTTACAATTTTGACCCAAGTTAGAAGCAGAGCCAATATTGCAAGATGTCGATAGTCCATATCTCGGAAACTATAAGAGATAATGCAATTTGGCAATCGGCAACGTAATTAGCATGCCGAATATTACTTGGAATGTGAATTACAACAAAATCGCTAATTCATAAGACCATTTTACAATTCTGGCCCAAGTTAGAAGCAGAGCCAATATTGCAAGATGTCGATAGTCCATATCTCGGAAACTATAAGAGATAATGTAATTTGGCGATCGGCAACGTAATTAGCATGCCGAATATTACTTGGAATGTGAACTGGAGCGAAATCGCTAATTCATAAGACTATTTTACAATTTTGACCCAAGTTAGAAGAAGAGCCAATATTGTAAAATGTCGATAGTCCATATCTCGGAAACTATAAGAGATAATGCAATTTGGCAATCGGCAACGTAATTAGCATGCCGAATATTACTTGGAATGTGAATTACAACGAAATCGCTAATTCATAAGACCATTTTACAATTCTGGCTCAAGTTAGAAGCAGAGCCAATATTGCAAGATGTCGATAGTCCATATCTCGGAAACTATAAGAGATAATGCAATCTGGCAATCGGCAACGTAATTAGCATGCCGAATATTACTTGGAATGTGAATTACAACGAAATCGCTAATTCATAAGACCATTTTACAATTCTGGCCCAAGTTAGAAGCAGAGCCAATATTGCAAGATGTCGATAGTCCATATCTCGGAAACTATAAGAGATAATGTAATTTGGCATTCGGCAACGTAATTAGCATGCGGAATATTACTTGGAATGTGAATTGGAGCCGAAATGGCTAATTCATAAGACCATTTTACAATTCTGGCCCAAGTTAGAAGCAGAGCCAATATTGCAAGATGTCGATAGTCCATATCTCGGAAACTATAAGAGATAATGCAATTTGGCAATCGGCAACGTAATTAGCATGCCGAATATTACTTGGAATGTGAATTACAACGAAATCGCTAATTCATAAGACCATTTTACAATTCTGGCCCAAGTTAGAAGCAGAGCCAATATTGCAAGATGTCGATAGTCCATATCTCGGAAACTATAAGAGATAATGCAATTTGGCAATCGGCAACGTAATTAGCATGCCGAATATTACTTGGAATGTGAATTACAACGAAATCGCTAATTCATAAGACCATTTTACAATTTTGACCCAAGTTAGAAGCAGAGCCAATATTGTAAAATGTCGATGGTCCATATCTCGGAAACTATAAGAGATAATGCAATTTGGCCATCGGCAGTGTAATTAGCATGCCGAATATTACTTGGAATGTGAATTACAACGAAATCGCTAATTCATAAAACCATTTTACAATTTTGACCCAAGTTAGAAGCAGAGCCAATATTGCAAGATGTCGATAGTCCATATCTCGGAAACTATAAGAGATAATGCAATTTGGCAATCGGCAACGTAATTAGCATGCCGAATATTACTTGGAATGTGAATTACAACAAAATCGCTAATTCATAAGACCATTTTACAATTCTGGCCCAAGTTAGATGCAGAGCCAATATTGCAAGATGTCGATAGTCCATATCTCGGAAACTATAAGAGATAATGCAATTTGGCAATCGGCAACGTAATTAGCATGCCGAATATTACTTGGAATGTGAATTACAACGAAATCGCTAATTCATAAGACCATTTTACAATTCTGGCCCAAGTTAGAAGCAGAGCCAATATTGCAAGATGTCGATAGTCCATATCTCGGAAACTATAAGAGATAATGCAATTTGGCAATCGGCAACGTAATTAGCATGCCGAATATTACTTGGAATGTGAATTGGAGCGAAATCGCTAATTCATAAGACCACTTTACAATTTTGACCCAAGTTAGAAGCAGAGCCAATATTGTAAAATGTCGATAGTCCATATCTCGGAAACTATAAGAGATAATGCAATTTGGCAATCGGCAACGTAATTAGCATGCCGAATATTACTTGGAATGTGAATTACAACGAAATCGCTAATTCATAAGACCATTTTACAATTCTGGCCCAAGTTAGAAGCAGAGCCAATATTGCAAGATGTCGATAGTCCATATCTCGGAAACTATAAGAGATAATGCAATTTGGCAATCGCCAACGTAATTAGCATGCCGAATATTACTTGGAATGTGAATTACAACGAAATCGCTAATTCATAAAACCATTTTACAATTCTGGCCCAAGTTAAAAGCAGAGCCAATATTGCAAGAAGTCGATAGTCCATATCTCGGAAACTGTAAGAGATAATGCAATTTGGCAATCGGCAACGTAATTAGCATGCCGAATATTACTTGGAATGTGAATTACAACGAAATCGCTAATTCATAAGACCATTTTACAATTCTGGCCCAAGTTAGAAGCAGAGCCAATATTGCAAGATGTCGATAGTCCATATCTCGGAAACTATAAGAGATAATGCAATTTGGCAATCGGCAACGTAATTAGCATGCCGAATATTACTTGGAATGTGAATTACAACGAAATCGCTAATTCATAAGACCATTTTACAATTCTGGCCCAAGTTAGAAGCAGAGCCAATATTGCAAGATGTCGATAGTCCATATCTCGGAAACTATAAGAGATAATGCAATTTGGCAATCGGCAACGTAATTAGCATGCCGAATATTACTTGGAATGTGAATTACAACGAAATCGCTAATTCATAAGACCATTTTACAATTCTGGCCCAAGTTAGAAGCAGAGCCAATATTGCAAGATGTCGATAGTCCATATCTCAGAAACTATAAGAGATAATGCAATTTGGCAATCGGCAACGTAATTAGCATGCCAAATATTACTTGGAATGTGAATTGGAGCGAAACTGCTAATTCATAAGACCATTTTACAATTTTGACCCAAGTTAGAAGCAGAGCCAATATTGTAAAATGTCGATGGTCCATATCTCGGAAACTATAAGAGATAATGCAATTTGGCCATCGGCAGTGTAATTAGCATGCCGAATATTACTTGGAATGTGAATTACAACGAAATCGCTAATTCATAAGACCATTTTACAATTTTGACCCAAGTTAGAAGCAGAGCCAATATTGCAAGATGTCGATAGTCCATATGTCGGAAACTATAAGAGATAATGCAATTTGGCAATCGGCAACGTAATTAGCATGCCGAATATTACTTGGAATGTGAATTACAACAAAATCGCTAATTCATAAGACCATTTTACAATTCTGGCCCAAGTTAGAAGCAGAGCCAATATTGCAAGATGTCGATAGTCCATATCTCGGAAACTATAAGAGATAATGCAATTTGGCAATCGGCAACGTAATTAGCATGCCGAATATTACTTGGAATGTGAATTGGAGCGAAATCGTTAATTCATAAGACCACTTTACAATTTTGACCCAAGTTAGAAGCAGAGCCAATATTGTAAAATGTCGATGGTCCATATCTCGGAAACTATAAGAGATAATGCAATTTGGCCATCGGCAGTGTAATTAGCATGCCGAATATTACTTGGAATGTGAATTACAACGAAATCGCTAATTCATAAGACCATTTTACAATTTTGACCCAAGTTAGAAGCAGAGCCAATATTGCAAGATGTCGATAGTCCATATCTCGGAAACTATAAGAGATAATGCAATTTGGCAATCGGCAACGTAATTAGCATGCCGAATATTACTTGGAATGTGAATTACAACGAAATCGCTAATTCATAAGACCATTTTACAATTTTGACCCAAGTTAGAAGCAGAGCCAATATTGTAAAATGTCGATGGTCCATATCTCGGAAACTATAAGAGATAATGCAATTTGGCCATCGGCAGTGTAATTAGCATGCCGAATATTACTTGGAATGTGAATTACAACGAAATCGCTAATTCATAAGACCATTTTACAATTTTGACCCAAGTTAGAAGCAGAGCCAATATTGCAAGATGTCGATAGTCCATATCTCGGAAACTATAAGAGATAATGCAATTTGGCAATCGGCAACGTAATTAGCATGCCGAATATTACTTGGAATGTGAATTACAACAAAATCGCTAATTCATAAGACCATTTTACAATTCTGGCCCAAGTTAGATGCAGAGCCAATATTGCAAGATGTCGATAGTCCATATCTCGGAAACTATAAGAGATAATGCAATTTGGCAATCGGCAACGTAATTAGCATGCCGAATATTACTTGGAATGTGAATTACAACGAAATCGCTAATTCATAAGACCATTTTACAATTCTGGCCCAAGTTAGAAGCAGAGCCAATATTGCAAGATGTCGATAGTCCATATCTCGGAAACTATAAGAGATAATGCAATTTGGCAATCGGCAACGTAATTAGCATGCCGAATATTACTTGGAATGTGAATTACAACGAAATCGCTAATTCATAAGACCATTTTACAATTCTGGCCCAAGTTAGAAGCAGAGCCAATATTGCAAGATGTCGATAGTCCATATCTCGGAAACTATAAGAGATAATGCAATTTGGCAATCGGCAACATAATTAGCATGCCGAATATTACTTGGAATGTGAATTGGAGCGAAATCGCTAATTCATAAGACCACTTTACAATTTTGACCCAAGTTAGAAGCAGAGCCAATATTGTAAAATGTCGATAGTCCATATCTCGGAAACTATAAGAGATAATGCAATTTGGCAATCGGCAACGTAATTAGCATGCCGAATATTACTTGGAATGTGAATTACAACGAAATCGCTAATTCATAAGACCATTTTACAATTCTGGCCCAAGTTAGAAGCAGAGCCAATATTGCAAGATGTCGATAGTCCATATCTCGGAAACTATAAGAGATAATGCAATTTGGCAATCGGCAACGTAATTAGCATGCCGAATATTACTTGGAATGTGAATTACAACGAAATCGCTAATTCATAAGACCATTTTACAATTCTGGCCCAAGTTAGAAGCAGAGCCAATATTGCAAGATGTCGATAGTCCATATCTCGGAAACTATAAGAGATAATGCAATTTGGCAATCGGCAACGTAATTAGCATGCCGAATATTACTTGGAATGTGAATTACAACGAAATCGCTAATTCATAAGACCATTTTACAATTCTGGCCCAAGTTAGAAGCAGAGCCAATATTGCAAGATGTCGATAGTCCATATCTCGGAAACTATAAGAGATAATGCAATTTGGCAATCGGCAACGTAATTAGCATGCCGAATATTACTTGGAATGTGAATTACAACGAAATCGCTTATTCATAAGACCATTTTACAATTCTGGCCCAAGTTAGAAGCAGAGCCAATATTGCAAGATGTCGATAGTCCATATCTCGGAAACTATAAGAGATAATGCAATTTGGCAATCGGCAACGTAATTAGCATGCCGAATATTACTTGGAATGTGAATTACAACGAAATCGCTAATTCATAAGGCCATTTTACAATTCTGGCCCAAGTTAGAAGCAGAGCCAATATTGCAAGATGTCGATAGTCCATATCTCAGAAACTATAAGAGATAATGCAATTTGGCAATCGGCAACGTAATTAGCATGCCAAATATTACTTGGAATGTGAATTGGAGCGAAACTGCTAATTCATAAGACCATTTTACAATTTTGACCCAAGTTAGAAGCAGAGCCAATATTGTAAAATGTCGATGGTCCATATCTCGGAAACTATAAGAGATAATGCAATTTGGCCATCGGCAGTGTAATTAGCATGCCGAATATTACTTGGAATGTGAATTACAACGAAATCGCTAATTCATAAGACCATTTTACAATTTTGACCCAAGTTAGAAGCAGAGCCAATATTGCAAGATGTCGATAGTCCATATCTCGGAAACTATAAGAGATAATGCAATTTGGCAATCGGCAACGTAATTAGCATGCCGAATATTACTTGGAATGTGAATTACAACAAAATCGCTAATTCATAAGACCATTTTACAATTCTGGCCCAAGTTAGAAGCAGAGCCAATATTGCAAGATGTCGATAGTCCATATCTCGGAAACTATAAGAGATAATGCAATTTGGCAATCGGCAACGTAATTAGCATGCCGAATATTACTTGGAATGTGAATTACAACGAAATCGCTAATTCATAAGACCATTTTACAATTCTGGCCCAAGTTAGAAGCAGAGCCAATATTGCAAGATGTCGATAGTCCATATCTCGGAAACTATAAGAGATAATGCAATTTGGCAATCGGCAACGTAATTAGCATGCCGAATATTACTTGGAATGTGAATTGGAGCGAAATCGCTAATTCATAAGACCACTTTACAATTTTGACCCAAGTTAGAAGCAGAGCCAATATTGTAAAATGTCGATAGTCCATATCTCGGAAACTATAAGAGATAATGCAATTTGGCAATCGGCAACGTAATTAGCATGCCGAATATTACTTGGAATGTGAATTACAACGAAATCGCTAATTCATAAGACCATTTTACAATTCTGGCCCAAGTTAGAAGCAGAGCCAATATTGCAAGATGTCGATAGTCCATATCTCGGAAACTATAAGAGATAATGCAATTTGGCAATCGGCAACGTAATTAGCATACCGAATATTACTTTGAATGTGAATTACAACGAAATCGCTAATTCATAAGACCATTTTACAATTTTGACCCAAGTTAGAAGCAGAGCCAATATTGTAAAATGTCGATGGTCCATATCTCGGAAACTATAAGAGATAATACAGTTTGGCCATCGGCAGTGTAATTAGCATGCCGAATATTACTTGGAATGTGAATTACAACGAAATCGCTAATTCATAAGACCATTTTACAATTTTGACCCAAGTTAGAAGCAGAGCCAATATTGCAAGATGTCGATTGTCCATATCTCGGAAACTATAAGAGATAATGCAATTTGGCAATCGGCAACGTAATTAGCATGCCGAATATTACTTGGAATGTGAATTACAACAAAATCGCTAATTCATAAGACCATTTTACAATTTTGACCCAAGTTAGAAGCAGAGCCAATATTGTAAAATGTCGATGGTCCATATCTCGGAAACTATAAGAGATAATGCAGTTTGGCCATCGGCAGTGTAATTAGCATGCCGAATATTACTTGGAATGTGAATTACAACGAAATCGCTAATTCATAAGACCATTTTACAATTTTGACCCAAGTTAGAAGCAGAGCCAATATTGCAAGATGTCGATTGTCCATATCTCGGAAACTATAAGAGATAATGCAATTTGGCAATCGGCAACGTAATTAGCATGCCGAATATTACTTGGAATGTGAATTACAACAAAATCGCTAATTCATAAGACCATTTTACAATTCTGGCCCAAGTTTGAAGCAGAGCCAATATTGCAAGATGTCGATAGTCCATATCTCGGAAACTATAAGAGATAATGCAATTTGGCAATCGGCAACGTAATTAGCATGCCGAATATTACTTGGAATGTGAATTGGAGCGAAATCGCTAATTCATAAGACCACTTTACAATTTCGACCCAAGTTAGAAGCAGAGCCAATATTGTAACATGTCGATAGTCCATATCTCGGAAACTATAAGAGATAATGCAATTTGGCAATCGGCAACGTAATTAGCATGCCGAATATTACTTGGAATGTGAATTACAACGAAATCGCTAATTCATAAGACCATTTTACAATTCTGGCCCAAGTTAGAAGCAGAGCCAATATTGCAAGATGTCGATAGTCCATATCTCGGAAACTATAAGAGATAATGCAATTTGGCAATCGGCAACGTAATTAGCATGCCGAATATTACTTGGAATGTGAATTACAACGAAATCGCTAATTCATAAGACCATTTTACAATTCTGGCCCAAGTTAGAAGCAGAGCCAATATTGCAAGATGTCGATAGTCCATATCTCGGAAACTATAAGAGATAAAGCAATTTGGCAATCGGCAACGTAATTAGCATGCCGAATATTACTTGGAAGGTGAATTACAACGAAATCGCTAATTCATAAGACCATTTTACAATTCTGGCCCAAGTTAGAAGCAGAGCCAATATTGCAAGATGTCGATAGTCCATATCTCGGAAACTATAAGAGATAATGCAATTTGGCAATCGGCAACGTAATTAGCATGCCGAATATTACTTGGAATGTGAATTACAACGAAATCGCTAATTCATAAGACCACTTTACAATTTTGACCCAAGTTAGAAGCAGAGCCAATATTGTAAAATGTCGATAGTCCATATCTCGGAAACTATAAGAGATAATGCAATTTGGCAATCGGCAACGTAATTAGCATGCCGAATATTACTTGGAATGTGAATTACAACGAAATCGCTAATTCATAAGACCATTTTACAATTCTGGCCCAAGTTAGAAGCAGAGCCAATATTGCAAGATGTCGATAGTCCATATCTCGGAAACTATAAGAGATAATGCAATTTGGCAATCGGCAACGTAATTAGCATGCCGAATATTACTTGGAAGGTGAATTACAACGAAATCGCTAATTCATAAGACCATTTTACAATTCTGGCCCAAGTTAGAAGCAGAGCCAATATTGCAAGATGTCGATAGTCCATATCTCGGAAACTATAAGAGATAATGCAATTTGGCAATCGGCAACGTAATTAGCATGCCGAATATTACTTGGAATGTGAATTACAACGAAATCGCTAATTCATAAGACCATTTTACAATTCTGGCCCAAGTTAGAAGCAGAGCCAATATTGCAAGATGTCGATAGTCCATATCTCAGAAACTATAAGAGATAATGCAATTTGGCAATCGGCAACGTAATTAGCATGCCAAATATTACTTGGAATGTGAATTGGAGCGAAACTGCTAATTCATAAGACCATTTTACAATTTTGACCCAAGTTAGAAGCAGAGCCAATATTGTAAAATGTCGATGGTCCATATCTCGGAAACTATAAGAGATAATGCAATTTGGCCATCGGCAGTGTAATTAGCATGCCGAATATTACTTGGAATGTGAATTACAACGAAATCGCTTATTCATAAGACCATTTTACAATTTTGACCCAAGTTAGAAGCAGAGCCAATATTGCAAGATGTCGATAGTCCATATCTCGGAAACTATAAGAGATAATACAATTTGGCAATCGGCAACGTAATTAGCATGCCGAATATTACTTGGAATGTGAATTACAACAAAATCGCTAATTCATAAGACCATTTTACAATTCTGGCCCAAGTTAGAAGCAGAGCCAATATTGCAAGATGTCGATAGTCCATATCTCGGAAACTATAAGAGATAATGCAATTTGGCAATCGGCAACGTAATTAGCATGCCGAATATTACTTGGAATGTGAATTACAACGAAATCGCTAATTCATAAGACCATTTTACAATTCTGGCCCAAGTTAGAAGCAGAGCCAATATTGCAAGATGTCGATAGTCCATATCTCGGAAACTATAAGAGATAATGCAATTTGGCAATCGGCAACGTAATTAGCATGCCGAATATTACTTGGAATGTGAATTGGAGCGAAATCGCTAATTCATAAGACCACTTTACAATTTTGACCCAAGTTAGAAGCAGAGCCAATATTGTAAAATGTCGATAGTCCATATCTCGGAAACTATAAGAGATAATGCAATTTGGCAATCGGCAACGTAATTAGCATGCCGAATATTACTTGGAATGTGAATTACAACGATATCGCTAATTCATAAGACCATTTTACAATTCTGGCCCAAGTTAGAAGCAGAGCCAATATTGCAAGATGTCGATAGTCCATATCTCGGAAACTATAAGAGATAATGCAATTTGGCAATCGGCAACGTAATTAGCATACCGAATATTACTTGGAATGTGAATTACAACGAAATCGCTAATTCATAAGACCATTTTACCATTTTGACCCAAGTTAGAAGCAGAGCCAATATTGTAAAATGTCGATGGTCCATATCTCGGAAACTATAAGAGATAATGCAGTTTGGCCATCGGCAGTGTAATTAGCATGCCGAGTATTACTTGGAATGTGAATTACAACGAAATCGCTAATTCATAAGACCATTTTACAATTTTGACCCAAGTTAGAAGCAGAGCCAATATTGCAAGATGTCGATTGTCCATATCTCGGAAACTATAAGAGATAATGCAATTTGGCAATCGGCAACGTAATTAGCATGCCGAATATTACTTGGAATGTGAATTACAACAAAATCGCTAATTCATAAGACCATTTTACAATTTTGACCCAAGTTAGAAGCAGAGCCAATATTGTAAAATGTCGATGGTCCATATCTCGGAAACTATAAGAGATAATGCAGTTTGGCCATCGGCAGTGTAATTAGCATGCCGAATATTACTTGGAATGTGAATTACAACGAAATCGCTAATTCATAAGACCATTTTACAATTTTGACCCAAGTTAGAAGCAGAGCCAATATTGCAAGATGTCGATTGTCCATATCTCGGAAACTATAAGAGATAATGCAATTTGGCAATCGGCAACGTAATTAGCATGCCGAATATTACTTGGAATGTGAATTACAACAAAATCGCTAATTCATAAGACCATTTTACAATTCTGGCCCAAGTTAGAAGCAGAGCCAATATTGCAAGATGTCGATAGTCCATATCTCGGAAACTATAAGAGATAATGCAATTTGGCAATCGGCAACGTAATTAGCATGCCGAATATTATTTGGAATGTGAATTGGAGCGAAATCGCTAATTCATAAGACCACTTTACAATTTTGACCCAAGTTAGAAGCAGAGCCAATATTGTAAAATGTCGATAGTCCATATCTCGGAAACTATAAGAGATAATGCAATTTGGCAATCGGCAACGTAATTAGCATGCCGAATATTACTTGGAATGTGAATTACAACGAAATCGCTAATTCATAAGACCATTTTACAATTCTGGCCCAAGTTAGAAGCAGAGCCAATATTGCAAGATGTCGATAGTCCATATCTCGGAAACTATAAGAGATAATGCAATTTGGCAATCGGCAACGTAATTAGCATGCCGAATATTACTTGGAATGTGAATTACAACGAAATCGCTAATTCATAAGACCATTTTACAATTTTGACCCAAGTTAGAAGCAGAGCCAATATTGCAAGATGTCGATTGTCCATATCTCGGAAACTATAAGAGATAATGCAATTTGGCAATCGGCAACGTAATTAGCATGCCGAATATTACTTGGAATGTGAATTACAACAAAATCGCTAATTCATAAGACCATTTTACAATTCTGGCCCAAGTTAGATGCAGAGCCAATATTGCAAGATGTCGATAGTCCATATCTCGGAAACTATAAGAGATAATGCAATATGGCAATCGGCAACGTAATTAGCATGCCGAATATTACTTGGCATGTGAATTACAACGAAATCGCTAATTCATAAGACCATTTTACAATTCTGGCCCAAGTTAGAAGCAGAGCCAATATTGCAAGATGTCGATAGTCCATATCTCGGAAACTATAAGAGATAATGCAATTTGGCAATCGGCAACGTAATTAGCATGCCGAATATTACTTGGAATGTGAATTGGAGCGAAATCGCTAATTCATAAGACCACTTTACAATTTTGACCCAAGTTAGAAGCAGAGCCAATATTGTAAAATGTCGATAGTCCATATCTCGGAAACTATAAGAGATAATGCAATTTGGCAATCGGCAACGTAATTAGCATGCCGAATATTACTTGGAATGTGAATTACAACGAAATCGCTAATTCATAAGACCATTTTACAATTCTGGCCCAAGTTAGAAGCAGAGCCAATATTGCAAGATGTCGATAGTCCATATCTCGGAAACTATAAGAGATAAAGCAATTTGGCAATCGGCAACGTAATTAGCATGCCGAATATTACTTGGAAGGTGAATTACAACGAAATCGCTAATTCATAAGACCATTTTACAATTCTGGCCCAAGTTAGAAGCAGAGCCAATATTGCAAGATGTCGATAGTCCATATCTCGGAAACTATAAGAGATAATGCAATTTGGCAATCGGCAACGTAATTAGCATGCCGAATATTACTTGGAATGTGAATTACAACGAAATCGCTAATTCATAAGACCACTTTACAATTTTGACCCAAGTTAGAAGCAGAGCCAATATTGTAAAATGTCGATAGTCCATATCTCGGAAACTATAAGAGATAATGCAATTTGGCAATCGGCAACGTAATTAGCATGCCGAATATTACTTGGAATGTGAATTACAACGAAATCGCTAATTCATAAGACCATTTTACAATTCTGGCCCAAGTTAGAAGCAGAGCCAATATTGCAAGATGTCGATAGTCCATATCTCGGAAACTATAAGAGATAATGCAATTTGGCAATCGGCAACGTAATTAGCATGCCGAATATTACTTGGAAGGTGAATTACAACGAAATCGCTAATTCATAAGACCATTTTACAATTCTGGCCCAAGTTAGAAGCAGAGCCAATATTGCAAGATGTCGATAGTCCATATCTCGGAAACTATAAGAGATAATGCAATTTGGCAATCGGCAACGTAATTAGCATGCCGAATATTACTTGGAATGTGAATTACAACGAAATCGCTAATTCATAAGACCATTTTACAATTCTGGCCCAAGTTAGAAGCAGAGCCAATATTGCAAGATGTCGATAGTCCATATCTCAGAAACTATAAGAGATAATGCAATTTGGCAATCGGCAACGTAATTAGCATGCCAAATATTACTTGGAATGTGAATTGGAGCGAAACTGCTAATTCATAAGACCATTTTACAATTTTGACCCAAGTTAGAAGCAGAGCCAATATTGTAAAATGTCGATGGTCCATATCTCGGAAACTATAAGAGATAATGCAATTTGGCCATCGGCAGTGTAATTAGCATGCCGAATATTACTTGGAATGTGAATTACAACGAAATCGCTTATTCATAAGACCATTTTACAATTTTGACCCAAGTTAGAAGCAGAGCCAATATTGCAAGATGTCGATAGTCCATATCTCGGAAACTATAAGAGATAATACAATTTGGCAATCGGCAACGTAATTAGCATGCCGAATATTACTTGGAATGTGAATTACAACAAAATCGCTAATTCATAAGACCATTTTACAATTCTGGCCCAAGTTAGAAGCAGAGCCAATATTGCAAGATGTCGATAGTCCATATCTCGGAAACTATAAGAGATAATGCAATTTGGCAATCGGCAACGTAATTAGCATGCCGAATATTACTTGGAATGTGAATTACAACGAAATCGCTAATTCATAAGACCATTTTACAATTCTGGCCCAAGTTAGAAGCAGAGCCAATATTGCAAGATGTCGATAGTCCATATCTCGGAAACTATAAGAGATAATGCAATTTGGCAATCGGCAACGTAATTAGCATGCCGAATATTACTTGGAATGTGAATTGGAGCGAAATCGCTAATTCATAAGACCACTTTACAATTTTGACCCAAGTTAGAAGCAGAGCCAATATTGTAAAATGTCGATAGTCCATATCTCGGAAACTATAAGAGATAATGCAATTTGGCAATCGGCAACGTAATTAGCATGCCGAATATTACTTGGAATGTGAATTACAACGATATCGCTAATTCATAAGACCATTTTACAATTCTGGCCCAAGTTAGAAGCAGAGCCAATATTGCAAGATGTCGATAGTCCATATCTCGGAAACTATAAGAGATAATGCAATTTGGCAATCGGCAACGTAATTAGCATACCGAATATTACTTGGAATGTGAATTACAACGAAATCGCTAATTCATAAGACCATTTTACCATTTTGACCCAAGTTAGAAGCAGAGCCAATATTGTAAAATGTCGATGGTCCATATCTCGGAAACTATAAGAGATAATGCAGTTTGGCCATCGGCAGTGTAATTAGCATGCCGAATATTACTTGGAATGTGAATTACAACGAAATCGCTAATTCATAAGACCATTTTACAATTTTGACCCAAGTTAGAAGCAGAGCCAATATTGCAAGATGTCGATTGTCCATATCTCGGAAACTATAAGAGATAATGCAATTTGGCAATCGGCAACGTAATTAGTATGCCGAATATTACTTGGAATGTGAATTACAACAAAATCGCTAATTCATAAGACCATTTTACAATTTTGACCCAAGTTAGAAGCAGAGCCAATATTGTAAAATGTCGATGGTCCATATCTCGGAAACTATAAGAGATAATGCAGTTTGGCCATCGGCAGTGTAATTAGCATGCCGAATATTACTTGGAATGTGAATTACAACGAAATCGCTAATTCATAAGACCATTTTACAATTTTGACCCAAGTTAGAAGCAGAGCCAATATTGCAAGATGTCGATTGTCCATATCTCGGAAACTATAAGAGATAATGCAATTTGGCAATCGGCAACGTAATTAGCATGCCGAATATTACTTGGAATGTGAATTACAACAAAATCGCTAATTCATAAGACCATTTTACAATTCTGGCCCAAGTTAGAAGCAGAGCCAATATTGCAAGATGTCGATAGTCCATATCTCGGAAACTATAAGAGATAATGCAATTTGGCAATCGGCAACGTAATTAGCATGCCGAATATTATTTGGAATGTGAATTGGAGCGAAATCGCTAATTCATAAGACCACTTTACAATTTTGACCCAAGTTAGAAGCAGAGCCAATATTGTAAAATGTCGATAGTCCATATCTCGGAAACTATAAGAGATAATGCAATTTGGCAATCGGCAACGTAATTAGCATGCCGAATATTACTTGGAATGTGAATTACAACGAAATCGCTAATTCATAAGACCATTTTACAATTCTGGCCCAAGTTAGAAGCAGAGCCAATATTGCAAGATGTCGATAGTCCATATCTCGGAAACTATAAGAGATAATGCAATTTGGCAATCGGCAACGTAATTAGCATGCCGAATATTACTTGGAATGTGAATTACAACGAAATCGCTAATTCATAAGACCATTTTACAATTTTGACCCAAGTTAGAAGCAGAGCCAATATTGCAAGATGTCGATTGTCCATATCTCGGAAACTATAAGAGATAATGCAATTTGGCAATCGGCAACGTAATTAGCATGCCGAATATTACTTGGAATGTGAATTACAACAAAATCGCTAATTCATAAGACCATTTTACAATTCTGGCCCAAGTTAGATGCAGAGCCAATATTGCAAGATGTCGATAGTCCATATCTCGGAAACTATAAGAGATAATGCAATATGGCAATCGGCAACGTAATTAGCATGCCGAATATTACTTGGCATGTGAATTACAACGAAATCGCTAATTCATAAGACCATTTTACAATTCTGGCCCAAGTTAGAAGCAGAGCCAATATTGCAAGATGTCGATAGTCCATATCTCGGAAACTATAAGAGATAATGCAATTTGGCAATCGGCAACGTAATTAGCATGCCGAATATTACTTGGAATGTGAATTGGAGCGAAATCGCTAATTCATAAGACCACTTTGCAATTTTGACCCAAGTTAGAAGCAGAGCCAATATTGTAAAATGTCGATAGTCCATATCTCGGAAACTATAAGAGATAATGCAATTTGGCAATCGGCAACGTAATTAGCATGCCGAATATTACTTGGAATGTGAATTACAACGAAATCGCTAATTCATAAGACCATTTTACAATTCTGGCCCAAGTTAGAAGCAGAGCCAATATTGCAAGATGTCGATAGTCCATATCTCGGAAACTATAAGAGATAATGCAATTTGGCAATCGGCAACGTAATTAGCATGCCGAATATTACTTGGAAGGTGAATTACAACGAAATCGCTAATTCATAAGACCATTTTACAATTCTGGCCCAAGTTAGAAGCAGAGCCAATATTGCAAGATGTCGATAGTCCATATCTCGGAAACTATAAGAGATAATGCAATTTGGCAATCGGCAACGTAATTAGCATGCCGAATATTACTTGGAATGTGAATTACAACGAAATCGCTAATTCATAAGACCATTTTACAATTCTGGCCCAAGTTAGAAGCAGAGCCAATATTGCAAGATGTCGATAGTCCATATCTCGGAAACTATAAGAGATAATGCAATTTGGCAATCGGCAACGTAATTAGCATGCCGAATATTACTTGGAATGTGAATTACAACGAAATCGCTAATTCATAAGACCATTTTACAATTCTGGCCCAAGTTAGAAGCAGAGCCAATATTGCAAGATGTCGATAGTCCATATCTCGGAAACTATAAGAGATAATGCAATTTGGCAATCGGCAACGTAATTAGCATGCCGAATATTACTTGGAATGTGAATTACAATGAAATCGCTAATTCATAAGACCATTTTACAATTCTGGCCCAAGTTAGAAGCAGAGCCAATATTGCAAGATGTCGATAGTCCATATCTCAGAAACTATAAGAGATAATGCAATTTGGCAATCGGCAACGTAATTAGCATGCCAAATATTACTTGGAATGTGAATTGGAGCGAAACTGCTAATTCATAAGACCATTTTACAATTTTGACCCAAGTTAGAAGCAGAGCCAATATTGTAAAATGTCGATGGTCCATATCTCGGAAACTATAAGAGATAATGCAATTTGGCCATCGGCAGTGTAATTAGCATGCCGAATATTACTTGGAATGTGAATTACAACGAAATCGCTAATTCATAAGACCATTTTACAATTTTGACCCAAGTTAGAAGCAGAGCCAATATTGCAAGATGTCGATAGTCCATATCTCGGAAACTATAAGAGATAATGCAATTTGGCAATCGGCAACGTAATTAGCATGCCGAATATTACTTGGAATGTGAATTACAACAAAATCGCTAATTCATAAGACCATTTTACAATTCTGGCCCAAGTTAGAAGCAGAGCCAATATTGCAAGATGTCGATAGTCCATATCTCGGAAACTATAAGAGATAATGCAATTTGGCAATCGGCAACGTAATTAGCATGCCGAATGTTACTTGGAATGTGAACTGGAGCGAAATCGCTAATTCATAAGACCACTTTACAATTTTGACCCAAGTTAGAAGCAGAGCCAATATTGCAAGATGTCGATAGTCCATATCTCAGAAACTATAAGAGATAATGCAATTTGGCAATCGGCAACGTAATTAGCATGCCGAATATTACTTGGAATGTGAATTACAACGAAATCGCTAATTCATAAGACCATTTTACAATTTTGACCCAAGTTAGAAGCAGAGCCAATATTGTAAAATGTCGATGGTCCATATCTCGGAAACTATAAGAGATAATGCAATTTGGCCATCGGCAGTGTAATTAGCATGCCGAATATTACTTGGAATGTGAATTACAACGAAATCGCTAATTCATAAGACCATTTTACAATTTTGACCCAAGTTAGAAGCAGAGCCAATATTGCAAGATGTCGATAGTCCATATCTCGGAAACTATAAGAAATAATGCAATTTGGCAATCGGCAACGTAATTAGCATGCCGAATATTACTTGGAATGTGAATTACAACAAAATCGCTAATTCATAAGACCATTTTACAATTCTGGCCCAAGTTAGATGCAGAGCCAATATTGCAAGATGTCGATAGTCCATATCTCGGAAACTATAAGAGATAATGCAATTTGGCAATCGGCAACGTAATTAGCATGCCGAATATTACTTGGAATGTGAATTACAACGAAATCGCTAATTCATAAGACCATTTTAAAATTCTGGCCCAAGTTAGAAGCAGAGCCAATATTGCAAGATGTCGATAGTCCATATCTCGGAAACTATAAGAGATAATGCAATTTGGCAATCGGCAACGTAATTAGCATGCCGAATATTACTTGGAATGTGAATTACAACGAAATCGCTAATTCATAAGACCATTTTACAATTCTGGCCCAAGTTAGAAGCAGAGCCAATATTGCAAGATGTCGATAGTCCATATCTCGGAAACTATAAGAGATAATGCAATTTGGCAATCGGCAACGTAATTAGCATGCCGAATATTACTTGGAATGTGAATTACAACGAAATCGCTAATTCATAAGACCATTTTACAATTCTGGCCCAAGTTAGAAGCAGAGCCAATATTGCAAGATATCGATAGTCCATATCTCGGAAACTATAAGAGATAATGCAATTTGGCAATCGGCAATGTAATTAGCATGCCGAATATTACTTGGAATGTGAATTACAACGAAATCGCTAATTCATAAGACCATTTTACAATTCTGGCCCAAGTTAGAAGCAGAGCCAATATTGCAAGATGTCGATAGTCCATATCTCGGAAACTATAAGAGATAATGCAATTTGGCAATCGGCAACGTAATTAGCATGCCGAATATTACTTGGATTGTGAATTACAACGAAATCGCTAATTCATAAGACCATTTTACAATTCTGGCCCAAGTTAGAAGCAGAGCCAATATTGCAAGATGTCGATAGTCCATATCTCAGAAACTATAAGAGATAATGCAATTTGGCAATCGGCAACGTAATTAGCATGCCAAATATTACTTGGAATGTGAATTGGAGCGAAACTGCTAATTTATAAGACCATTTTACAATTTTGACCCAAGTTAGAAGCAGAGCCAATATTGTAAAATGTCGATGGTCCATATCTCGGAAACTATAAGAGATAATGCAATTTGGCAATCGGCAACGTAATTAGCATGCCGAATATTACTTGGAATGTGAATTACAACGAAATCGCTAATTCATAAGACCATTTTACAATTTTGACCCAAGTTAGAAGCAGAGCCAATATTGTAAAATGTCGATGGTCCATATCTCGGAAACTATAAGAGATAATGCAATTTGGCCATCGGCAGTGTAATTAGCATGCCGAATATTACTTGGAATGTGAATTACAACGAAATCGCTAATTCATAAGACCATTTTACAATTTTGACCCAAGTTAGAAGCAGAGCCAATATTGCAAGATGTCGATAGTCCATATCTCGGAAACTATAAGAAATAATGCAATTTGGCAATCGGCAACGTAATTAGCATGCCGAATATTACTTGGAATGTGAATTACAACAAAATCGCTAATTCATAAGACCATTTTACAATTCTGGCCCAAGTTAGATGCAGAGCCAATATTGCAAGATGTCGATAGTCCATATCTCGGAAACTATAAGAGATAATGCAATTTGGCAATCGGCAACGTAATTAGCATGCCGAATATTACTTGGAATGTGAATTACAACGAAATCGCTAATTCATAAGACCATTTTAAAATTCTGGCCCAAGTTAGAAGCAGAGCCAATATTGCAAGATGTCGATAGTCCATATCTCGGAAACTATAAGAGATAATGCAATTTGGCAATCGGCAACGTAATTAGCATGCCGAATATTACTTGGAATGTGAATTACAACGAAATCGCTAATTCATAAGACCATTTTACAATTCTGGCCCAAGTTAGAAGCAGAGCCAATATTGCAAGATGTCGATAGTCCATATCTCGGAAACTATAAGAGATAATGCAATTTGGCAATCGGCAACGTAATTAGCATGCCGAATATTACTTGGAATGTGAATTACAACGAAATCGCTAATTCATAAGACCATTTTACAATTCTGGCCCAAGTTAGAAGCAGAGCCAATATTGCAAGATATCGATAGTCCATATCTCGGAAACTATAAGAGATAATGCAATTTGGCAATCGGCAATGTAATTAGCATGCCGAATATTACTTGGAATGTGAATTACAACGAAATCGCTAATTCATAAGACCATTTTACAATTCTGGCCCAAGTTAGAAGCAGAGCCAATATTGCAAGATGTCGATAGTCCATATCTCGGAAACTATAAGAGATAATGCAATTTGGCAATCGGCAACGTAATTAGCATGCCGAATATTACTTGGATTGTGAATTACAACGAAATCGCTAATTCATAAGACCATTTTACAATTCTGGCCCAAGTTAGAAGCAGAGCCAATATTGCAAGATGTCGATAGTCCATATCTCAGAAACTATAAGAGATAATGCAATTTGGCAATCGGCAACGTAATTAGCATGCCAAATATTACTTGGAATGTGAATTGGAGCGAAACTGCTAATTTATAAGACCATTTTACAATTTTGACCCAAGTTAGAAGCAGAGCCAATATTGTAAAATGTCGATGGTCCATATCTCGGAAACTATAAGAGATAATGCAATTTGGCCATCGGCAGTGTAATTAGCATGCCGAATATTACTTGGAATGTGAATTACAACGAAATCGCTAATTCATAAGACCATTTTACAATTTTGACCCAAGTTAGAAGCAGAGCCAATATTGCAAGATGTCGATAGTCCATATCTCGGAAACTATAAGAGATAATGCAATTTGGCAATCGGCAACGTAATTAGCATGCCGAATATTACTTGGAATGTGAATTACAACGAAATCGCTAATTCATAAGACCATTTTACAATTCTGGCCCAAGTTAGAAGCAGAGCCAATATTGCAAGATGTCGATAGTCCATATCTCGGAAACTATAAGAGATAATGCAATTTGGCAATCGGCAACGTAATTAGCATGCCGAATATTACTTGGAATGTGAATTACAACGAAATCGCTAATTCATAAGACCATTTTACAATTCTGGCCCAAGTTAGAAGCAGAGCCAATATTGCAAGATGTCGATAGTCCATATCTCGGAAACTATAAGAGATAATGCAATTTGGCAATCGGCAACGTAATTAGCATGCCGAATATTACTTGGAATGTGAATTGGAGCGAAATCGCTAATTCATAAGACCACTTTACAATTTTGACCCAAGTTAGAAGCAGAGCCAATATTGTAAAATGTCGATAGTCCATATCTCGGAAACTATAAGAGATAATGCAATTTGGCAATCGGCAACGTAATTAGCATGCCGAATATTACTTGGAATGTGAATTACAACGAAATCGCTAATTCATAAGACCATTTTACAATTCTGACCCAAGTTAGAAGCAGAGCCAATATTGCAAGATGTCGATAGTCCATATCTCGGAAACTATAAGAGATAATGCAATTTGGCAATCGGCAACGTAATTAGCATGCCGAATATTACTTGGAATGTGAATTACAACGAAATCGCTAATTCATAAGACCATTTTACAATTCTGGCCCAAGTTAGAAGCAGAGCCAATATTGCAAGATGTCGATAGTCCATATCTCGGAAACTATAAGAGATAATGCAATTTGGCAATCGGCAACGTAATTAGCATGCCGAATATTACTTGGAATGTGAATTGGAGCGAAATCGCTAATTCATAAGACCACTTTACAATTTTGACCCAAGTTAGAAGCAGAGCCAATATTGTAAAATGTCGATAGTCCATATCTCGGAAACTATAAGAGATAATGCAATTTGGCAATCAGCAACGTAATTAGCATGCCGAATATTACTTGGAATGTGAATTACAACGAAATCGCTAATTCATAAGACCATTTTACAATTCTGGCCCAAGTTAGAAGCAGAGCCAATATTGCAAGATGTCGATAGTCCATATCTCGGAAACTATAAGAGATAATGCAATTTGGCAATCGGCAACGTAATTAGCATGCGGAATATTACTTGGAATGTGAATTGGAGCCGAAATGGCTAATTCATAAGACCATTTTACAATTCTGGCCCAAGTTAGAAGCAGAGCCAATATTGCAAGATGTCGATAGTCCATATCTCGGAAACTATAAGAGATAATGCAATTTGGCAATCGGCATCGTAATTAGCATGCCGAATATTACTTGGAATGTGAATTACAACGAAATCGCTAATTCATAAGACCATTTTACAATTCTGACCCAAGTTAGAAGCAGAGCCAATATTGCAAAATGTCGATAGTCCATATCTCGGAAACTATAAGAGATAATGCAATTTGGCAATCGGCAACGTAATTAGCATGCCGAATATTACTTGGAATGTGAATTACAACGAAATCGCTAATTCTAAAGACCATTTTACAATTCTGGCCCAAGTTAGAAGCAGAGCCAATATTGCAAGATGTCGATAGTCCATATCTCGGAAACTATAAGAGATAATGCAATTTGGCAATCGGCAACGTAATTAGCATGCCGAATATTACTTGGAATGTGAATTGGAGCGAAATCGCTAATTCATAAGACCACTTTACAATTTTGACCCAAGTTAGAAGCAGAGCCAATATTGTAAAATGTCGATAGTCCATATCTCGGAAACTATAAGAGATAATGCAATTTGGCAATCGGCAACGTAATTAGCATGCCGAATATTACTTGGAATGTGAATTACAACGAAATCGCTAATTCATAAGACCATTTTACAATTCTGGCCCAAGTTAGAAGCAGAGCCAATATTGCAAGATGTCGATAGTCCATATCTCGGAAACTATAAGAGATAATGCAATTTGGCAATCGGCAACGTAATTAGCATGCCGAATATTACTTGGAATGTGAATTACAACGAAATCGCTAATTCATAAGACCATTTTACAATTCTGGCCCAAGTTAGAAGCAGAGCCAATATTGCAAGATGTCGATAGTCCATATCTCGGAAACTATAAGAGATAATGCAATTTGGCAATCGGCAACGTAATTAGCATGCCGAATATTACTTGGAATGTGAATTACAACGAAATCGCTAATTCATAAGACCATTTTACAATTCTGGCCCAAGTTAGAAACAGAGCCAATATTGCAAGATGTCGATAGTCCATATCTCGGAAACTATAAGAGATAATGCAATTTGGCAATCGGCAACGTAATTAGCATGCCGAATATTACTTGGAATGTGAATTACAACGAAATCGCTAATTCATAAGACCATTTTACAATTCTGGCCCAAGTTAGAAGCAGAGCCAATATTGCAAGATGTCGATAGTCCATATCTCGGAAACTATAAGAGATAATGCAATTTGGCAATCGGCAACGTAATTAGCATGCCGAATATTACTTGGAATGTGAATTACAACGAAATCGCTAATTCATAAGACCATTTTACAATTCTGGCCCAAGTTAGAAGCAGAGCCAATATTGCAAGATGTCGATAGTCCATATCTCAGAAACTATAAGAGATAATGCAATTTGGCAATCGGCAACGTAATTAGCATGCCAAATATTACTTGGAATGTGAATTGGAGCGAAACTGCTAATTCATAAGACCATTTTACAATTTTGACCCAAGTTAGAAGCAGAGCCAATATTGTAAAATGTCGATGGTCCATATCTCGGAAACTATAAGAGATAATGCAATTTGGCCATCGGCAGTGTAATTAGCATGCCGAATATTACTTGGAATGTGAATTACAACGAAATCGCTAATTCATAAGACCATTTTACAATTTTGACCCAAGTTAGAAGCAGAGCCAATATTGCAAGATGTCGATAGTCCATATCTCGGAAACTATAAGAGATAATGCAATTTGGCAATCGGCAACGTAATTAGCATGCCGAATATTACTTGGAATGTGAATTACAACAAAATCGCTAATTCATAAGACCATTTTACAATTCTGGCCCAAGTTAGAAGCAGAGCCAATATTGCAAGATGTCGATAGTCCATATCTCGGAAACTATAAGAGATAATGCAATTTGGCAATCGGCAACGTAATTAGCATGCCGAATATTACTTGGAATGTGAATTAAAACGAAATCGCTAATTCATAAGACCATTTTACAATTCTGGCCCAAGTTAGAAGCAGAGCCAATATTGCAAGATGTCGATAGTCCATATCTCGGAAACTATAAGAGATAATGCAATTTGGCAATCGGCAACGTAATTAGCATGCCGAATATTACTTGGAATGTGAATTGGAGCGAAATCGCTAATTCATAAGACCACTTTACAATTTTGACCCAAGTTAGAAGCAGAGCCAATATTGTAAATTGTCGATAGTCCATATCTCGGAAACTATAAGAGATAATGCAATTTGGCAACCGGCAACGTAATTAGCATGCCGAATATTACTTGGAATGTGAATTACAACGAAATCGCTAATTCATAAGACCATTTTACAATTCTGACACAAGTTAGAAGCAGAGCCAATATTGCAAGATGTCGATAGTCCATATCTCGGAAACTATAAGAGATAATGCAATTTGGCAATCGGCAACGTAATTAGCATGCCGAATATTACTTGGAATGTGAATTACAACGAAATCGCTAATTCATAAGACCATTTTACAATTCTGGCCCAAGTTAGAAGCAGAGCCAATATTGCAAGATGTCGATAGTCCATATCTCGGAAACTATAAGAGATAATGCAATTTGGCAATCGGCAACGTAATTAGCATGCCGAATATTACTTGGAATGTGAATTGGAGCGAAATCGCTAATTCATAAGACCACTTTACAATTTTGACCCAAGTTAGAAGCAGAGCCAATATTGTAAAATGTCGATAGTCCATATCTCGGAAACTATAAGAGATAATGCAATTTGGCAATCGGCAACGTAATTAGCATGCCGAATATTACTTGGAATGTGAATTACAACGAAATCGCTAATTCATAAGACCATTTTACAATTCTGACCCAAGTTAGAAGCAGAGCCAATATTGCAAGATGTCGATAGTCCATATCTCGGAAACTATAAGAGATAATGCAATTTGGCAATCGGCAACGTAATTAGCATGCCGAATATTACTTGGAATGTGAATTGGAGCGAAATCGCTAATTCATAAGACCACTTTACAATTTTGACCCAAGTTAGAAGCAGAGCCAATATTGTAAAATGTCGATAGTCCATATCTCGGAAACTATAAGAGATAATGCAATTTGGCAATCGGCAACGTAATTAGCATGCCGAATATTACTTGGAATGTGAATTACAACGAAATCGCTAATTCATAAGACCATTTTACAATTCTGGCCCAAGTTAGAAGCAGAACCAATATTGCAAGATGTCGATAGTCCATATCTCGGAAACTATAAGAGATAATGCAATTTGGCAATCGGCAACGTAATTAGCATGCCGAATATTACTTGGAATGTGAATTACAACGAAATCGCTAATTCATAAGACCATTTTACAATTCTGGCCCAAGTTAGAAGCAGAGCCAATATTGCAAGATGTCGATAGTCCATATCTCGGAAACTATAAGAGATAATGCAATTTGGCAATCGGCAACGTAATTAGCATGCCGAATATTACTTGGAATGTGAATTACAACGAAATCGCTAATTCATAAGACCATTTTACAATTCTGGCCCAAGTTAGAAACAGAGCCAATATTGCAAGATGTCGATAGTCCATATCTCAGAAACTATAAGAGATGATGCAATTTGGCAATCGGCAACGTAATTAGCATGCCGAATATTACTTGGAATGTGAATTGGAGCGAAATTGCTAATTCATAAGACCATTTTACAATTTTGACCCAAGTTAGAAGCAGAGCCAATATTGTAAAATGTCGATGGTCCATATCTCGGAAACTATAAGAGATAATGCAATTTGGCCATCGGCAGTGTAATTAGCATGCCGAATATTACTTGGAATGTGAATTACAACGAAATCGCTAATTCATAAGACCATTTTACAATTTTGACCCAAGTTAGAAGCAGAGCCAATATTGCAAGATGTCGATAGTCCATATCTCGGAAACTATAAGAGATAATGCAATTTGGCAATCGGCAACGTAATTAGCATGCCGAATATTACTTGGAATGTGAATTACAACAAAATCGCTAATTCATAAGACCATTTTACAATTCTGGCCCAAGTTAGAAGCAGAGCCAATATTGCAAGATGTCGATAGTCCATATCTCGGAAACTATAAGAGATAATGTAATTTGGCGATCGGCAACGTAATTAGCATGCCGAATATTACTTGGAATGTGAACTGGAGCGAAATCGCTAATTCATAAGACTATTTTACAATTTTAACCCAAGTTAGAAGAAGAGCCAATATTGTAAAATGTCGATAGTCCATATCTCGGAAACTATAAGAGATAATGCAATTTGGCAATCGGCAACGTAATTAGCATGCCGAATATTACTTGGAATGTGAATTACAACGAAATCGCTAATTCATAAGACCATTTTACAATTCTGGCTCAAGTTAGAAGCAGAGCCAATATTGCAAGATGTCGATAGTCCATATCTCGGAAACTATAAGAGATAATGCAATCTGGCAATCGGCAACGTAATTAGCATGCCGAATATTACTTGGAATGTGAATTACAACGAAATCGCTAATTCATAAGACCATTTTACAATTCTGGCCCAAGTTAGAAGCAGAGCCAATATTGCAAGATGTTGATAGTCCATATCTCGGAAACTATAAGAGATAATGCAATTTGGCAATCGGCAACGTAATTAGCATGCCGAATATTACTTGGAATGTGAATTACAACGAAATCGCTAATTCATAAGACCATTTTACAATTCTGGCCCAAGTTAGAAGCAGAGCCAATATTGCAAGATGTCGATAGTCCATATCTCGGAAACTATAAGAGATAATGCAATTTGGCATTCGGCAACGTAATTAGCATGCGGAATATTACTTGGAATGTGAATTGGAGCCGAAATGGCTAATTCATAAGACCATTTTACAATTCTGGCCCAAGTTAGAAGCAGAGCCAATATTGCAAGATGTCGATAGTCCATATCTCGGAAACTATAAGAGATAATGCAATTTGGCAATCGGCAACGTAATTAGCATGCCGAATATTACTTGGAATGTGAATTACAACGAAATCGCTAATTCATAAGACCATTTTACAATTCTGGCCCAAGTTAGAAGCAGAGCCAATATTGCAAGATGTCGATAGTCCATATCTCGGAAACTATAAGAGATAATGCAATTTGGCAATCGGCAACGTAATTAGCATGCCGAATATTACTTGGAAAGTGAATTGGAGCGAAATCGCTAATTCATAAGACCACTTTACAATTTTGACCCAAGTTAGAAGCAGAGCCAATATTGCAAGATGTCGATAGTCCATATCTCGGAAACTATAAGAGATAATGCAATTTGGCAATCGGCAACGTAATTAGCATGCCGAATATTACTTGGAATGTGAATTACAACGAAATCGCTAATTCATAAGACCATTTTACAATTTTGACCCAAGTTAGAAGCAGAGCCAATATTGTAAAATGTCGATGGTCCATATCTCGGAAACTATAAGAGATAATGCAATTTGGCCATCGGCAGTGTAATTAGCATGCCGAATATTACTTGGAATGTGAATTACAACGAAATCGCTAATTCATAAGACCATTTTACAATTTTGACCCAAGTTAGAAGCAGAGCCAATATTGCAAGATGTCGATAGTCCATATCTCGGAAACTATAAGAGATAATGCAATTTGGCAATCGGCAACGTAATTAGCATGCCGAATATTACTTGGAATGTGAATTACAACAAAATCGCTAATTCATAAGACCATTTTACAATTCTGGCCCAAGTTAGAAGCAGAGCCAATATTGCAAGATGTCGATAGTCCATATCTCGGAAACTATAAGAGATAATGTAATTTGGCGATCGGCAACGTAATTAGCATGCCGAATATTACTTGGAATGTGAACTGGAGCGAAATCGCTAATTCATAAGACTATTTTACAATTTTAACCCAAGTTAGAAGAAGAGCCAATATTGTAAAATGTCGATAGTCCATATCTCGGAAACTATAAGAGATAATGCAATTTGGCAATCGGCAACGTAATTAGCATGCCGAATATTACTTGGAATGTGAATTACAACGAAATCGCTAATTCATAAGACCATTTTACAATTCTGGCTCAAGTTAGAAGCAGAGCCAATATTGCAAGATGTCGATAGTCCATATCTCGGAAACTATAAGAGATAATGCAATCTGGCAATCGGCAACGTAATTAGCATGCCGAATATTACTTGGAATGTGAATTACAACGAAATCGCTAATTCATAAGACCATTTTACAATTCTGGCCCAAGTTAGAAGCAGAGCCAATATTGCAAGATGTTGATAGTCCATATCTCGGAAACTATAAGAGATAATGCAATTTGGCAATCGGCAACGTAATTAGCATGCCGAATATTACTTGGAATGTGAATTACAACGAAATCGCTAATTCATAAGACCATTTTACAATTCTGGCCCAAGTTAGAAGCAGAGCCAATATTGCAAGATGTCGATAGTCCATATCTCGGAAACTATAAGAGATAATGCAATTTGGCATTCGGCAACGTAATTAGCATGCGGAATATTACTTGGAATGTGAATTGGAGCCGAAATGGCTAATTCATAAGACCATTTTACAATTCTGGCCCAAGTTAGAAGCAGAGCCAATATTGCAAGATGTCGATAGTCCATATCTCGGAAACTATAAGAGATAATGCAATTTGGCAATCGGCAACGTAATTAGCATGCCGAATATTACTTGGAATGTGAATTACAACGAAATCGCTAATTCATAAGACCATTTTACAATTCTGGCCCAAGTTAGAAGCAGAGCCAATATTGCAAGATGTCGATAGTCCATATCTCGGAAACTATAAGAGATAATGCAATTTGGCAATCGGCAACGTAATTAGCATGCCGAATATTACTTGGAAAGTGAATTGGAGCGAAATCGCTAATTCATAAGACCACTTTACAATTTTGACCCAAGTTAGAAGCAGAGCCAATATTGCAAGATGTCGATAGTCCATATCTCGGAAACTATAAGAGATAATGCAATTTGGCAATCGGCAACGTAATTAGCATGCCGAATATTACTTGGAATGTGAATTACAACGAAATCGCTAATTCATAAGACCATTTTACAATTTTGACCCAAGTTAGAAGCAGAGCCAATATTGTAAAATGTCGATGGTCCATATCTCGGAAACTATAAGAGATAATGCAATTTGGCCATCGGCAGTGTAATTAGCATGCCGAATATTACTTGGAATGTGAATTACAACGAAATCGCTAATTCATAAGACCATTTTACAATTTTGACCCAAGTTAGAAGCAGAGCCAATATTGCAAGATGTCGATAGTCCATATCTCGGAAACTATAAGAGATAATGCAATTTGGCAATCGGCAACGTAATTAGCATGCCGAATATTACTTGGAATGTGAATTACAACAAAATCGCTAATTCATAAGACCATTTTACAATTCTGGCCCAAGTTAGATGCAGAGCCAATATTGCAAGATGTCGATAGTCCATATCTCGGAAACTATAAGAGATAATGCAATTTGGCAATCGGCAACGTAATTAGCATGCCGAATATTACTTGGAATGTGAATTACAACGAAATCGCTAATTCATAAGACCATTTTACAATTCTGGCCCAAGTTAGAAGCAGAGCCAATATTGCAAGATGTCGATAGTCCATATCTCGGAAACTATAAGAGATAATGCAATTTGGCAATCGGCAACGTAATTAGCATGCCGAATATTACTTGGAATGTGAATTGGAGCGAAATCGCTAATTCATAAGACCACTTTACAATTTTGACCCAAGTTAGAAGCAGAGCCAATATTGTAAAATGTCGATAGTCCATATCTCGGAAACTATAAGAGATAATGCAATTTGGCAATCGGCAACGTAATTAGCATGCCGAATATTACTTGGAATGTGAATTACAACGAAATCGCTAATTCATAAGACCATTTTACAATTCTGGCCCAAGTTAGAAGCAGAGCCAATATTGCAAGATGTCGATAGTCCATATCTCGGAAACTATAAGAGATAATGCAATTTGGCAATCGCCAACGTAATTAGCATGCCGAATATTACTTGGAATGTGAATTACAACGAAATCGCTAATTCATAAAACCATTTTACAATTCTGGCCCAAGTTAGAAGCAGAGCCAATATTGCAAGAAGTCGATAGTCCATATCTCGGAAACTGTAAGAGATAATGCAATTTGGCAATCGGCAACGTAATTAGCATGCCGAATATTACTTGGAATGTTAATTACAACGAAATCGCTAATTCATAAGACCATTTTACAATTCTGGCCCAAGTTAGAAGCAGAGCCAATATTGCAAGATGTCGATAGTCCATATCTCGGAAACTATAAGAGATAATGCAATTTGGCAATCGGCAACGTAATTAGCATGCCGAATATTACTTGGAATGTGAATTACAACGAAATCGCTAATTCATAAGACCATTTTACAATTCTGGCCCAAGTTAGAAGCAGAGCCAATATTGCAAGATGTCGATAGTCCATATCTCGGAAACTATAAGAGATAATGCAATTCGGCAATCGGCAACGTAATTAGCATGCCGAATATTACTTGGAATGTGAATTACAACGAAATCGCTAATTCATAAGACCATTTTACAATTCTGGCCCAAGTTAGAAGCAGAGCCAATATTGCAAGATGTCGATAGTCCATATCTCAGAAACTATAAGAGATAATGCAATTTGGCAATCGGCAACGTAATTAGCATGCCAAATATTACTTGGAATGTGAATTGGAGCGAAACTGCTAATTCATAAGACCATTTTACAATTTTGACCCAAGTTAGAAGCAGAGCCAATATTGTAAAATGTCGATGGTCCATATCTCGGAAACTATAAGAGATAATGCAATTTGGCCATCGGCAGTGTAATTAGCATGCCGAATATTACTTGGAATGTGAATTACAACGAAATCGCTAATTCATAAGACCATTTTACAATTTTGACCCAAGTTAGAAGCAGAGCCAATATTGCAAGATGTCGATAGTCCATATGTCGGAAACTATAAGAGATAATGCAATTTGGCAATCGGCAACGTAATTAGCATGCCGAATATTACTTGGAATGTGAATTACAACAAAATCGCTAATTCATAAGACCATTTTACAATTCTGGCCCAAGTTAGAAGCAGAGCCAATATTGCAAGATGTCGATAGTCCATATCTCGGAAACTATAAGAGATAATGCAATTTGGCAACCGGCAATGTAATTAGCATGCCGAATATTACTTGGAATGTGAATTGGAGCGAAATCGTTAATTCATAAGACCACTTTACAATTTTGACCCAAGTTAGAAGCAGAGCCAATATTGCAAGATGTCGATAGTCCATATCTCGGAAACTATAAGAGATAATGCAATTTGGCAATCGGCAACGTAATTAGCATGCCGAATATTACTTGGAATGTGAATTACAACGAAATCGCTAATTCATAAGACCATTTTACAATTTTGACCCAAGTTAGAAGCAGAGCCAATATTGTAAAAGGTCGATGGTCCATATCTCGGAAACTATAAGAGATAATGCAATTTGGCCATCGGCAGTGTAATTAGCATGCCGAATATTACTTGGAATGTGAATTACAACGAAATCGCTAATTCATAAGACCATTTTACAATTTTGACCCAAGTTAGAAGCAGAGCCAATATTGCAAGATGTCGATAGTCCATATCTCGGAAACTATAAGAGATAATGCAATTTGGCAATCGGCAACGTAATTAGCATGCCGAATATTACTTGGAATGTGAATTACAACAAAATCGCTAATTCATAAGACCATTTTACAATTCTGGCCCAAGTTAGATGCAGAGCCAATATTGCAAGATGTCGATAGTCCATATCTCGGAAACTATAAGAGATAATGCAATTTGGCAATCGGCAACGTAATTAGCATGCCGAATATTACTTGGAATGTGAATTGGAGCGAAATCGCTAATTCATAAGACCACTTTACAATTTTGACCCAAGTTAGAAGCAGAGCCAATATTGTAAATTGTCGATAGTCCATATCTCGGAAACTATAAGAGATAATGCAATTTGGCAATCGGCAACGTAATTAGCATGCCGAATATTACTTGGAATGTGAATTACAACGAAATCGCTAATTCATAAGACCATTTTACAATTCTGACACAAGTTAGAAGCAGAGCCAATATTGCAAGATGTCGATAGTCCATATCTCGGAAACTATAAGAGATAATGCAATTTGGCAATCGGCAACGTAATTAGCATGCCGAATATTACTTGGAATGTGAATTACAACGAAATCGCTAATTCATAAGACCATTTTACAATTCTGGCCCAAGTTAGAAGCAGAGCCAATATTGCAAGATGTCGATAGTCCATATCTCGGAAACTATAAGAGATAATGCAATTTGGCAATCGGCAACGTAATTAGCATGCCGAATATTACTTGGAATGTGAATTGGAGCGAAATCGCTAATTCATAAGACCACTTTACAATTTTGACCCAAGTTAGAAGCAGAGCCAATATTGTAAAATGTCGATAGTCCATATCTCGGAAACTATAAGAGATAATGCAATTTGGCAATCGGCAACGTAATTAGCATGCCGAATATTACTTGGAATGTGAATTACAACGAAATCGCTAATTCATAAGACCATTTTACAATTCTGGCCCAAGTTAGAAGCAGAACCAGTATTGCAAGATGTCGATAGTCCATATCTCGGAAACTATAAGAGATAATGCAATTTGGCAATCGGCAACGTAATTAGCATGCCGAATATTACTTGGAATGTGAATTACAACGAAATCGCTAATTCATAAGACCATTTTACAATTCTGGCCCAAGTTAGAAGCAGAGCCAATATTGCAAGATGTCGATAGTCCATATCTCGGAAACTATAAGAGATAATGCAATTTGGCAATCGGCAACGTAATTAGCATGCCGAATATTACTTGGAATGTGAATTACAACGAAATCGCTAATTCATAAGACCATTTTACAATTCTGGCCCAAGTTAGAAGCAGAGCCAATATTGCAAGATGTCGATAGTCCATATCTCAGAAACTATAAGAGATGATGCAATTTGGCAATCGGCAACGTAATTAGCATGCCGAATATTACTTGGAATGTGAATTGGAGCGAAATTGCTAATTCATAAGACCATTTTACAATTTTGACCCAAGTTAGAAGCAGAGCCAATATTGTAAAATGTCGATGGTCCATATCTCGGAAACTATAAGAGATAATGCAATTTGGCCATCGGCAGTGTAATTAGCATGCCGAATATTACTTGGAATGTGAATTACAACGAAATCGCTAATTCATAAGACCATTTTACAATTTTGACCCAAGTTAGAAGCAGAGCCAATATTGCAAGATGTCGATAGTCCATATCTCGGAAACTATAAGAGATAATGCAATTTGGCAATCGGCAACGTAATTAGCATGCCGAATATTACTTGGAATGTGAATTACAACAAAATCGCTAATTCATAAGACCATTTTACAATTCTGGCCCAAGTTAGAAGCAGAGCCAATATTGCAAGATGTCGATAGTCCATATCTCGGAAACTATAAGAGATAATGTAATTTGGCGATCGGCAACGTAATTAGCATGCCGAATATTACTTGGAATGTGAACTGGAGCGAAATCGCTAATTCATAAGACTATTTTACAATTTTGACCCAAGTTAGAAGAAGAGCCAATATTGTAAAATGTCGATAGTCCATATCTCGGAAACTATAAGAGATAATGCAATTTGGCAATCGGCAACGTAATTAGCATGCCGAATATTACTTGGAATGTGAATTACAACGAAATCGCTAATTCATAAGACCATTTTACAATTCTGGCTCAAGTTAGAAGCAGAGCCAATATTGCAAGATGTCGATAGTCCATATCTCGGAAACTATAAGAGATAATGCAATCTGGCAATCGGCAACGTAATTAGCATGCCGAATATTACTTGGAATGTGAATTACAACGAAATCGCTAATTCATAAGACCATTTTACAATTCTGGCCCAAGTTAGAAGCAGAGCCAATATTGCAAGATGTCGATAGTCCATATCTCGGAAACTATAAGAGATAATGTAATTTGGCATTCGGCAACGTAATTAGCATGCGGAATATTACTTGGAATGTGAATTGGAGCCGAAATGGCTAATTCATAAGACCATTTTACAATTCTGGCCCAAGTTAGAAGCAGAGCCAATATTGCAAGATGTCGATAGTCCATATCTCGGAAACTATAAGAGATAATGCAATTTGGCAATCGGCAACGTAATTAGCATGCCGAATATTACTTGGAATGTGAATTACAACGAAATCGCTAATTCATAAGACCATTTTACAATTCTGGCCCAAGTTAGAAGCAGAGCCAATATTGCAAGATGTCGATAGTCCATATCTCGGAAACTATAAGAGATAATGCAATTTGGCAATCGGCAACGTAATTAGCATGCCGAATATTACTTGGAATGTGAATTACAACGAAATCGCTAATTCATAAGACCATTTTACAATTTTGACCCAAGTTAGAAGCAGAGCCAATATTGTAAAATGTCGATAGTCCATATCTCGGAAACTATAAGAGATAATGCAATTTGGCAATCGGCAACGTAATTAGCATGCCGAATATTACTTGGAATGTGAATTGGAGCGAAATCGCTAATTCATAAGACCACTTTACAATTTTGACCCAAGTTAGAAGCAGAGCCAATATTGTAAAATGTCGATAGTCCATATCTCGGAAACTATAAGAGATAATGCAATTTGGCAATCGGCAACGTAATTAGCATGCCGAATATTACTTGGAATGTGAATTACAACGAAATCGCTAATTCATAAGACCATTTTACAATTCTGGCCCAAGTTAGAAGCAGAGCCAATATTGCAAGATGTCGATAGTCCATATCTCGGAAACTATAAGAGATAATGCAATTTGGCAATCGCCAACGTAATTAGCATGCCGAATATTACTTGGAATGTGAATTACAACGAAATCGCTAATTCATAAAACCATTTTACAATTCTGGCCCAAGTTAAAAGCAGAGCCAATATTGCAAGAAGTCGATAGTCCATATCTCGGAAACTGTAAGAGATAATGCAATTTGGCAATCGGCAACGTAATTAGCATGCCGAATATTACTTGGAATGTGAATTACAACGAAATCGCTAATTCATAAGACCATTTTACAATTCTGGCCCAAGTTAGAAGCAGAGCCAATATTGCAAGATGTCGATAGTCCATATCTCGGAAACTATAAGAGATAATGCAATTTGGCAATCGGCAACGTAATTAGCATGCCGAATATTACTTGGAATGTGAATTACAACGAAATCGCTAATTCATAAGACCATTTTACAATTCTGGCCCAAGTTAGAAGCAGAGCCAATATTGCAAGATGTCGATAGTCCATATCTCGGAAACTATAAGAGATAATGCAATTTGGCAATCGGCAACGTAATTAGCATGCCGAATATTACTTGGAATGTGAATTACAACGAAATCGCTAATTCATAAGACCATTTTACAATTCTGGCCCAAGTTAGAAGCAGAGCCAATATTGCAAGATGTCGATAGTCCATATCTCAGAAACTATAAGAGATAATGCAATTTGGCAATCGGCAACGTAATTAGCATGCCAAATATTACTTGGAATGTGAATTGGAGCGAAACTGCTAATTCATAAGACCATTTTACAATTTTGACCCAAGTTAGAAGCAGAGCCAATATTGTAAAATGTCGATGGTCCATATCTCGGAAACTATAAGAGATAATGCAATTTGGCCATCGGCAGTGTAATTAGCATGCCGAATATTACTTGGAATGGGAATTACAACGAAATCGCTAATTCATAAGACCATTTTACAATTTTGACCCAAGTTAGAAGCAGAGCCAATATTGCAAGATGTCGATAGTCCATATGTCGGAAACTATAAGAGATAATGCAATTTGGCAATCGGCAACGTAATTAGCATGCCGAATATTACTTGGAATGTGAATTACAACAAAATCGCTAATTCATAAGACCATTTTACAATTCTGGCCCAAGTTAGAAGCAGAGCCAATATTGCAAGATGTCGATAGTCCATATCTCGGAAACTATAAGAGATAATGCAATTTGGCAATCGGCAACGTAATTAGCATGCCGAATATTACTTGGAATGTGAATTGGAGCGAAATCGTTAATTCATAAGACCACTTTACAATTTTGACCCAAGTTAGAAGCAGAGCCAATATTGCAAGATGTCGATAGTCCATATCTCGGAAACTATAAGAGATAATGCAATTTGGCAATCGGCAACGTAATTAGCATGCCGAATATTACTTGGAATGTGAATTACAACGAAATCGCTAATTCATAAGACCATTTTACAATTTTGACCCAAGTTAGAAGCAGAGCCAATATTGTAAAATGTCGATGGTCCATATCTCGGAAACTATAAGAGATAATGCAATTTGGCCATCGGCAGTGTAATTAGCATGCCGAATATTACTTGGAATGTGAATTACAACGAAATCGCTAATTCATAAGACCATTTTACAATTTTGACCCAAGTTAGAAGCAGAGCCAATATTGCAAGATGTCGATAGTCCATATCTCGGAAACTATAAGAGATAATGCAATTTGGCAATCGGCAACGTAATTAGCATGCCGAATATTACTTGGAATGTGAATTACAACAAAATCGCTAATTCATAAGACCATTTTACAATTCTGGCCCAAGTTAGATGCAGAGCCAATATTGCAAGATGTCGATAGTCCATATCTCGGAAACTATAAGAGATAATGCAATTTGGCAATCGGCAACGTAATTAGCATGCCGAATATTACTTGGAATGTGAATTACAACGAAATCGCTAATTCATAAGACCATTTTACAATTCTGGCCCAAGTTAGAAGCAGAGCCAATATTGCAAGATGTCGATAGTCCATATCTCGGAAACTATAAGAGATAATGCAATTTGGCAATCGGCAACGTAATTAGCATGCCGAATATTACTTGGAATGTGAATTACAACGAAATCGCTAATTCATAAGACCATTTTACAATTCTGGCCCAAGTTAGAAGCAGAGCCAATATTGCAAGATGTCGATAGTCCATATCTCAGAAACTATAAGAGATAATGCAATTTGGCAATCGGCAACGTAATTAGCATGCCAAATATTACTTGGAATGTGAATTGGAGCGAAACTGCTAATTCATAAGACCATTTTACAATTTTGACCCAAGTTAGAAGCAGAGCCAATATTGTAAAATGTCGATGGTCCATATCTCGGAAACTATAAGAGATAATGCAATTTGGCCATCGGCAGTGTAATTAGCATGCCGAATATTACTTGGAATGGGAATTACAACGAAATCGCTAATTCATAAGACCATTTTACAATTTTGACCCAAGTTAGAAGCAGAGCCAATATTGCAAGATGTCGATAGTCCATATGTCGGAAACTATAAGAGATAATGCAATTTGGCAATCGGCAACGTAATTAGCATGCCGAATATTACTTGGAATGTGAATTACAACAAAATCGCTAATTCATAAGACCATTTTACAATTCTGGCCCAAGTTAGAAGCAGAGCCAATATTGCAAGATGTCGATAGTCCATATCTCGGAAACTATAAGAGATAATGCAATTTGGCAATCGGCAACGTAATTAGCATGCCGAATATTACTTGGAATGTGAATTGGAGCGAAATCGTTAATTCATAAGACCACTTTACAATTTTGACCCAAGTTAGAAGCAGAGCCAATATTGCAAGATGTCGATAGTCCATATCTCGGAAACTATAAGAGATAATGCAATTTGGCAATCGGCAACGTAATTAGCATGCCGAATATTACTTGGAATGTGAATTACAACGAAATCGCTAATTCATAAGACCATTTTACAATTTTGACCCAAGTTAGAAGCAGAGCCAATATTGTAAAATGTCGATGGTCCATATCTCGGAAACTATAAGAGATAATGCAATTTGGCCATCGGCAGTGTAATTAGCATGCCGAATATTACTTGGAATGTGAATTACAACGAAATCGCTAATTCATAAGACCATTTTACAATTTTGACCCAAGTTAGAAGCAGAGCCAATATTGCAAGATGTCGATAGTCCATATCTCGGAAACTATAAGAGATAATGCAATTTGGCAATCGGCAACGTAATTAGCATGCCGAATATTACTTGGAATGTGAATTACAACAAAATCGCTAATTCATAAGACCATTTTACAATTCTGGCCCAAGTTAGATGCAGAGCCAATATTGCAAGATGTCGATAGTCCATATCTCGGAAACTATAAGAGATAATGCAATTTGGCAATCGGCAACGTAATTAGCATGCCGAATATTACTTGGAATGTGAATTACAACGAAATCGCTAATTCATAAGACCATTTTACAATTCTGGCCCAAGTTAGAAGCAGAGCCAATATTGCAAGATGTCGATAGTCCATATCTCGGAAACTATAAGAGATAATGCAATTTGGCAATCGGCAACGTAATTAGCATGCCGAATATTACTTGGAATGTGAATTACAACGAAATCGCTAATTCATAAGACCATTTTACAATTCTGGCCCAAGTTAGAAGCAGAGCCAATATTGCAAGATGTCGATAGTCCATATCTCGGAAACTATAAGAGATAATGCAATTTGGCAATCGGCAACATAATTAGCATGCCGAATATTACTTGGAATGTGAATTGGAGCGAAATCGCTAATTCATAAGACCACTTTACAATTTTGACCCAAGTTAGAAGCAGAGCCAATATTGTAAAATGTCGATAGTCCATATCTCGGAAACTATAAGAGATAATGCAATTTGGCAATCGGCAACGTAATTAGCATGCCGAATATTACTTGGAATGTGAATTACAACGAAATCGCTAATTCATAAGACCATTTTACAATTCTGGCCCAAGTTAGAAGCAGAGCCAATATTGCAAGATGTCGATAGTCCATATCTCGGAAACTATAAGAGATAATGCAATTTGGCAATCGGCAACGTAATTAGCATGCCGAATATTACTTGGAATGTGAATTACAACGAAATCGCTAATTCATAAGACCATTTTACAATTCTGGCCCAAGTTAGAAGCAGAGCCAATATTGCAAGATGTCGATAGTCCATATCTCGGAAACTATAAGAGATAATGCAATTTGGCAATCGGCAACGTAATTAGCATGCCGAATATTACTTGGAATGTGAATTACAACGAAATCGCTAATTCATAAGACCATTTTACAATTCTGGCCCAAGTTAGAAGCAGAGCCAATATTGCAAGATGTCGATAGTCCATATCTCGGAAACTATAAGAGATAATGCAATTTGGCAATCGGCAACGTAATTAGCATGCCGAATATTACTTGGAATGTGAATTACAACGAAATCGCTTATTCATAAGACCATTTTACAATTCTGGCCCAAGTTAGAAGCAGAGCCAATATTGCAAGATGTCGATAGTCCATATCTCGGAAACTATAAGAGATAATGCAATTTGGCAATCGGCAACGTAATTAGCATGCCGAATATTACTTGGAATGTGAATTACAACGAAATCGCTAATTCATAAGGCCATTTTACAATTCTGGCCCAAGTTAGAAGCAGAGCCAATATTGCAAGATGTCGATAGTCCATATCTCAGAAACTATAAGAGATAATGCAATTTGGCAATCGGCAACGTAATTAGCATGCCAAATATTACTTGGAATGTGAATTGGAGCGAAACTGCTAATTCATAAGACCATTTTACAATTTTGACCCAAGTTAGAAGCAGAGCCAATATTGTAAAATGTCGATGGTCCATATCTCGGAAACTATAAGAGATAATGCAATTTGGCCATCGGCAGTGTAATTAGCATGCCGAATATTACTTGGAATGTGAATTACAACGAAATCGCTAATTCATAAGACCATTTTACAATTTTGACCCAAGTTAGAAGCAGAGCCAATATTGCAAGATGTCGATAGTCCATATCTCGGAAACTATAAGAGATAATGCAATTTGGCAATCGGCAACGTAATTAGCATGCCGAATATTACTTGGAATGTGAATTACAACAAAATCGCTAATTCATAAGACCATTTTACAATTCTGGCCCAAGTTAGAAGCAGAGCCAATATTGCAAGATGTCGATAGTCCATATCTCGGAAACTATAAGAGATAATGCAATTTGGCAATCGGCAACGTAATTAGCATGCCGAATATTACTTGGAATGTGAATTACAACGAAATCGCTAATTCATAAGACCATTTTACAATTCTGGCCCAAGTTAGAAGCAGAGCCAATATTGCAAGATGTCGATAGTCCATATCTCGGAAACTATAAGAGATAATGCAATTTGGCAATCGGCAACGTAATTAGCATGCCGAATATTACTTGGAATGTGAATTGGAGCGAAATCGCTAATTCATAAGACCACTTTACAATTTTGACCCAAGTTAGAAGCAGAGCCAATATTGTAAAATGTCGATAGTCCATATCTCGGAAACTATAAGAGATAATGCAATTTGGCAATCGGCAACGTAATTAGCATGCCGAATATTACTTGGAATGTGAATTACAACGAAATCGCTAATTCATAAGACCATTTTACAATTCTGGCCCAAGTTAGAAGCAGAGCCAATATTGCAAGATGTCGATAGTCCATATCTCGGAAACTATAAGAGATAATGCAATTTGGCAATGGGCAACGTAATTAGCATACCGAATATTACTTGGAATGTGAATTACAACGAAATCGCTAATTCATAAGACCATTTTACAATTTTGACCCAAGTTAGAAGCAGAGCCAATATTGTAAAATGTCGATGGTCCATATCTCGGAAACTATAAGAGATAATGCAGTTTGGCCATCGGCAGTGTAATTAGCATGCCGAATATTACTTGGAATGTGAATTACAACGAAATCGCTAATTCATAAGACCATTTTACAATTTTGACCCAAGTTAGAAGCAGAGCCAATATTGCAAGATGTCGATTGTCCATATCTCGGAAACTATAAGAGATAATGCAATTTGGCAATCGGCAACGTAATTAGCATGCCGAATATTACTTGGAATGTGAATTACAACAAAATCGCTAATTCATAAGACCATTTTACAATTTTGACCCAAGTTAGAAGCAGAGCCAATATTGTAAAATGTCGATGGTCCATATCTCGGAAACTATAAGAGATAATGCAGTTTGGCCATCGGCAGTGTAATTAGCATGCCGAATATTACTTGGAATGTGAATTGGAGCGAAATCGCTAATTCATAAGACCACTTTACAATTTTGACCCAAGTTAGAAGCAGAGCCAATATTGTAACATGTCGATAGTCCATATCTCGGAAACTATAAGAGATAATGCAATTTGGCAATCGGCAACGTAATTAGCATGCCGAATATTACTTGGAATGTGAATTACAACGAAATCGCTAATTCATAAGACCATTTTACAATTCTGGCCCAAGTTAGAAGCAGAGCCAATATTGCAAGATGTCGATAGTCCATATCTCGGAAACTATAAGAGATAATGCAATTTGGCAATCGGCAACGTAATTAGCATGCCGAATATTACTTGGAATGTGAATTACAACGAAATCGCTAATTCATAAGACCATTTTACAATTTTGACCCAAGTTAGAAGCAGAGCCAATATTGCAAGATGTCGATTGTCCATATCTCGGAAACTATAAGAGATAATGCAATTTGGCAATCGGCAACGTAATTAGCATGCCGAATATTACTTGGAATGTGAATTACAACAAAATCGCTAATTCATAAGACCATTTTACAATTCTGGCCCAAGTTAGATGCAGAGCCAATATTGCAAGATGTCGATAGTCCATATCTCGGAAACTATAAGAGATAATGCAATATGGCAATCGGCAACGTAATTAGCATGCCGAATATTACTTGGAATGTGAATTACAACGAAATCGCTAATTCATAAGACCATTTTACAATTCTGGCCCAAGTTAGAAGCAGAGCCAATATTGCAAGATGTCGATAGTCCATATCTCGGAAACTATAAGAGATAATGCAATTTGGCAATCGGCAACGTAATTAGCATGCCGAATATTACTTGGAATGTGAATTGGAGCGAAATCGCTAATTCATAAGACCACTTTACAATTTTGACCCAAGTTAGAAGCAGAGCCAATATTGTAAAATGTCGATAGTCCATATCTCGGAAACTATAAGAGATAATGCAATTTGGCAATCGGCAACGTAATTAGCATGCCGAATATTACTTGGAATGTGAATTACAACGAAATCGCTAATTCATAAGACCATTTTACAATTCTGGCCCAAGTTAGAAGCAGAGCCAATATTGCAAGATGTCGATAGTCCATATCTCGGAAACTATAAGAGATAATGCAATTTGGCAATCGGCAACGTAATTAGCATGCCGAATATTACTTGGAAGGTGAATTACAACGAAATCGCTAATTCATAAGACCATTTTACAATTCTGGCCCAAGTTAGAAGCAGAGCCAATATTGCAAGATGTCGATAGTCCATATCTCGGAAACTATAAGAGATAATGCAATTTGGCAATCGGCAACGTAATTAGCATGCCGAATATTACTTGGAATGTGAATTACAACGAAATCGCTAATTCATAAGACCATTTTACAATTCTGGCCCAAGTTAGAAGCAGAGCCAATATTGCAAGATGTCGATAGTCCATATCTCGGAAACTATAAGAGATAATGCAATTTGGCAATCGGCAACGTAATTAGCATGCCGAATATTACTTGGAATGTGAATTACAACGAAATCGCTAATTCATAAGACCATTTTACAATTCTGGCCCAAGTTAGAAACAGAGCCAATATTGCAAGATGTCGATAGTCCATATCTCGGAAACTATAAGAGATAATGCAATTTGGCAATCGGCAACGTAATTAGCATGCCGAATATTACTTGGAATGTGAATTACAATGAAATCGCTAATTCATAAGACCATTTTACAATTCTGGCCCAAGTTAGAAGCAGAGCCAATATTGCAAGATGTCGATAGTCCATATCTCAGAAACTATAAGAGATAATGCAATTTGGCAATCGGCAACGTAATTAGCATGCCAAATATTACTTGGAATGTGAATTGGAGCGAAACTGCTAATTCATAAGACCATTTTACAATTTTGACCCAAGTTAGAAGCAGAGCCAATATTGTAAAATGTCGATGGTCCATATCTCGGAAACTATAAGAGATAATGCAATTTGGCCATCGGCAGTGTAATTAGCATGCCGAATATTACTTGGAATGTGAATTACAACGAAATCGCTAATTCATAAGACCATTTTACAATTTTGACCCAAGTTAGAAGCAGAGCCAATATTGCAAGATGTCGATAGTCCATATCTCGGAAACTATAAGAGATAATGCAACTTGGCAATCGGCAACGTAATTAGCATGCCGAATATTACTTGGAATGTGAATTACAACAAAATCGCTAATTCATAAGACCATTTTACAATTCTGGTCCAAGTTAGAAGCAGAGCCAATATTGCAAGATGTCGATAGTCCATATCTCGGAAACTATAAGAGATAATGCAATTTGGCAATCGGCAACGTAATTAGCATGCCGAATGTTACTTGGAATGTGAACTGGAGCGAAATCGCTAATTCATAAGACCACTTTACAATTTTGACCCAAGTTAGAAGCAGAGCCAATATTGCAAGATGTCGATAGTCCATATCTCAGAAACTATAAGAGATAATGCAATTTGGCAATCGGCAACGTAATTAGCATGCCGAATATTACTTGGAATGTGAATTACAACGAAATCGCTAATTCATAAGACCATTTTACAATTTTGACCCAAGTTAGAAGCAGAGCCAATATTGTAAAATGTCGATGGTCCATATCTCGGAAACTATAAGAGATAATGCAATTTGGCCATCGGCAGTGTAATTAGCATGCCGAATATTACTTGGAATGTGAATTACAACGAAATCGCTAATTCATAAGACCATTTTACAATTTTGACCCAAGTTAGAAGCAGAGCCAATATTGCAAGATGTCGATAGTCCATATCTCGGAAACTATAAGAAATAATGCAATTTGGCAATCGGCAACGTAATTAGCATGCCGAATATTACTTGGAATGTGAATTACAACAAAATCGCTAATTCATAAGACCATTTTACAATTCTGGCCCAAGTTAGATGCAGAGCCAATATTGCAAGATGTCGATAGTCCATATCTCGGAAACTATAAGAGATAATGCAATTTGGCAATCGGCAACGTAATTAGCATGCCGAATATTACTTGGAATGTGAATTACAACGAAATCGCTAATTCATAAGACCATTTTACAATTCTGGCCCAAGTTAGAAGCAGAGCCAATATTGCAAGATGTCGATAGTCCATATCTCGGAAACTATAAGAGATAATGCAATTTGGCAATCGTCAACGTAATTAGCATGCCGAATATTACTTGGAATGTGAATTACAACGAAATCGCTAATTCATAAGACCATTTTACAATTCTGGCCCAAGTTAGAAGCAGAGCCAATATTGCAAGATGTCGATAGTCCATATCTCGGAAACTATAAGAGATAATGCAATTTGGCAATCGGCAACGTAATTAGCATGCCGAATATTACTTGGAATGTGAATTACAACGAAATCGCTAATTCATAAGACCATTTTACAATTCTGGCCCAAGTTAGAAGCAGAGCCAATATTGCAAGATATCGATAGTCCATATCTCGGAAACTATAAGAGATAATGCAATTTGGCAATCGGCAACGTAATTAGCATGCCGAATATTACTTGGAATGTGAATTACAACGAAATCGCTAATTCATAAGACCATTTTACAATTCTGGCCCAAGTTAGAAGCAGAGCCAATATTGCAAGATGTCGATAGTCCATATCTCGGAAACTATAAGAGATAATGCAATTTGGCAATCGGCAACGTAATTAGCATGCCGAATATTACTTGGAATGTGAATTACAACGAAATCGCTAATTCATAAGACCATTTTACAATTCTGGCCCAAGTTAGAAGCAGAGCCAATATTGCAAGATGTCGATAGTCCATATCTCGGAAACTATAAGAGATAATGCAATTTGGCAATCGGCAACGTAATTAGCATGCCGAATATTACTTGGAATGTGAATTACAACAAAATCGCTAATTCATAAGACCATTTTACAATTTTGACCCAAGTTAGAAGCAGAGCCAATATTGTAAAATGTCGATGGTCCATATCTCGGAAACTATAAGAGATAATGCAGTTTGGCCATCGGCAGTGTAATTAGCATGCCGAATATTACTTGGAATGTGAATTACAACGAAATCGCTAATTCATAAGACCATTTTACAATTTTGACCCAAGTTAGAAGCAGAGCCAATATTGCAAGATGTCGATTGTCCATATCTCGGAAACTATAAGAGATAATGCAATTTGGCAATCGGCAACGTAATTAGCATGCCGAATGTTACTTGGAATGTGAATTACAACAAAATCGCTAATTCATAAGACCATTTTACAATTCTGGCCCAAGTTAGAAGCAGAGCCAATATTGCAAGATGTCGATAGTCCATATCTCGGAAACTATAAGAGATAATGCAATTTGGCAATCGGCAACGTAATTAGCATGCCGAATATTACTTGGAATGTGAATTGGAGCGAAATCGCTAATTCATAAGACCACTTTACAATTTTGACCCAAGTTAGAAGCAGAGCCAATATTGTAAAATGTCGATAGTCCATATCTCGGAAACTATAAGAGATAATGCAATTTGGCAATCGGCAACGTAATTAGCATGCCGAATATTACTTGGAATGTGAATTACAACGAAATCGCTAATTCATAAGACCATTTTACAATTCTGGCCCAAGTTAGAAGCAGAGCCAATATTGCAAGATGTCGATAGTCCATATCTCGGAAACTATAAGAGATAATGCAATTTGGCAATCGGCAACGTAATTAGCATGCCGAATATTACTTGGAATGTGAATTACAACGAAATCGCTAATTCATAAGACCATTTTACAATTTTGACCCAAGTTAGAAGCAGAGCCAATATTGCAAGATGTCGATTGTCCATATCTCGGAAACTATAAGAGATAATGCAATTTGGCAATCGGCAACGTAATTAGCATGCCGAATATTACTTGGAATGTGAATTACAACAAAATCGCTAATTCATAAGACCATTTTACAATTCTGGCCCAAGTTAGATGCAGAGCCAATATTGCAAGATGTCGATAGTCCATATCTCGGAAACTATAAGAGATAATGCAATATGGCAATCGGCAACGTAATTAGCATGCCGAATATTACTTGGAATGTGAATTACAACGAAATCGCTAATTCATAAGACCATTTTACAATTCTGGCCCAAGTTAGAAGCAGAGCCAATATTGCAAGATGTCGATAGTCCATATCTCGGAAACTATAAGAGATAATGCAATTTGGCAATCGGCAACGTAATTAGCATGCCGAATATTACTTGGAATGTGAATTGGAGCGAAATCGCTAATTCATAAGACCACTTTACAATTTTGACCCAAGTTAGAAGCAGAGCCAATATTGTAAAATGTCGATAGTCCATATCTCGGAAACTATAAGAGATAATGCAATTTGGCAATCGGCAACGTAATTAGCATGCCGAATATTACTTGGAATGTGAATTACAACGAAATCGCTAATTCATAAGACCATTTTACAATTCTGGCCCAAGTTAGAAGCAGAGCCAATATTGCAAGATGTCGATAGTCCATATCTCGGAAACTATAAGAGATAATGCAATTTGGCAATCGGCAACGTAATTAGCATGCCGAATATTACTTGCAAGGTGAATTACAACGAAATCGCTAATTCATAAGACCATTTTACAATTCTGGCCCAAGTTAGAAGCAGAGCCAATATTGCAAGATGTCGATAGTCCATATCTCGGAAACTATAAGAGATAATGCAATTTGGCAATCGGCAACGTAATTAGCATGCCGAATATTACTTGGAATGTGAATTACAACGAAATCGCTAATTCATAAGACCATTTTACAATTCTGGCCCAAGTTAGAAGCAGAGCCAATATTGCAAGATGTCGATAGTCCATATCTCGGAAACTATAAGAGATAATGCAATTTGGCAATCGGCAACGTAATTAGCATGCCGAATATTACTTGGAATGTGAATTACAACGAAATCGCTAATTCATAAGACCATTTTACAATTCTGGCCCAAGTTAGAAGCAGAGCCAATATTGCAAGATGTCGATAGTCCATATCTCGGAAACTATAAGAGATAATGCAATTTGGCAATCGGCAACGTAATTAGCATGCCGAATATTACTTGGAATGTGAATTACAATGAAATCGCTAATTCATAAGACCATTTTACAATTCTGGCCCAAGTTAGAAGCAGAGCCAATATTGCAAGATGTCGATAGTCCATATCTCAGAAACTATAAGAGATAATGCAATTTGGCAATCGGCAACGTAATTAGCATGCCAAATATTACTTGGAATGTGAATTGGAGCGAAACTGCTAATTCATAAGACCATTTTACAATTTTGACCCAAGTTAGAAGCAGAGCCAATATTGTAAAATGTCGATGGTCCATATCTCGGAAACTATAAGAGATAATGCAATTTGGCCATCGGCAGTGTAATTAGCATGCCGAATATTACTTGGAATGTGAATTACAACGAAATCGCTAATTCATAAGACCATTTTACAATTTTGACCCAAGTTAGAAGCAGAGCCAATATTGCAAGATGTCGATAGTCCATATCTCGGAAACTATAAGAGATAATGCAATTTGGCAATCGGCAACGTAATTAGCATGCCGAATATTACTTGGAATGTGAATTACAACAAAATCGCTAATTCATAAGACCATTTTACAATTCTGGCCCAAGTTAGAAGCAGAGCCAATATTGCAAGATGTCGATAGTCCATATCTCGGAAACTATAAGAGATAATGCAATTTGGCAATCGGCAACGTAATTAGCATGCCGAATGTTACTTGGAATGTGAACTGGAGCGAAATCGCTAATTCATAAGACCACTTTACAATTTTGACCCAAGTTAGAAGCAGAGCCAATATTGCAAGATGTCGATAGTCCATATCTCAGAAACTATAAGAGATAATGCAATTTGGCAATCGGCAACGTAATTAGCATGCCGAATATTACTTGGAATGTGAATTACAACGAAATCGCTAATTCATAAGACCATTTTACAATTTTGACCCAAGTTAGAAGCAGAGCCAATATTGTAAAATGTCGATGGTCCATATCTCGGAAACTATAAGAGATAATGCAATTTGGCCATCGGCAGTGTAATTAGCATGCCGAATATTACTTGGAATGTGAATTACAACGAAATCGCTAATTCATAAGACCATTTTACAATTTTGACCCAAGTTAGAAGCAGAGCCAATATTGCAAGATGTCGATAGTCCATATCTCGGAAACTATAAGAAATAATGCAATTTGGCAATCGGCAACGTAATTAGCATGCCGAATATTACTTGGAATGTGAATTACAACAAAATCGCTAATTCATAAGACCATTTTACAATTCTGGCCCAAGTTAGATGCAGAGCCAATATTGCAAGATGTCGATAGTCCATATCTCGGAAACTATAAGAGATAATGCAATTTGGCAATCGGCAACGTAATTAGCATGCCGAATATTACTTGGAATGTGAATTACAACGAAATCGCTAATTCATAAGACCATTTTACAATTCTGGCCCAAGTTAGAAGCAGAGCCAATATTGCAAGATGTCGATAGTCCATATCTCGGAAACTATAAGAGATAATGCAATTTGGCAATCGGCAACGTAATTAGCATGCCGAATATTACTTGGAATGTGAATTACAACGAAATCGCTAATTCATAAGACCATTTTACAATTCTGGCCCAAGTTAGAAGCAGAGCCAATATTGCAAGATGTCGATAGTCCATATCTCGGAAACTATAAGAGATAATGCAATTTGGCAATCGGCAACGTAATTAGCATGCCGAATATTACTTGGAATGTGAATTACAACGAAATCGCTAATTCATAAGACCATTTTACAATTCTGGCCCAAGTTAGAAGCAGAGCCAATATTGCAAGATATCGATAGTCCATATCTCGGAAACTATAAGAGATAATGCAATTTGGCAATCGGCAACGTAATTAGCATGCCGAATATTACTTGGAATGTGAATTACAACGAAATCGCTAATTCATAAGACCATTTTACAATTCTGGCCCAAGTTAGAAGCAGAGCCAATATTGCAAGATGTCGATAGTCCATATCTCGGAAACTATAAGAGATAATGCAATTTGGCAATCGGCAACGTAATTAGCATGCCGAATATTACTTGGAATGTGAATTACAACGAAATCGCTAATTCATAAGACCATTTTACAATTCTGGCCCAAGTTAGAAGCAGAGCCAATATTGCAAGAGGTCGATAGTCCATATCTCAGAAACTATAAGAGATAATGCAATTTGGCAATCGGCAACGTAATTAGCATGCCAAATATTACTTGGAATGTGAATTGGAACGAAACTGCTAATTCATAAGACCATTTTACAATTTTGACCCAAGTTAGAAGCAGAGCCAATATTGTAAAATGTCGATGGTCCATATCTCGGAAACTATAAGAGATAATGCAATTTGGCCATCGGCAGTGTAATTAGCATGCCGAATATTACTTGGAATGTGAATTACAACGAAATCGCTAATTCATAAGACCATTTTACAATTTTGACCCAAGTTAGAAGCCGAGCCAATATTGCAAGATGTCAATAGTCCATATCTCGGAAACTATAAGAGATAATGCAATTTGGCAATCGGCAACGTAATTAGCATGCCGAATATTACTTGGAATGTGAATTACAACAAAATCGCTAATTCATAAGACCATTTTACAATTCTGGCCCAAGTTAGAAGCAGAGCCAATATTGCAAGATGTCGATAGTCCATATCTCGGAAACTATAAGAGATAATGCAATTTGGCAATCGGCAACGTAATTAGCATGCCGAATATTACTTGGAATGTGAATTACAACGAAATCGCTAATTCATAAGACCATTTTACAATTCTGGCCCAAGTTAGAAGCAGAGCCAATATTGCAAGATGTCGATAGTCCATATCTCGGAAACTATAAGAGATAATGCAATTTGGCAATCGGCAACGTAATTAGCATGCCGAATATTACTTGGAATGTGAATTGGAGCGAAATCGCTAATTCATAAGACCACTTTACAATTTTGACCCAAGTTAGAAGCAGAGCCAATATTGTAAAATGTCGATAGTCCATATCTCGGAAACTATAAGAGATAATGCAATTTGGCAATCGGCAACGTAATTAGCATGCCGAATAATACTTGGAATGTGAATTACAACGAAATCGCTAATTCATAAGACCATTTTACAATTCTGACCCAAGTTAGAAGCAGAGCCAATATTGCAAGATGTCGATAGTCCATATCTCGGAAACTATAAGAGATAATGCAATTTGGCAATCGGCAACGTAATTAGCATGCCGAATATTACTTGGAATGTGAATTACAACGAAATCGCTAATTCATAAGACCATTTTACAATTCTGGCCCAAGTTAGAAGCAGAGCCAATATTGCAAGATGTCGATAGTCCATATCTCGGAAACTATAAGAGATAATGCAATTTGGCAATCGGCAACGTAATTAGCATGCCGAATATTACTTGGAATGTGAATTGGAGCGAAATCGCTAATTCATAAGACCACTTTACAATTTTGACCCAAGTTAGAAGCAGAGCCAATATTGTAAAATGTCGATAGTCCATATCTCGGAAACTATAAGAGATAATGCAATTTGGCAATCAGCAACGTAATTAGCATGCCGAATATTACTTGGAATGTGAATTACAACGAAATCGCTAATTCATAAGACCATTTTACAATTCTGGCCCAAGTTAGAAGCAGAGCCAATATTGCAAGATGTCGATAGTCCATATCTCGGAAACTATAAGAGATAATGCAATTTGGCAATCGGCAACGTAATTAGCATGCGGAATATTACTTGGAATGTGAATTGGAGCCGAAATGGCTAATTCATAAGACCATTTTACAATTCTGGCCCAAGTTAGAAGCAGAGCCAATATTGCAAGATGTCGATAGTCCATATCTCGGAAACTATAAGAGATAATGCAATTTGGCAATCGGCATCGTAATTAGCATGCCGAATATTACTTGGAATGTGAATTACAACGAAATCGCTAATTCATAAGACCATTTTACAATTCTGACCCAAGTTAGAAGCAGAGCCAATATTGCAAAATGTCGATAGTCCATATCTCGGAAACTATAAGAGATAATGCAATTTGGCAATCGGCAACGTAATTAGCATGCCGAATATTACTTGGAATGTGAATTACAACGAAATCGCTAATTCTAAAGACCATTTTACAATTCTGGCCCAAGTTAGAAGCAGAGCCAATATTGCAAGATGTCGATAGTCCATATCTCGGAAACTATAAGAGATAATGCAATTTGGCAATCGGCAACGTAATTAGCATGCCGAATATTACTTGGAATGTGAATTGGAGCGAAATCGCTAATTCATAAGACCACTTTACAATTTTGACCCAAGTTAGAAGCAGAGCCAATATTGTAAAATGTCGATAGTCCATATCTCGGAAACTATAAGAGATAATGCAATTTGGCAATCGGCAACGTAATTAGCATGCCGAATATTACTTGGAATGTGAATTACAACGAAATCGCTAATTCATAAGACCATTTTACAATTCTGGCCCAAGTTAGAAGCAGAGCCAATATTGCAAGATGTCGATAGTCCATATCTCGGAAACTATAAGAGATAATGCAATTTGGCAATCGGCAACGTAATTAGCATGCCGAATATTACTTGGAATGTGAATTACAACGAAATCGCTAATTCATAAGACCATTTTACAATTCTGGCCCAAGTTAGAAGCAGAGCCAATATTGCAATATGTCGATAGTCCATATCTCGGAAACTATAAGAGATAATGCAATTTGGCAATCGGCAACGTAATTAGCATGCCGAATATTACTTGGAATGTGAATTACAACGAAATCGCTAATTCATAAGACCATTTTACAATTCTGGCCCAAGTTAGAAACAGAGCCAATATTGCAAGATGTCGATAGTCCATATCTCGGAAACTATAAGAGATAATGCAATTTGGCAATCGGCAACGTAATTAGCATACCGAATATTACTTGGAATGTGAATTACAACGAAATCGCTAATTCATAAGACCATTTTACAATTCTGGCCCAAGTTAGAAGCAGAGCCAATATTGCAAGATGTCGATAGTCCATATCTCGGAAACTATAAGAGATAATGCAATTTGGCAATCGGCAACGTAATTAGCATGCCGAATATTACTTGGAATGTGAATTACAACGAAATCGCTAATTCATAAGACCATTTTACAATTCTGGCCCAAGTTAGAAGCAGAGCCAATATTGCAAGATGTCGATAGTCCATATCTCAGAAACTATAAGAGATAATGCAATTTGGCAATCGGCAACGTAATTAGCATGCCAAATATTACTTGGAATGTGAATTGGAGCGAAACTGCTAATTCATAAGACCATTTTACAATTTTGACCCAAGTTAGAAGCAGAGCCAATATTGTAAAATGTCGATGGTCCATATCTCGGAAACTATAAGAGATAATGCAATTTGGCCATCGGCAGTGTAATTAGCATGCCGAATATTACTTGGAATGTGAATTACAACGAAATCGCTAATTCATAAGACCATTTTACAATTTTGACCCAAGTTAGAAGCAGAGCCAATATTGCAAGATGTCGATAGTCCATATCTCGGAAACTATAAGAGATAATGCAATTTGGCAATCGGCAACGTAATTAGCATGCCGAATATTACTTGGAATGTGAATTACAACAAAATCGCTAATTCATAAGACCATTTTACAATTCTGGCCCAAGTTAGAAGCAGAGCCAATATTGCAAGATGTCGATAGTCCATATCTCGGAAACTATAAGAGATAATGCAATTTGGCAATCGGCAACGTAATTAGCATGCCGAATATTACTTGGAATGTGAATTAAAACTAAATCGCTAATTCATAAGACCATTTTACAATTCTGGCCCAAGTTAGAAGCAGAGCCAATATTGCAAGATGTCGATAGTCCATATCTCGGAAACTATAAGAGATAATGCAATTTGGCAATCGGCAACGTAATTAGCATGCCGAATATTACTTGGAATGTGAATTGGAGCGAAATCGCTAATTCATAAGACCACTTTACAATTTTGACCCAAGTTAGAAGCAGAGCCAATATTGTAAATTGTCGATAGTCCATATCTCGGAAACTATAAGAGATAATGCAATTTGGCAATCGGCAACGTAATTAGCATGCCGAATATTACTTGGAATGTGAATTACAACGAAATCGCTAATTCATAAGACCATTTTACAATTCTGACACAAGTTAGAAGCAGAGCCAATATTGCAAGATGTCGATAGTCCATATCTCGGAAACTATAAGAGATAATGCAATTTGGCAATCGGCAACGTAATTAGCATGCCGAATATTACTTGGAATGTGAATTACAACGAAATCGCTAATTCATAAGACCATTTTACAATTCTGGCCCAAGTTAGAAGCAGAGCCAATATTGCAAGATGTCGATAGTCCATATCTCGGAAACTATAAGAGATAATGCAATTTGGCAATCGGCAACGTAATTAGCATGCCGAATATTACTTGGAATGTGAATTGGAGCGAAATCGCTAATTCATAAGACCACTTTACAATTTTGACCCAAGTTAGAAGCAGAGCCAATATTGTAAAATGTCGATAGTCCATATCTCGGAAACTATAAGAGATAATGCAATTTGGCAATCGGCAACGTAATTGGCATGCCGAATATTACTTGGAATGTGAATTACAACGAAATCGCTAATTCATAAGACCATTTTACAATTCTGGCCCAAGTTAGAAGCAGAGCCAATATTGCAAGATGTCGATAGTCCATATCTCGGAAACTATAAGAGATAATGCAATTTGGCAATCGGCAACGTAATTAGCATGCCGAATATTACTTGGAATGTGAATTGGAGCGAAATCGCTAATTCATAAGACCACTTTACAATTTTGACCCAAGTTAGAAGCAGAGCCAATATTGTAAAATGTCGATAGTCCATATCTCGGAAACTATAAGAGATAATGCAATTTGGCAATCGGCAACGTAATTAGCATGCCGAATATTACTTGGAATGTGAATTACAACGAAATCGCTAATTCATAAGACCATTTTACAATTCTGGCCCAAGTTAGAAGCAGAACCAATATTGCAAGATGTCGATAGTCCATATCTCGGAAACTATAAGAGATAATGCAATTTGGCAATCGGCAACGTAATTAGCATGCCGAATATTACTTGGAATGTGAATTACAACGAAATCGCTAATTCATAAGACCATTTTACAATTCTGGCCCAAGTTAGAAGCAGAGCCAATATTGCAAGATGTCGATAGTCCATATCTCGGAAACTATAAGAGATAATGCAATTTGGCAATCGGCAACGTAATTAGCATGCCGAATATTACTTGGAATGTGAATTACAACGAAATCGCTAATTCATAAGACCATTTTACAATTCTGGCCCAAGTTAGAAACAGAGCCAATATTGCAAGATGTCGATAGTCCATATCTCAGAAACTATAAGAGATGATGCAATTTGGCAATCGGCAACGTAATTAGCATGCCGAATATTACTTGGAATGTGAATTGGAGCGAAATTGCTAATTCATAAGACCATTTTACAATTTTGACACAAGTTAGAAGCAGAGCCAATATTGTAAAATGTCGATGGTCCATATCTCGGAAACTATAAGAGATAATGCAATTTGGCCATCGGCAGTGTAATTAGCATGCCGAATATTACTTGGAATGTGAATTACAACGAAATCGCTAATTCATAAGACCATTTTACAATTTTGACCCAAGTTAGAAGCAGAGCCAATATTGCAAGATGTCGATAGTCCATATCTCGGAAACTATAAGAGATAATGCAATTTGGCAATCGGCAACGCAATTAGCATGCCGAATATTACTTGGAATATGAACTGGAGCGAAATCGCTAATTCATAAGACTATTTTACAATTTTGACCCAAGTTAGAAGAAGAGCCAATATTGTAAAATGTCGATAGTCCATATCTCGGAAACTATAAGAGATAATGCAATTTGGCAATCGGCAACGTAATTAGCATGCCGAATATTACTTGGAATGTGAATTACAACGAAATCGCTAATTCATAAGACCATTTTACAATTCTGGCCCAAGTTAGAAGCAGAACCAATATTGCAAGATGTCGATAGTCCATATCTCGGAAACTATAAGAGATAATGCAATTTGGCAATCGGCAACGTAATTAGCATGCCGAATATTACTTGGAATGTGAATTACAACGAAATCGCTAATTCATAAGACCATTTTACAATTCTGGCCCAAGTTAGAAGCAGAGCCAATATTGCAAGATGTCGATAGTCCATATCTCGGAAACTATAAGAGATAATGCAATTTGGCAATCGGCAACGTAATTAGCATGCCGAATATTACTTGGAATGTGAATTACAACGAAATCGCTAATTCATAAGACCATTTTACAATTCTGGCCCAAGTTAGAAGCAGAGCCAATATTGCAAGATGTCGATAGTCCATATCTCAGATACTATAAGAGATGATGCAATTTGGCAATCGGCAACGTAATTAGCATGCCGAATATTACTTGGAATGTGAACTGGAGCGAAATCGCTAATTCATAAGACTATTTTACAATTTTGACCCAAGTTAGAAGAAGAGCCAATATTGTAAAATGTCGATAGTCCATATCTCGGAAACTATAAGAGATAATGCAATTTGGCAATCGGCAACGTAATTAGCATGCCGAATATTACTTGGAATGTGAATTACAACGAAATCGCTAATTCATAAGACCATTTTACAATTCTGGCTCAAGTTAGAAGCAGAGCCAATATTGCAAGATGTCGATAGTCCATATCTCGGAAACTATAAGAGATAATGCAATCTGGCAATCGGCAACGTAATTAGCATGCCGAATATTACTTGGAATGTGAATTACAACGAAATCGCTAATTCATAAGACCATTTTACAATTCTGGCCCAAGTTAGAAGCAGAGCCAATATTGCAAGATGTCGATAGTCCATATCTCGGAAACTATAAGAGATAATGCAATTTGGCATTCGGCAACGTAATTAGCATGCGGAATATTACTTGGAATGTGAATTGGAGCCGAAATGGTTAATTCATAAGACCATTTTACAATTCTGGCCCAAGTTAGAAGCAGAGCCAATATTGCAAGATGTCGATAGTCCATATCTCGGAAACTATAAGAGATAATGCAATTTGGCAATCGGCAACGTAATTAGCATGCCGAATATTACTTGGAATGTGAATTACAACGAAATCGCTAATTCATAAGACCATTTTACAATTCTGGCCCAAGTTAGAAGCAGAGCCAATATTGCAAGATGTCGATAGTCCATATCTCGGAAACTATAAGAGATAATGCAATTTGGCAATCGGCAACGTAATTAGCATGCCGAATATTACTTGGAATGTGAATTACAACGAAATCGCTAATTCATAAGACCATTTTACAATTCTGGCCCAAGTTAGAAGCAGAGCCAATATTGCAAGATGTCGATAGTCCATATCTCAGAAACTATAAGAGATGATGCAATTTGGCAATCGGCAACGTAATTAGCATGCCGAATATTACTTGGAATGTGAACTGGAGCGAAATCGCTAATTCATAAGACTATTTTACAATTTTGACCCAAGTTAGAAGAAGAGCCAATATTGTAAAATGTCGATAGACCATATCTCGGAAACTATAAGAGATAATGCAATTTGGCAATCGGCAACGTAATTAGCATGCCGAATATTACTTGGAATGTGAATTACAACGAAATCGCTAATTCATAAGACCATTTTACAATTCTGGCTCAAGTTAGAAGCAGAGCCAATATTGCAAGATGTCGATAGTCCATATCTCGGAAACTATAAGAGATAATGCAATCTGGCAATCGGCAACGTAATTAGCATGCCGAATATTACTTGGAATGTGAATTACAACGAAATCGCTAATTCATAAGACCATTTTACAATTCTGGCCCAAGTTAGAAGCAGAGCCAATATTGCAAGATGTCGATAGTCCATATCTCGGAAACTATAAGAGATAATGCAATTTGGCAATCGGCAACGTAATTAGCATGCCGAATATTACTTGGAATGTGAATTACAACGAAATCGCTAATTCATAAGACCATTTTACAATTCTGGCCCAAGTTAGAAGCAGAGCCAATATTGCAAGATGTCGATAGTCCATATATCGGAAACTATAAGAGATAATGCAATTTGGCAATCGGCAACGTAATTAGCATGCCGAATATTACTTGGAATGTGAATTACAACGAAATCGCTAATTCATAAGACCATTTTACAATTCTGGCCCAAGTTAGAAGCAGAGCCAATATTGCAAGATGTCGATAGTCCATATCTCAGAAACTATAAGAGATAATGCAATTTGGCAATCGGCAACGTAATTAGCATGCCGAATATTACTTGGAATGTGAATTGGAGCGAAATTGCTAATTCATAAGACCATTTTACAATTTTGACCCAAGTTAGAAGCAGAGCCAATATTGTAAAATGTCGATGGTCCATATCTCGGAAACTATAAGAGATAATGCAATTTGGCCATCGGCAGTGTAATTAGCATGCCGAATATTACTTGGAATGTGAATTACAACGAAATCGCTAATTCATAAGACCATTTTACAATTCTGGCCCAAGTTAGAAGCAGAGCCAATATTGCAAGATGTCGATAGTCCATATCTCAGAAACTATAAGAGATAATGCAATTTGGCAATCGGCAACGTAATTAGCATGCCGAATATTACTTGGAATGTGAATTGGAGCGAAATCGCTAATTTATAAGACCATTTTACAATTCTGGCCCAAGTTAGAAGCAGAGCCAATATTGCAAGATGTCGATAGTCCATATCTCGGAAACTATAAGAGATAATGCTATTTGGCAATCGGCAACGTAATTAGCATGCCGAATATTACTTGGAATGTGAATTGGAGCGAAATCGCTAATTCATAAGACCACTTTACAATTTTGACCCAAGTTAGAAGCAGAGCCAATATTGTAAAATGTCGATAGTCCATATCTCGGAAACTATAAGAGATAATGCAATTTGGCAATCGGCAACGTAATTAGCATGCCGAATATTACTTGGAATGTGAATTACAACGAAATCGCTAATTCATAAGACCATTTTACAATTCTGGCCCAAGTTAGAAGCAGAGCCAATATTGCAAGATGTCGATAGTCCATATCTCGGAAACTATAAGAGATAATGCAATTTGGCAATCGGCAACGTAATTAGCATGCCGAATATTACTTGGAATGTGAATTGGAGCGAAATCGCTAATTCATAAGACCACTTTACAATTTTGACCCAAGTTAGAAGCAGAGCCAATATTGTAAAATGTCGATAGTCCATATCTCGGAAACTATAAGAGATAATGCAATTTGGCAATCGGCAACGTAATTAGCATGCCGAATATTACTTGGAATGTGAATTACAACGAAATCGCTAATTCATAAGACCATTTTACAATTCTGGCCCAAGTTAGAAGCAGAACCAATATTGCAAGATGTCGATAGTCCATATCTCGGAAACTATAAGAGATAATGCAATTTGGCAATCGGCAACGTAATTAGCATGCCGAATATTACTTGGAATGTGAATTACAACGAAATCGCTAATTCATAAGACCATTTTACAATTCTGGCCCAAGTTAGAAGCAGAGCCAATATTGCAAGATGTCGATAGTCCATATCTCGGAAACTATAAGAGATAATGCAATTTGGCAATCGGCAACGTAATTAGCATGCCGAATATTACTTGGAATGTGAATTACAACGAAATCGCTAATTCATAAGACCATTTTACAATTCTGGCCCAAGTTAGAAGCAGAGCCAATATTGCAAGATGTCGATAGTCCATATCTCAGAAACTATAAGAGATGATGCAATTTGGCAATCGGCAACGTAATTAGCATGCCGAATATTACTTGGAATGTGAATTGGAGCGAAATTGCTAATTCATAAGACCATTTTACAATTTTGACACAAGTTAGAAGCAGAGCCAATATTGTAAAATGTCGATGGTCCATATCTCGGAAACTATAAGAGATAATGCAATTTGGCCATCGGCAGTGTAATTAGCATGCCGAATATTACTTGGAATGTGAATTACAACGAAATCGCTAATTCATAAGACCATTTTACAATTTTGACCCAAGTTAGAAGCAGAGCCAATATTGCAAGATGTCGATAGTCCATATCTCGGAAACTATAAGAGATAATGCAATTTGGCAATCGGCAACGCAATTAGCATGCCGAATATTACTTGGAATATGAACTGGAGCGAAATCGCTAATTCATAAGACTATTTTACAATTTTGACCCAAGTTAGAAGAAGAGCCAATATTGTAAAATGTCGATAGTCCATATCTCGGAAACTATAAGAGATAATGCAATTTGGCAATCGGCAACGTAATTAGCATGCCGAATATTACTTGGAATGTGAATTACAACGAAATCGCTAATTCATAAGACCATTTTACAATTCTGGCCCAAGTTAGAAGCAGAACCAATATTGCAAGATGTCGATAGTCCATATCTCGGAAACTATAAGAGATAATGCAATTTGGCAATCGGCAACGTAATTAGCATGCCGAATATTACTTGGAATGTGAATTACAACGAAATCGCTAATTCATAAGACCATTTTACAATTCTGGCCCAAGTTAGAAGCAGAGCCAATATTGCAAGATGTCGATAGTCCATATCTCGGAAACTATAAGAGATAATGCAATTTGGCAATCGGCAACGTAATTAGCATGCCGAATATTACTTGGAATGTGAATTACAACGAAATCGCTAATTCATAAGACCATTTTACAATTCTGGCCCAAGTTAGAAGCAGAGCCAATATTGCAAGATGTCGATAGTCCATATCTCAGATACTATAAGAGATGATGCAATTTGGCAATCGGCAACGTAATTAGCATGCCGAATATTACTTGGAATGTGAACTGGAGCGAAATCGCTAATTCATAAGACTATTTTACAATTTTGACCCAAGTTAGAAGAAGAGCCAATATTGTAAAATGTCGATAGTCCATATCTCGGAAACTATAAGAGATAATGCAATTTGGCAATCGGCAACGTAATTAGCATGCCGAATATTACTTGGAATGTGAATTACAACGAAATCGCTAATTCATAAGACCATTTTACAATTCTGGCTCAAGTTAGAAGCAGAGCCAATATTGCAAGATGTCGATAGTCCATATCTCGGAAACTATAAGAGATAATGCAATCTGGCAATCGGCAACGTAATTAGCATGCCGAATATTACTTGGAATGTGAATTACAACGAAATCGCTAATTCATAAGACCATTTTACAATACTGGCCCAAGTTAGAAGCAGAGCCAATATTGCAAGATGTCGATAGTCCATATCTCGGAAACTATAAGAGATAATGCAATTTGGCATTCGGCAACGTAATTAGCATGCGGAATATTACTTGGAATGTGAATTGGAGCCGAAATGGTTAATTCATAAGACCATTTTACAATTCTGGCCCAAGTTAGAAGCAGAGCCAATATTGCAAGATGTCGATAGTCCATATCTCGGAAACTATAAGAGATAATGCAATTTGGCAATCGGCAACGTAATTAGCATGCCGAATATTACTTGGAATGTGAATTACAACGAAATCGCTAATTCATAAGACCATTTTACAATTCTGGCCCAAGTTAGAAGCAGAGCCAATATTGCAAGATGTCGATAGTCCATATCTCGGAAACTATAAGAGATAATGCAATTTGGCAATCGGCAACGTAATTAGCATGCCGAATATTACTTGGAATGTGAATTACAACGAAATCGCTAATTCATAAGACCATTTTACAATTCTGGCCCAAGTTAGAAGCAGAGCCAATATTGCAAGATGTCGATAGTCCATATCTCAGAAACTATAAGAGATGATGCAATTTGGCAATCGGCAACGTAATTAGCATGCCGAATATTACTTGGAATGTGAACTGGAGCGAAATCGCTAATTCATAAGACTATTTTACAATTTTGACCCAAGTTAGAAGAAGAGCCAATATTGTAAAATGTCGATAGACCATATCTCGGAAACTATAAGAGATAATGCAATTTGGCAATCGGCAACGTAATTAGCATGCCGAATATTACTTGGAATGTGAATTACAACGAAATCGCTAATTCATAAGACCATTTTACAATTCTGGCTCAAGTTAGAAGCAGAGCCAATATTGCAAGATGTCGATAGTCCATATCTCGGAAACTATAAGAGATAATGCAATCTGGCAATCGGCAACGTAATTAGCATGCCGAATATTACTTGGAATGTGAATTACAACGAAATCGCTAATTCATAAGACCATTTTACAATTCTGGCCCAAGTTAGAAGCAGAGCCAATATTGCAAGATGTCGATAGTCCATATCTCGGAAACTATAAGAGATAATGCAATTTGGCAATCGGCAACGTAATTAGCATGCCGAATATTACTTGGAATGTGAATTACAACGAAATCGCTAATTCATAAGACCATTTTACAATTCTGGCCCAAGTTAGAAGCAGAGCCAATATTGCAAGATGTCGATAGTCCATATATCGGAAACTATAAGAGATAATGCAATTTGGCAATCGGCAACGTAATTAGCATGCCGAATATTACTTGGAATGTGAATTACAACGAAATCGCTAATTCATAAGACCATTTTACAATTCTGGCCCAAGTTAGAAGCAGAGCCAATATTGCAAGATGTCGATAGTCCATATCTCAGAAACTATAAGAGATAATGCAATTTGGCAATCGGCAACGTAATTAGCATGCCGAATATTACTTGGAATGTGAATTGGAGCGAAATTGCTAATTCATAAGACCATTTTACAATTTTGACCCAAGTTAGAAGCAGAGCCAATATTGTAAAATGTCGATGGTCCATATCTCGGAAACTATAAGAGATAATGCAATTTGGCCATCGGCAGTGTAATTAGCATGCCGAATATTACTTGGAATGTGAATTACAACGAAATCGCTAATTCATAAGACCATTTTACAATTCTGGCCCAAGTTAGAAGCAGAGCCAATATTGCAAGATGTCGATAGTCCATATCTCAGAAACTATAAGAGATAATGCAATTTGGCAATCGGCAACGTAATTAGCATGCCGAATATTACTTGGAATGTGAATTGGAGCGAAATCGCTAATTTATAAGACCATTTTACAATTCTGGCCCAAGTTAGAAGCAGAGCCAATATTGCAAGATGTCGATAGTCCATATCTCGGAAACTATAAGAGATAATGCTATTTGGCAATCGGCAACGTAATTAGCATGCCGAATATTACTTGGAATGTGAATTGGAGCGAAATCGCTAATTCATAAGACCACTTTACAATTTTGACCCAAGTTAGAAGCAGAGCCAATATTGTAAAATGTCGATAGTCCATATCTCGGAAACTATAAGAGATAATGCAATTTGGCAATCGGCAACGTAATTAGCATGCCGAATATTACTTGGAATGTGAATTACAACGAAATCGCTAATTCATAAGACCATTTTGCAATTCTGGCCCAAGTTAGAAGCAGAGCCAATATTGAAAGATGTCGATAGTCCATATCTCGGAAACTATAAGAGATAATGCAACTTGGCAATCGGCAACGTAATTAGCATGCGGAATATTACTTGGAATGTGAATTGGAGCCGAAATGGCTAATTCATAAGACCATTTTACAATTCTGGCCCAAGTTAGAAGCAGAGCCAATATTGCAAGATGTCGATAGTCCATATCTCGGAAACTATAAGAGATAATGCAATTTGGCCATCGGCAACGTAATTAGCATGCCGAATATTACTTGGAATGTGAATTACAACGAAATCGCTAATTCATAAGACCTTTTTACAATTCTGGCCCAAGTTAGAAGCAGAGCCAATATTGCAAGAAGTCGATAGTCCATATCTCGGAAACTATAAGAGATAATGCAATTTGGCAATCGGCAACGTAATTAGCATGCCGAATATTACTTGGAATGTGAATTACAACGAAATCGCTAATTCATAAGACCATTTTACAATTCTGGCCCAAGTTAGAAGCAGAGCCAATATTGCAAGATGTCGATAGTCCATATCTCAGAAACTATAAGAGATAATGCAATTTGGCAATCGGCAACGTAATTAGCATGCCGAATATTACTTGGAATGTGAATTGGAGCGAAATCGCTAATTCATAAGACCATTTTACAATTCTGGCCCAAGTTAGAAGCAGAGCCAATATTGCAAGATGTCGATAGTCCATATCTCGGAAACTATAAGAGATAATGCTATTTGGCAATCGGCAACGTAATTAGCATGCCGAATATTACTTGGAATGTGAATTGGAGCGAAATCGCTAATTCATAAGACCACTTTACAATTTTGACCCAAGTTAGAAGCAGAGCCAATATTGTAAAATGTCGATAGTCCATATCTCGGAAACTATAAGAAATAATGCAATTTGGCAATCGGCAACGTAATTAGCATGCCGAATATTACTTGGAATGTGAATTACAACGAAATCGCTAATTCATAAAACCATTTTGCAATTCTGGCCCAAGTTAGAAGCAGAGCCAATATTGAAAGATGTCGATAGTCCATATCTCGGAAACTATAAGAGATAATGCAATTTGGCAATCGGCAACGTAATTAGCATGCGGAATATTACTTGGAATGTGAATTGGAGCCGAAATGGCTAATTCATAAGACCATTTTACAATTCTGGCCCAAGTTAGAAGCAGAGCCAATATTGCAAGATGTCGATAGTCCATATCTCGGAAACTATAAGAGATAATGCAATTTGGCAATCGGCAACGTAATTAGCATGCCGAATATTACTTGGAATGTGAATTACAACGAAATCGCTAATTCATAAGACCTTTTTACAATTCTGGCCCAAGTTAGAAGCAGAGCCAATATTGCAAGATGTCGATAGTCCATATCTCGGAAACTATAAGAGATAATGCAATTTGGCAATCGGCAACGTAATTAGCATGCCGAATATTACTTGGAATGTGAATTACAACGAAATCGCTAATTCATAATACCATTTTACAATTCTGGCCCAAGTTAGAAGCAGAGCCAATATTGCAAGATGTCGATAGTCCATATCTCAGAAACTATAAAAGATAATGCAATTTGGCAATCGGCAACGTAATTAGCATGCCGAATATTACTTGGAATGTGAATTGGAGCGAAATTGCTAATTCATAAAACCATTTTACAATTTTGACCCAAGTTAGAAGCAGAGCCAATATTGTAAAATGTCGATGGTCCATATCTCGGAAACTATAAGAGATAATGCAATTCGGCCATCGGCAGTGTAATTAGCATGCCGAATATTACTTGGAATGTGAATTACAACGAAATCGCTAATTCATAAGACCATTTTACAATTTTGACCCAAGTTAGAAGCAGAGCCAATATTGCAAGATGTCGATAGTCCATACCTCGGAAACTATAAGAGATAATGCAATTTGGCAATCGGCAACGTAATTAGCATGCCGAATATTACTTGGAATGTGAATTACAACAAAATCGCTAATTCATAAGACCATTTTACAATTTTGACACAAGTTAGAAGCAGAGCCAATATTGTAAAATGTCGATAGTCCATATCTCGGAAACTATAAGAGATAATGCAATTTGGCAATCGGCAACGTAATTAGCATGCCGAATATTACTTGGAATGTGAATTACAACGAAATCGCTAATTCATAAGACCATTTTACAATTCTGGCCCAAGTTAGAAGCAGAGCCAATATTGCAAGATGTCGATAGTCCATATCTCGGAAACTATAAGAGATAATGCAATTTGGCAATCGGCAACGTAATTAGCATGCCGAATATTACTTGGAATGTGAATTACAACGAAATCGCTAATTCATAAGACCATTTTACAATTCTGGCCCAAGTTAGAAGCAGAGCCAATATTGCAAGATGTCGATAGTCCATATCTCGGAAACTATAAGAGATAATGCAATTTGGCAATCGGCAACGTAATTAGCATGCCGAATATTACTTGGAATGTGAATTACAACGAAATCGCTAATTCATAAGACCATTTTACAATTCTGGCCCAAGTTAGAAGCAGAGCCAATATTGCAAGATGTCCATAGTCCATATCTCGGAAACTATATGAGATAATGCAATTTGGCAATCGGCAACGTAATTAGCATGCCGAATATTACTTGGAATGTGAATTACAACGAAATCGCTAATTCATAAGACCATTTTACAATTCTGGCCCAAGTTAGAAGCAGAGCCAATATTGCAAGATGTCGATAGTCCATATCTCGGAAACTATAAGAGATAATGCAATCTGGCAATCGGCAACGTAATTAGCATGCCGAATATTACTTGGAATGTGAATTGGAGCCGAAATCGCTAATTCATAAGACCACTTTACAATTTTGACCCAAGTTAGAAGCAGAGCCAATATTGTAAAATGTCGATAGTCCATATCTCGGAAACTATAAGAGATAATGCAATTTGGCAATCGGCAACGTAATTAGCATGCCGAATATTACTTGGAATGTGAATTACAACGAAATCGCTAATTCATTAGACCATTTTACAATTCTGGCCCAAGTTAGAAGCAGAGCCAATATTGCAAGATGTCGATAGTCCATATCTCGGAAACTATAAGAGATAATGCAATTTGGCAATCGGCAATGTAATTAGCATGCCGAATATTACTTGGAATGTGAATTACAACGAAATCGCTAATTCATAAGACCATTTTACAATTCTGGCCCAAGTTAGAAGCAGAGCCAATATTGCAAGATGTCGATAGTCCATATCTCAGAAACTATAAGAGATAATGCAATTTGGCAATCGGCAACGTAATTAGCATGCCGAATATTACTTGGAATGTGAATTACAACGAAATCGCTAATTCATAAGACCATTTTACAATTCTGGCCCAAGTTAGAAGCAGAGCCAATATTGCAAGATGTCGATAGTCCATATCTCGGAAACTATAAGAGATAATGCAATTTGGCAATCGGCAACGTAATTAGCATGCCGAATATTACTTGGAATGTGAATTACAACGAAATCGCTAATTCATAAGACCATTTTACAATTCTGGCCCAAGTTAGAAGCAGAGCCAATATTGCAAGATGTCGATAGTCCATATCTCGGAAACTATAAGAGATAATGCAATTTGGCAATCGGCAACGTAATTAGCATACCGAATATTACTTGGAATGTGAATTAGAGAGAAATCGCTAATTCATAAGACCACTTTACAATTTTGACCCAAGTTAGAAGCAGAGCCAATATTGTAAAATGTCGATAGTCCATATCTCGGAAACTATAAGAGATAATGCAATTTGGCAATCGGCAACGTAATTAGCATGCCGAATATTACTTGGAATGTGAATTACAACGAAATCGCTAATTCATAAGACCATTTTACAATTCTGGCCCAAGTTAGAAGCAGAGCCAATATTGCAAGATGTCGATAGTCCATATCTCGGAAACTATAAGAGATAATGCAATTTGGCAATCGGCAACGTAATTAGCATGCGGAATATTACTTGGAATGTGAATTAGAGCGAAATGGCTAATTCATAAGACCATTTTACAATTCTGGCCCAAGTTAGAAGCAGAGCCAATATTGCAAGATGTCGATAGTCCATATCTCGGAAACTATAAGAGATAATGCAATTTGGCAATCGGCAACGTAATTAGCATGCCGAATATTACTTGGAAAGTGAATTACAACGAAATCGCTAATTCATAAGACCATTTTACAATTCTGGCCCAAGTTAGAAGCAGAGCCAATATTGCAAGATGTCGATAGTCCATATCTCGGAAACTATAAGAGATAATGCAATTTGGCAATCGGCAACGTAATTAGCATGCCGAATATTACTTGGAATGTGAATTACAACGAAATCGCTAATTCATAAGACCATTTTACAATTTTGGCCCAAGTTAGAAGCAGAGCCAATATTGCAAGATGTCGATAGTCCATATCTCAGAAACTATAAGAGATAATGCAATTTGGCAATCGGCAACGTAATTAGCATGCCGAATATTACTTGGAATGTGAATTAGAGCGAAATTGCTAATTCATAAGACCATTTTACAATTTTGACCCAAGTTAGAAGCAGAGCCAATATTGTAAAATGTCGATAGTCCATATCTCGGAAACTATAAGAGATAATGCAATTTGGCCATCGGCAGTGTAATTAGCATGCCGAATATTACTTGGAATGTGAATTACAACGAAATCGCTAATTCATAAGACCATTTTACAATTCTGGCCCAAGTTAGAAGCAGAGCCAATATTGCAAGATGTCGATAGTCCATATCTCAGAAACTATAAGAGATAATGCAATTTGGCAATCGGCAACGTAATTAGCATGCCGAATATTACTTGGAATGTGAATTGGAGCGAAATCGCTAATTTATAAGACCATTTTACAATTCTGGCCCAAGTTAGAAGCAGAGCCAATATTGCAAGATGTCGATAGTCCATATCTCGGAAACTATAAGAGATAATGCTATTTGGCAATCGGCAACGTAATTAGCATGCCGAATATTACTTGGAATGTGAATTGGAGCGAAATCGCTAATTCATAAGACCACTTTACAATTTTGACCCAAGTTAGAAGCAGAGCCAATATTGTAAAATGTCGATAGTCCATATCTCGGAAACTATAAGAGATAATGCAATTTGGCAATCGGCAACGTAATTAGCATGCCGAATATTACTTGGAATGTGAATTACAACGAAATCGCTAATTCATAAGACCATTTTGCAATTCTGGCCCAAGTTAGAAGCAGAGCCAATATTGAAAGATGTCGATAGTCCATATCTCGGAAACTATAAGAGATAATGCAACTTGGCAATCGGCAACGTAATTAGCATGCGGAATATTACTTGGAATGTGAATTGGAGCCGAAATGGCTAATTCATAAGACCATTTTACAATTCTGGCCCAAGTTAGAAGCAGAGCCAATATTGCAAGATGTCGATAGTCCATATCTCGGAAACTATAAGAGATAATGCAATTTGGCCATCGGCAACGTAATTAGCATGCCGAATATTACTTGGAATGTGAATTACAACGAAATCGCTAATTCATAAGACCTTTTTACAATTCTGGCCCAAGTTAGAAGCAGAGCCAATATTGCAAGAAGTCGATAGTCCATATCTCGGAAACTATAAGAGATAATGCAATTTGGCAATCGGCAACGTAATTAGCATGCCGAATATTACTTGGAATGTGAATTACAACGAAATCGCTAATTCATAAGACCATTTTACAATTCTGGCCCAAGTTAGAAGCAGAGCCAATATTGCAAGATGTCGATAGTCCATATCTCAGAAACTATAAGAGATAATGCAATTTGGCAATCGGCAACGTAATTAGCATGCCGAATATTACTTGGAATGTGAATTGGAGCGAAATCGCTAATTCATAAGACCATTTTACAATTCTGGCCCAAGTTAGAAGCAGAGCCAATATTGCAAGATGTCGATAGTCCATATCTCGGAAACTATAAGAGATAATGCTATTTGGCAATCGGCAACGTAATTAGCATGCCGAATATTACTTGGAATGTGAATTGGAGCGAAATCGCTAATTCATAAGACCACTTTACAATTTTGACCCAAGTTAGAAGCAGAGCCAATATTGTAAAATGTCGATAGTCCATATCTCGGAAACTATAAGAAATAATGCAATTTGGCAATCGGCAACGTAATTAGCATGCCGAATATTACTTGGAATGTGAATTACAACGAAATCGCTAATTCATAAAACCATTTTGCAATTCTGGCCCAAGTTAGAAGCAGAGCCAATATTGAAAGATGTCGATAGTCCATATCTCGGAAACTATAAGAGATAATGCAATTTGGCAATCGGCAACGTAATTAGCATGCGGAATATTACTTGGAATGTGAATTGGAGCCGAAATGGCTAATTCATAAGACCATTTTACAATTCTGGCCCAAGTTAGAAGCAGAGCCAATATTGCAAGATGTCGATAGTCCATATCTCGGAAACTATAAGAGATAATGCAATTTGGCAATCGGCAACGTAATTAGCATGCCGAATATTACTTGGAATGTGAATTACAACGAAATCGCTAATTCATAAGACCTTTTTACAATTCTGGCCCAAGTTAGAAGCAGAGCCAATATTGCAAGATGTCGATAGTCCATATCTCGGAAACTATAAGAGATAATGCAATTTGGCAATCGGCAACGTAATTAGCATGCCGAATATTACTTGGAATGTGAATTACAACGAAATCGCTAATTCATAAGACCATTTTACAATTCTGGCCCAAGTTAGAAGCAGAGCCAATATTGCAAGATGTCGATAGTCCATATCTCAGAAACTATAAAAGATAATGCAATTTGGCAATCGGCAACGTAATTAGCATGCCGAATATTACTTGGAATGTGAATTGGAGCGAAATTGCTAATTCATAAAACCATTTTACAATTTTGACCCAAGTTAGAAGCAGAGCCAATATTGTAAAATGTCGATGGTCCATATCTCGGAAACTATAAGAGATAATGCAATTCGGCCATCGGCAGTGTAATTAGCATGCCGAATATTACTTGGAATGTGAATTACAACGAAATCGCTAATTCATAAGACCATTTTACAATTTTGACCCAAGTTAGAAGCAGAGCCAATATTGCAAGATGTCGATAGTCCATACCTCGGAAACTATAAGAGATAATGCAATTTGGCAATCGGCAACGTAATTAGCATGCCGAATATTACTTGGAATGTGAATTACAACAAAATCGCTAATTCATAAGACCATTTTACAATTTTGACACAAGTTAGAAGCAGAGCCAATATTGTAAAATGTCGATAGTCCATATCTCGGAAACTATAAGAGATAATGCAATTTGGCAATCGGCAACGTAATTAGCATGCCGAATATTACTTGGAATGTGAATTACAACGAAATCGCTAATTCATAAGACCATTTTACAATTCTGGCCCAAGTTAGAAGCAGAGCCAATATTGCAAGATGTCGATAGTCCATATCTCGGAAACTATAAGAGATAATGCAATTTGGCAATCGGCAACGTAATTAGCATGCCGAATATTACTTGGAATGTGAATTACAACGAAATCGCTAATTCATAAGACCATTTTACAATTCTGGCCCAAGTTAGAAGCAGAGCCAATATTGCAAGATGTCGATAGTCCATATCTCGGAAACTATAAGAGATAATGCAATTTGGCAATCGGCAACGTAATTAGCATGCCGAATATTACTTGGAATGTGAATTACAACGAAATCGCTAATTCATAAGACCATTTTACAATTCTGGCCCAAGTTAGAAGCAGAGCCAATATTGCAAGATGTCCATAGTCCATATCTCGGAAACTATATGAGATAATGCAATTTGGCAATCGGCAACGTAATTAGCATGCCGAATATTACTTGGAATGTGAATTACAACGAAATCGCTAATTCATAAGACCATTTTACAATTCTGGCCCAAGTTAGAAGCAGAGCCAATATTGCAAGATGTCGATAGTCCATATCTCGGAAACTATAAGAGATAATGCAATCTGGCAATCGGCAACGTAATTAGCATGCCGAATATTACTTGGAATGTGAATTGGAGCGAAATCGCTAATTCATAAGACCACTTTACAATTTTGACCCAAGTTAGAAGCAGAGCCAATATTGTAAAATGTCGATAGTCCATATCTCGGAAACTATAAGAGATAATGCAATTTGGCAATCGGCAACGTAATTAGCATGCCGAATATTACTTGGAATGTGAATTACAACGAAATCGCTAATTCATTAGACCATTTTACAATTCTGGCCCAAGTTAGAAGCAGAGCCAATATTGCAAGATGTCGATAGTCCATATCTCGGAAACTATAAGAGATAATGCAATTTGGCAACCGGCAATGTAATTAGCATGCCGAATATTACTTGGAATGTGAATTACAACGAAATCGCTAATTCATAAGACCATTTTACAATTCTGGCCCAAGTTAGAAGCAGAGCCAATATTGCAAGATGTCGATAGTCCATATCTCGGAAACTATAAGAGATAATGCAATTTGGCAATCGGCAACGTAATTAGCATGCCGAATATTACTTGGAATGTGAATTACAACGAAATCGCTAATTCATAAGACCATTTTACAATTCTGCCCCAAGTTAGAAGCAGAGCCAATATTGCAAGATGTCGATAGTCCATATCTCGGAAACTATAAGAGATAATGCAATTTGGCAATCGGCAACGTAATTAGCATGCCGAATATTACTTGGAATGTGAATTACAACGAAATCGCTAATTCATAAGACCATTTTACAATTCTGGCCCAAGTTAGAAGCAGAGCCAATATTGCAAGATGTCGATAGTCCATATCTCGGAAACTATAAGAGATAATGCAATTTGGCAATCGGCAACGTAATTAGCATACCGAATATTACTTGGAATGTGAATTGGAGAGAAATCGCTAATTCATAAGACCACTTTACAATTTTGACCCAAGTTAGAAGCAGAGCCAATATTGTAAAATGTCGATAGTCCATATCTCGGAAACTATAAGAGATAAAGCAATTTGGCAATCGGCAACGTAATTAGCATGCCGAATATTACTTGGAATGTGAATTACAACGAAATCGCTAATTCATAAGACCATTTTACAATTCTGGCCCAAGTTAGAAGCAGAGCCAATATTGCAAGATGTCGATAGTCCATATCTCGGAAACTATAAGAGATAATGCAATTTGGCAATCGGCAACGTAATTAGCATGCGGAATATTACTTGGAATGTGAATTGGAGCCGAAATGGCTAATTCATAAGACCATTTTACAATTCTGGCCCAAGTTAGAAGCAGAGCCAATATTGCAAGATGTCGATAGTCCATATCTCGGAAACTATAAGAGATAATGCAATTTGGCAATCGGCAACGTAATTAGCATGCCGAATATTACTTGGAAAATGAATTACAACGAAATCGCTAATTCATAAGACCATTTTACAATTCTGGCCCAAGTTAGAAGCAGAGCCAATATTGCAAGATGTCGATAGTCCATATCTCGGAAACTATAAGAGATAATGCAATTTGGCAATCGGCAACGTAATTAGCATGCCGAATATTACTTGGAATGTGAATTACAACGAAATCGCTAATTCATAAGACCATTTTACAATTCTGGCCCAAGTTAGAAGCAGAGCCAATATTGCAAGATGTCGATAGTCCATATCTCAGAAACTATAAGAGATAATGCAATTTGGCAATCGGCAACGTAATTAGCATGCCGAATATTACTTGGAATGTGAATTGGAGCGAAATTGCTAATTCATAAGACCATTTTACAATTTTGACCCAAGTTAGAAGCAGAGCCAATATTGTAAAATGTCGATGGTCCATATCTCGGAAACTATAAGAGATAATGCAATTTGGCCATCGGCAGTGTAATTAGCATGCCGAATATTACTTGGAATGTGAATTACAACGAAATCGCTAATTCATAAGACCATTTTACAATTTTGACCCAAGTTAGAAGCAGAGCCAATATTGCAAGATGTCGATAGTCCATATCTCGGAAACTATAAGAGATAATGCAATTTGGCAATCGGCAACGTAATTAGCATGCCGAATATTACTTGGAATGTGAATTACAACAAAATCGCTAATTCATAAGACCATTTTACAATTTTGACCCAAGTTAGAAGCAGAGCCAATATTGTAAAATGTCGATAGTCCATATCTCGGAAACTATAAGAGATAATGCAATTTGGCAATCGGCAACGTAATTAGCATGCCGAATATTACTTGGAATGTGAATTACAACGAAATCGCTAATTCATAAGACCATTTTACAATTCTGGCCCAAGTTAGAAGCAGAGCCAATATTGCAAGATGTCGATAGTCCATATCTCGGAAACTATAAGAGATAATGCAATTTGGCAATCGGCAACGTAATTAGCATGCGGAATATTACTTGGAATGTGAATTACAACGAAATCGCTAATTCATAAGACCATTTTACAATTTTGACCCAAGTTAGAAGCAGAGCCAATATTGCAAGATGTCGATAGTCCATATCTCGGAAACTATAAGAGATAATTCAATTTGGCAATCGGCAACGTAATTAGCATGCCGAATATTACTTGGAATGTGAATTACAACGAAATCGCTAATTCATAAGACCATTTTACAATTCTGGCCCAAGTTAGAAGCAGAGCCAATATTGCAAGATGTCGATAGTCCATATCTCAGAAACTATAAGAGATAATGCAATTTGGCAATCGGCAACGTAATTAGCATGCCGAATATTACTTGGAATGTGAATTACAACGAAATCGCTAATTCATAAGACCATTTTACAATTCTGGCCCAAGTTAGAAGCAGAGCCAATATTGCAAGATGTCGATAGTCCATATCTCAGAAACTATAAGAGATAATGCAATTTGGCAATCGGCAACGTAATTAGCATGCCGAATATTACTTGGAATGTGAATTGGAGCGAAATTGCTAATTCATAAGACCATTTTACAATTTTGACCCAAGTTAGAAGCAGAGCCAATATTGTAAAATGTCGATGGTCCATATCTCGGAAACTATAAGAGATAATGCAATTTGGCCATCGGCAGTGTAATTAGCATGCCGAATATTACTTGGAATATGAATTACAACGAAATCGCTAATTCATAAGACCATTTTACAATTTTGACCCAAGTTAGAAGCAGAGCCAATATTGCAAGATGTCGATCGTCCATATCTCGGAAACTATAAGAGATAATGCAATTTGGCAATCGGCAACGTAATTAGCATGCCGAATATTACTTGGAATGTGAATTACAACAAAGTCGCTAATTCATAAGACCATTTTACAATTTTGACCCAAGCTAGAAGCAGAGCCAATATTGTAAAATGTCGATAGTCCATATCTCGGAAACTATAAGAGATAATGCAATTTGGCAATCGGCAACGTAATTAGCATGCCGAATATTACTTGGAATGTGAATTACAACGAAATCGCTAATTCATAAGACCATTTTACAATTCTGGCCCAAGTTAGAAGCAGAGCCAATATTGCAAGATGTCGATAGTCCATATCTCGGAAACTATAAGAGATAATGCAATTTGGCAATCGGCAACGTAATTAGCATGCGGAATATTACTTGGAATGTGAATTGGAGCCGAAATGGCTAATTCATAAGACCATTTTACAATTCTGGCAAAAGTCAGAAGCAGAGCCAATATTGCAAGATGTCGATAGTCCATATCTCGGAAACTATAAGAGATAATGCAATTTGGCAATCGGCAACGTAATTAGCATGCCGAATATTACTTGGAATGTGAATTACAACGAAATCGCTAATTCATAAGACCATTTTACAATTCTGGCCCAAGTTAGAAGCAGAGCCAATATTGCAAGAGGTCGATCGTCCATATCTCAGAAACTATAAGAGATATTGCAATTTGGCAATCGGCAACGTAATTAGCATGCCGAATATTACTTGGAATGTGAATTGGAGCGAAATTGCTAATTCATAAGACCACTTTACAATTTTGACCCAAGTTAGAAGCAGAGCCAATATTGTAAAATGTCGATAGTCCATATCTCGGAAACTATAAGAGATAATGCAATTTGGCAATCGGCAACGTAATTAGCATGCCGAATATTACTTGGAATGTGAATTACAACGAAATCGCTAATTCGTAAGACCATTTTACAATTCTGGCCCAAGTTAGAAACAGAGCCAATATTGCAAGATGTCGATAGTCCATATCTCGGAAACTATAAGAGATAATGCAATTTGGCAATCGGCAACATAATTAGCATGCCGAATGTTACTTGGAATGTGAATTGGAGCGAAATTGCTAATTCATAAGACCATTTTACAATTTTGACCCAAGTTAGAAGCAGAGCCAATATTGTAAAATGTCGATGGTCCATATCTCGGAATCTATAAGAGATAATGCAATTTGGCCATCGGCAGTGTAATTAGCATGCCGAATATTACTTGGAATGTGAATTACAACGAAATCGCTAATTCATAAGACCATTTTACAATTTTGACCCAAGTTAGAAGCAGAGCCAATATTGCAAGATGTCGATAGTCCATATCTCGGAAACTATAAGAGATAATGCAATTTGGCAATCGGCAACGTAATTAGCATGCCGAATATTACTTGGAATGTGAATTACAACAAAATCGCTAATTCATAAGACCATTTTACAATTTTGACCCAAGTTAGAAGCAGAGCCAATATTGTAAAATGTCGATAGTCCATATCTCGGAAACAATAAGAGATAATGCAATTTGGCAATCGGCAACGTAATTAGCATGCCGAATATTACTTGGAATGTGAATTACAACGAAATCGCTAATTCATAAGACCATTTTACAATTCTGGCCCAAGTTAGAAGCAGAGCCAATATTGCAAGATGTCGATAGTCCATATCTCAGAAACTATAAGAGATAATGCAATTTGGCAATCGGCAGTGTAATTAGCATGCCGAATATTACTTGGAATATGAATTACAACGAAATCGCTAATTCATAAGACCATTTTACAATTTTGACCCAAGTTAGAAGCAGAGCCAATATTGCAAGATGTCGATCGTCCATATCTCGGAAACTATAAGAGATAATGCAATTTGGCAATCGGCAACGTAATTAGCATGCCGAATATTACTTGGAATGTGAATTACAACGAAATCGCTAATTCATAAGACCATTTTACAATTCTGGCCCAAGTTAGAAGCAGAGCCAATATTGCAAGATGTCGATAGTCCATATCTCAGAAACTATAAGAGATAATGCAATTTGGCAATCGGCAACGTAATTAGCATGCCGAATATTACTTGGAATGTGAATTACAACGAAATCGCTAATTCATAAGACCATTTTACAATTCTGGCCCAAGTTAGAAGCAGAGCCAATATTGCAAGATGTCGATAGTCCATATCTCAGAAACTATAAGAGATAATGCAATTTGGCAATCGGCAACGTAATTAGCATGCCGAATATTACTTGGAATGTGAATTGGAGCGAAATTGCTAATTCATAAGACCATTTTACAATTTTGACCCAAGTTAGAAGCAGAGCCAATATTGTAAAATGTCGATGGTCCATATCTCGGAAACTATAAGAGATAATGCAATTTGGCCATCGGCAGTGTAATTAGCATGCCGAATATTACTTGGAATATGAATTACAACGAAATCGCTAATTCATAAGACCATTTTACAATTTTGACCCAAGTTAGAAGCAGAGCCAATATTGCAAGATGTCGATCGTCCATATCTCGGAAACTATAAGAGATAATGCAATTTGGCAATCGGCAACGTAATTAGCATGCCGAATATTACTTGGAATGTGAATTACAACAAAGTCGCTAATTCATAAGACCATTTTACAATTCTGGCCCAAGTTAGAAGCAGAGCCAATATTGCAAGATGTCGATAGTCCATATCTCAGAAACTATAAGAGATAATGCAATTTGGCAATCGGCAACGTAATTAGCATGCCGAATATTACTTGGAATGTGAATTGGAGCGAAATTGCTAATTCATAAGACCATTTTACAATTTTGACCCAAGTTAGAAGCAGAGCCAATATTGTAAAATGTCGATGGTCCATATCTCGGAAACTATAAGAGATAATGCAATTTGGCCATCGGCAGTGTAATTAGCATGCCGAATATTACTTGGAATATGAATTACAACGAAATCGCTAATTCATAAGACCATTTTACAATTTTGACCCAAGTTAGAAGCAGAGCCAATATTGCAAGATGTCGATCGTCCATATCTCGGAAACTATAAGAGATAATGCAATTTGGCAATCGGCAACGTAATTAGCATGCCGAATATTACTTGGAATGTGAATTACAACAAAGTCGCTAATTCATAAGACCATTTTACAATTTTGACCCAAGCTAGAAGCAGAGCCAATATTGTAAAATGTCGATAGTCCATATCTCGGAAACTATAAGAGATAATGCAATTTGGCAATCGGCAACGTAATTAGCATGCCGAATATTACTTGGAATGTGAATTACAACGAAATCGCTAATTCATAAGACCATTTTACAATTCTGGCCCAAGTTAGAAGCAGAGCCAATATTGCAAGATGTCGATAGTCCATATCTCGGAAACTATAAGAGATAATGCAATTTGGCAATCGGCAACGTAATTAGCATGCGGAATATTACTTGGAATGTGAATTGGAGCCGAAATGGCTAATTCATACGACCATTTTACAATTCTGGCCCAAGTTAGAAGCAGAGCCAATATTGTAAGATGTCGATAGTCCATATCTCAGAAACTATAAGAGATAATGCAATTTGGCAATCGGCAACGTAATTAGCATGCCGAATATTACTTGGAATGTGAATTGGAGCGAAATTGCTAATTCATAAGACCACTTTACAATTTTGACCCAAGTTAGAAGCAGAGCCAATATTGTAAAATGTCGATAGTCCATATCTCGGAAACTATAAGAGATAATGCAATTTGGCAATCGGCAACGTAATTAGCATGCCGAATATTACTTGGAATGTGAATTACAACGAAATCGCTAATTCATAAGACCATTTTACAATTCTGGCCCAAGTTAGAAGCAGAGACAATATTGCAAGATGTCGATCGTCCATATCTCGGAAACTATAAGAGATAATGCAATTTGGCAATCGGCAACGTAATTAGCATGCCGAATATTACTTGGAATGTGAATTACAACAAAGTCGCTAATTCATAAGACCATTTTACAATTTTGACCCAAGCTAGAAGCAGAGCCAATATTGTAAAATGTCGATAGTCCATATCTCGGAAACTATAAGAGATAATGCAATTTGGCAATCGGCAACGTAATTAGCATGCCGAATATTACTTGGAATATGAATTACAACGAAATCGCTAATTCATAAGACCATTTTACAATTTTGACCCAAGTTAGAAGCAGAGCCAATATTGCAAGATGTCGATAGTCCATATCTCGGAAACTATAAGAGATAATGCAATTTGGCAATCGGCAACGTAATTAGCATGCCGAATATTACTTGGAATGTGAATTACAACAAAGTCGCTAATTCATAAGACCATTTTACAATTTTGACCCAAGCTAGAAGCAGAGCCAATATTGTAAAATGTCGATAGTCCATATCTCGGAAACTATAAGAGATAATGCAATTTGGCAATCGGCAACGTAATTAGCATGCCGAATATTACTTGGAATGTGAATTACAACGAAATCGCTAATTCATAAGACCATTTTACAATTCTGGCCCAAGTTAGAAGCAGAGCCAATATTGCAAGATGTCGATAGTCCATATCTCGGAAACTATAAGAGATAATGCAATTTGGCAATCGGCAACGTAATTAGCATGCGGAATATTACTTGGAATGTGAATTGGAGCCGAAATGGCTAATTCATACGACCATTTTACAATTCTGGCCCAAGTTAGAAGCAGAGCCAATATTGTAAGATGTCGATAGTCCATATCTCAGAAACTATAAGAGATAATGCAATTTGGCAATCGGCAACGTAATTAGCATGCCGAATATTACTTGGAATGTGAATTGGAGCGAAATTGCTAATTCATAAGACCACTTTACAATTTTGACCCAAGTTAGAAGCAGAGCCAATATTGTAAAATGTCGATAGTCCATATCTCGGAAACTATAAGAGATAATGCAATTTGGCAATCGGCAACGTAATTAGCATGCCGAATATTACTTGGAATGTGAATTACAACGAAATCGCTAATTCATAAGACCATTTTACAATTCTGGCCCAAGTTAGAAGCAGAGACAATATTGCAAGATGTCGATAGTCCATATCTCGGAAACTATAAGAGATAATGCAATTTGGCAATCGGCAACGTAATTAGCATGCGGAATATTACTTGGAATGTGAATTGGAGCCGAAATGGCTAATTCATAAGACCATTTTACAATTCTGGCCCAAGTTAGAAGCAGAGCCAATATTGTAAAATGTCGATAGTCCATATCTCGGAAACTATAAGAGATAATGCAATTTGGCAATCGGCAACGTAATTAGCATGCCGAATATTACTTGGAATGTGAATTACAACGAAATCGCTAATTCATAAGACCATTTTACAATTCTGGCCCAAGTTAGAAGCAGAGCCAATATTGCAAGATGTCGATAGTCCATATCTCAGAAACTATAAGAGATAATGCAATTTGGCAATCGGCAACGTAATTAGCATGCCGAATATTACTTGGAATGTGAATTACAACGAAATCGCTAATTCATAAGACCATTTTACAATTCTGGCCCAAGTTAGAAGCAGAGCCAATATTGCAAGATGTCGATAGTCCATATCTCAGAAACTATAAGAGATAATGCAATTTGGCAATCGGCAACGTAATTAGCATGCCGAATATTACTTGGAATGTGAATTGGAGCGAAATTGCTAATTCATAAGACCATTTTACAATTTTGACCCAAGTTAGAAGCAGAGCCAATATTGTAAAATGTCGATGGTCCATATCTCGGAAACTATAAGAGATAATGCAATTTGGCCATCGGCAGTGTAATTAGCATGCCGAATATTACTTGGAATATGAATTACAACGAAATCGCTAATTCATAAGACCATTTTACAATTTTGACCCAAGTTAGAAGCAGAGCCAATATTGCAAGATGTCGATCGTCCATATCTCGGAAACTATAAGAGATAATGCAATTTGGCAATCGGCAACGTAATTAGCATGCCGAATATTACTTGGAATGTGAATTACAACAAAGTCGCTAATTCATAAGACCATTTTACAATTCTGGCCCAAGTTAGAAGCAGAGCCAATATTGCAAGATGTCGATAGTCCATATCTCAGAAACTATAAGAGATAATGCAATTTGGCAATCGGCAACGTAATTAGCATGCCGAATATTACTTGGAATGTGAATTGGAGCGAAATTGCTAATTCATAAGACCATTTTACAATTTTGACCCAAGTTAGAAGCAGAGCCAATATTGTAAAATGTCGATGGTCCATATCTCGGAAACTATAAGAGATAATGCAATTTGGCCATCGGCAGTGTAATTAGCATGCCGAATATTACTTGGAATATGAATTACAACGAAATCGCTAATTCATAAGACCATTTTACAATTTTGACCCAAGTTAGAAGCAGAGCCAATATTGCAAGATGTCGATCGTCCATATCTCGGAAACTATAAGAGATAATGCAATTTGGCAATCGGCAACGTAATTAGCATGCCGAATATTACTTGGAATGTGAATTACAACAAAGTCGCTAATTCATAAGACCATTTTACAATTTTGACCCAAGCTAGAAGCAGAGCCAATATTGTAAAATGTCGATAGTCCATATCTCGGAAACTATAAGAGATAATGCAATTTGGCAATCGGCAACGTAATTAGCATGCCGAATATTACTTGGAATGTGAATTACAACGAAATCGCTAATTCATAAGACCATTTTACAATTCTGGCCCAAGTTAGAAGCAGAGCCAATATTGCAAGATGTCGATAGTCCATATCTCGGAAACTATAAGAGATAATGCAATTTGGCAATCGGCAACGTAATTAGCATGCGGAATATTACTTGGAATGTGAATTGGAGCCGAAATGGCTAATTCATAAGACCATTTTACAATTCTGGCCCAAGTCAGAAGCAGAGCCAATATTGCAAGATGTCGATAGTCCATATCTCGGAAACTATAAGAGATAATGCAATTTGGCAATCGGCAACGTAATTAGCATGCCGAATATTACTTGGAATGTGAATTACAACGAAATCGCTAATTCATAAGACCATTTTACAATTCTGGCCCAAGTTAGAAGCAGAGCCAATATTGCAAGAGGTCGATCGTCCATATCTCAGAAACTATAAGAGATATTGCAATTTGGCAATCGGCAACGTAATTAGCATGCCGAATATTACTTGGAATGCGAATTGGAGCGAAATTGCTAATTCATAAGACCACTTTACAATTTTGACCCAAGTTAGAAGCAGAGCCAATATTGTAAAATGTCGATAGTCCATATCTCGGAAACTATAAGAGATAATGCAATTTGGCAATCGGCAACGTAATTAGCATGCCGAATATTACTTGGAATGTGAATTACAACGAAATCGCTAATTCGTAAGACCATTTTACAATTCTGGCCCAAGTTAGAAGCAGAGCCAATATTGCAAGATGTCGATAGTCCATATCTCGGAAACTATAAGAGATAATGCAATTTGGCAATCGGCAACATAATTAGCATGCCGAATATTACTTGGAATGTGAATTGGAGCGAAATTGCTAATTCATAAGACCATTTTACAATTTTGACCCAAGTTAGAAGCAGAGCCAATATTGTAAAATGTCGATGGTCCATATCTCGGAATCTATAAGAGATAATGCAATTTGGCCATCGGCAGTGTAATTAGCATGCCGAATATTACTTGGAATGTGAATTACAACGAAATCGCTAATTCATAAGACCATTTTACAATTTTGACCCAAGTTAGAAGCAGAGCCAATATTGCAAGATGTCGATAGTCCATATCTCGGAAACTATAAGAGATAATGCAATTTGGCAATCGGCAACGTAATTAGCATGCCGAATATTACTTGGAATGTGAATTACAACAAAATCGCTAATTCATAAGACCATTTTACAATTTTGACCCAAGTTAGAAGCAGAGCCAATATTGTAAAATGTCGATAGTCCATATCTCGGAAACTATAAGAGATAATGCAATTTGGCAATCGGCAACGTAATTAGCATGCCGAATATTACTTGGAATGTGAATTACAACGAAATCGCTAATTCATAAGACCATTTTACAATTCTGGCCCAAGTTAGAAGCAGAGCCAATATTGCAAGATGTCGATAGTCCATATCTCAGAAACTATAAGAGATAATGCAATTTGGCAATCGGCAACGTAATTAGCATGCCGAATATTACTTGGAATGTGAATTACTACGAAATCGCTAATTCATACGACCATTTTACAATTCTGGCCCAAGTTAGAAGCAGAGCCAATATTGTAAGATGTCGATAGTCCATATCTCAGAAACTATAAGAGATAATGCAATTTGGCAATCGGCAACGTAATTAGCATGCCGAATATTACTTGGAATGTGAATTGGAGCGAAATTGCTAATTCATAAGACCACTTTACAATTTTGACCCAAGTTAGAAGCAGAGCCAATATTGTAAAATGTCGATAGTCCATATCTCGGAAACTATAAGAGATAATGCAATTTGGCAATCGGCAACGTAATTAGCATGCCGAATATTACTTGGAATGTGAATTGGAGCGAAATTGCTAATTCATAAGACCATTTTACAATTTTGACCCAAGTTAGAAGCAGAGCCAATATTGTAAAATGTCGATGGTCCATATCTCGGAAACTATAAGAGATAATGCAATTTGGCCATCGGCAGTGTAATTAGCATGCCGAATATTACTTGGAATGTGAATTACAACGAAATCGCTAATTCATAAGACCATTTTACAATTCTGGCCCAAGTTAGAAGCAGAGCCAATATTGCAAGATGTCGATAGTCCATATCTCAGAAACTATAAGAGATAATGCAATTTGGCAATCGGCAACGTAATTAGCATGCCGAATATTACTTGGAATGTGAATTGGAGCGAAATCGCTAATTCATAAGACCATTTTACAATTCTGGCCCAAGTTAGAAGCAGAGCCAATATTGCAAGATGTCGATAGTCCATATCTCGGAAACTATAAGAGATAATGCTATTTGGCAATGGGCAACGTAATTAGCATGCCGAATATTACTTGGAATGTGAATTGGAGCGAAATCGCTAATTCATAAGACCACTTTACAATTTTGACCCAAGTTAGAAGCAGAGCCAATATTGTAAAATGTCGATAGTCCATATCTCGGAAACTATAAGAGATAATGCAATTTGGCAATCGGCAACGTAATTAGCATGCCGAATATTACTTGGAATGTGAATTACAACGAAATCGCTAATTCATAAGACTATTTTGCAATTCTGGCCCAAGTTAGAAGCAGAGCCAATATTGAAAGATGTCGATAGTCCATATCTCGGAAACTATAAGAGATAATGCAATTTGGCAATCGGCAACGTAATTAGCATGCGGAATATTACTTGGAATGTGAATTGGAGCCGAAATGGCTAATTCATAAGACCATTTTACAATTCTGGCCCAAGTTAGAAGCAGAGCCAATATTGCAAGATGTCGATAGTCCATATCTCGGAAACTATAAGAGATAATGCAATTTGGCAATCGGCAACGTAATTAGCATGCCGAATATTACTTGGAATGTGAATTACAACGAAATCGCTAATTCATAAGACCTTTTTACAATTCTGGCCCAAGTTAGAAGCAGAGCCAATATTGCAAGAAGTCGATAGTCCATATCTCGGAAACTATAAGAGATAATGCAATTTGGCAATCGGCAACGTAATTAGTATGCCGAATATTACTTGGAATGTGAATTACAACGAAATCGCTAATTCATAAGACCATTTTACAATTCTGGCCCAAGTTAGAAGCAGAGCCAATATTGCAAGATGTCGATAGTCCATATCTCAGAAACTATAAGAGATAATGCAATTTGGCAATCGGCAACGTAATTAGCATGCCGAATATTACTTGGAATGTGAATTGGAGCGAAATCGCTAATTCATAAGACCATTTTACAATTCTGGCCCAAGTTAGAAGCAGAGCCAATATTGCAAGATGTCGATAGTCCATATCTCGGAAACTATAAGAGATAATGCTATTTGGCAATCGGCAACGTAATTAGCATGCCGAATATTACTTGGAATGTGAATTGGAGCGAAATCGCTAATTCATAAGACCACTTTACAATTTTGACCCAAGTTAGAAGCAGAGCCAATATTGTAAAATGTCGATAGTCCATATCTCGGAAACTATAAGAAATAATGCAATTTGGCAATCGGCAACGTAATTAGCATGCCGAATATTACTTGGAATGTGAATTACAACGAAATCGCTAATTCATAAAACCATTTTGCAATTCTGGCCCAAGTTAGAAGCAGAGCCAATATTGAAAGATGTCGATAGTCCATATCTCGGAAACTATAAGAGATAATGCAATTTGGCAATCGGCAACGTAATTAGCATGCGGAATATTACTTGGAATGTGAATTGGAGCCGAAATGGCTAATTCATAAGACCATTTTACAATTCCGGCCCAAGTTAGAAGCAGAGCCAATATTGCAAGATGTCGATAGTCCATATCTCGGAAACTATAAGAGATAATGCAATTTGGCAATCGGCAACGTAATTAGCATGCCGAATATTACTTGGAATGTGAATTACAACGAAATCGCTAATTCATAAGACCTTTTTACAATTCTGGCCCAAGTTAGAAGCAGAGCCAATATTGCAAGATGTCGATAGTCCATATCTCGGAAACTATAAGAGATAATGCAATTTGGCAATCGGCAACGTAATTAGCATGCCGAATATTACTTGGAATGTGAATTACAACGAAATCGCTAATTCATAAGACCATTTTACAATTCTGGCCCAAGTTAGAAGCAGAGCCAATATTGCAAGATGTCGATAGTCCATATCTCAGAAACTATAAAAGATAATGCAATTTGGCAATCGGCAACGTAATTAGCATGCCGAATATTACTTGGAATGTGAATTGGAGCGAAATTGCTAATTCATAAAACCATTTTACAATTTTGACCCAAGTTAGAAGCAGAGCCAATATTGTAAAATGTCGATGGTCCATATCTCGGAAACTATAAGAGATAATGCAATTCGGCCATCGGCAGTGTAATTAGCATGCCGAATATTACTTGGAATGTGAATTACAACGAAATCGCTAATTCATAAGACCATTTTACAATTTTGACCCAAGTTAGAAGCAGAGCCAATATTGCAAGATGTCGATAGTCCATACCTCGGAAACTATAAGAGATAATGCAATTTGGCAATCGGCAACGTAATTAGCATGCCGAATATTACTTGGAATGTGAATTACAACAAAATCGCTAATTCATAAGACCATTTTACAATTTTGACACAAGTTAGAAGCAGAGCCAATATTGTAAAATGTCGATAGTCCATATCTCGGAAACTATAAGAGATAATGCAATTTGGCAATCGGCAACGTAATTAGCATGCCGAATATTACTTGGAATGTGAATTACAACGAAATCGCTAATTCATAAGACCATTTTACAATTCTGGCCCAAGTTAGAAGCAGAGCCAATATTGCAAGATGTCGATAGTCCATATCTCGGAAACTATAAGAGATAATGCAATTTGGCAATCGGCAACGTAATTAGCATGCCGAATATTACTTGGAATGTGAATTACAACGAAATCGCTAATTCATAAGACCATTTTACAATTCTGGCCCAAGTTAGAAGCAGAGCCAATATTGCAAGATGTCGATAGTCCATATCTCGGAAACTATAAGAGATAATGCAATTTGGCAATCGGCAACGTAATTAGCATGCCGAATATTACTTGGAATGTGAATTACAACGAAATCGCTAATTCATAAGACCATTTTACAATTCTGGCCCAAGTTAGAAGCAGAGCCAATATTGCAAGATGTCCATAGTCCATATCTCGGAAACTATATGAGATAATGCAATTTGGCAATCGGCAACGTAATTAGCATGCCGAATATTACTTGGAATGTGAATTACAACGAAATCGCTAATTCATAAGACCATTTTACAATTCTGGCCCAAGTTAGAAGCAGAGCCAATATTGCAAGATGTCGATAGTCCATATCTCGGAAACTATAAGAGATAATGCAATCTGGCAATCGGCAACGTAATTAGCATGCCGAATATTACTTGGAATGTGAATTGGAGCGAAATCGCTAATTCATAAGACCACTTTACAATTTTGACCCAAGTTAGAAGCAGAGCCAATATTGTAAAATGTCGATAGTCCATATCTCGGAAACTATAAGAGATAATGCAATTTGGCAATCGGCAACGTAATTAGCATGCCGAATATTACTTGGAATGTGAATTACAACGAAATCGCTAATTCATAAGACCATTTTACAATTCTGGCCCAAGTTAGAAGCAGAGCCAATATTGCAAGATGTCGATAGTCCATATCTCGGAAACTATAAGAGATAATGCAATTTGGCAATCGGCAATGTAATTAGCATGCCGAATATTACTTGGAATGTGAATTACAACGAAATCGCTAATTCATAAGACCATTTTACAATTCTGGCCCAAGTTAGAAGCAGAGCCAATATTGCAAGATGTCGATAGTCCATATCTCGGAAACTATAAGAGATAATGCAATTTGGCAATCGGCAACGTAATTAGCATGCCGAATATTACTTGGAATGTGAATTACAACGAAATCGCTAATTCATAAGACCATTTTACAATTCTGGCCCAAGTTAGAAGCAGAGCCAATATTGCAAGATGTCGATAGTCCATATCTCGGAAACTATAAGAGATAATGCAATTTGGCAATCGGCAACGTAATTAGCATGCCGAATATTACTTGGAATGTGAATTACAACGAAATCGCTAATTCATAAGACCATTTTACAATTCTGGCCCAAGTTAGAAGCAGAGCCAATATTGCAAGATGTCGATAGTCCATATCTCGGAAACTATAAGAGATAATGCAATTTGGCAATCGGCAACGTAATTAGCATACCGAATATTACTTGGAATGTGAATTGGAGAGAAATCGCTAATTCATAAGACCACTTTACAATTTTGACCCAAGTTAGAAGCAGAGCCAATATTGTAAAATGTCGATAGTCCATATCTCGGAAACTATAAGAGATAATGCAATTTGGCAATCGGCAACGTAATTAGCATGCCGAATATTACTTGGAATGTGAATTACAACGAAATCGCTAATTCATAAGACCATTTTACAATTCTGGCCCAAGTTAGAAGCAGAGCCAATATTGCAAGATGTCGATAGTCCATATCTCGGAAACTATAAGAGATAATGCAATTTGGCAATCGGCAACGTAATTAGCATGCGGAATATTACTTGGAATGTGAATTGGAGCCGAAATGGCTAATTCATAAGACCATTTTACAATTCTGGCCCAAGTTAGAAGCAGAGCCAATATTGCAAGATGTCGATAGTCCATATCTCGGAAACTATAAGAGATAATGCAATTTGGCAATCGGCAACGTAATTAGCATGCCGAATATTACTTGGAAAGTGAATTACAACGAAATCGCTAATTCATAAGACCATTTTACAATTCTGGCCCAAGTTAGAAGCAGAGCCAATATTGCAAGATGTCGATAGTCCATATCTCGGAAACTATAAGAGATAATGCAATTTGGCAATCGGCAACGTAATTAGCATGCCGAATATTACTTGGAATGTGAATTACAACGAAATCGCTAATTCATAAGACCATTTTACAATTCTGGCCCAAGTTAGAAGCAGAGCCAATATTGCAAGATGTCGATAGTCCATATCTCAGAAACTATAAGAGATAATGCAATTTGGCAATCGGCAACGTAATTAGCATGCCGAATATTACTTGGAATGTGAATTGGAGCGAAATTGCTAATTCATAAGACCATTTTACAATTTTGACCCAAGTTAGAAGCAGAGCCAATATTGTAAAATGTCGATGGTCCATATCTCGGAAACTATAAGAGATAATGCAATTTGGCCATCGGCAGTGTAATTAGCATGCCGAATATTACTTGGAATGTGAATTACAACGAAATCGCTAATTCATAAGACCATTTTACAATTTTGACCCAAGTTAGAAGCAGAGCCAATATTGCAAGATGTCGATAGTCCATATCTCGGAAACTATAAGAGATAATGCAATTTGGCAATCGGCAACGTAATTAGCATGCCGAATATTACTTGGAATGTGAATTACAACAAAATCGCTAATTCATAAGACCATTTTACAATTTTGACCCAAGTTAGAAGCAGAGCCAATATTGTAAAATGTCGATAGTCCATATCTCGGAAACTATAAGAGATAATGCAATTTGGCAATCGGCAACGTAATTAGCATGCCGAATATTACTTGGAATGTGAATTACAACGAAATCGCTAATTCATAAGACCATTTTACAATTCTGGCCCAAGTTAGAAGCAGAGCCAATATTGCAAGATGTCGATAGTCCATATCTCGGAAACTATAAGAGATAATGCAATTTGGCAATCGGCAACGTAATTAGCATGCGGAATATTACTTGGAATGTGAATTACAACGAAATCGCTAATTCATAAGACCATTTTACAATTTTGACCCAAGTTAGAAGCAGAGCCAATATTGCAAGATGTCGATAGTCCATATCTCGGAAACTATAAGAGATAATTCAATTTGGCAATCGGCAACGTAATTAGCATGCCGAATATTACTTGGAATGTGAATTACAACGAAATCGCTAATTCATAAGACCATTTTACAATTCTGGCCCAAGTTAGAAGCAGAGCCAATATTGCAAGATGTCGATAGTCCATATCTCAGAAACTATAAGAGATAATGCAATTTGGCAATCGGCAACGTAATTAGCATGCCGAATATTACTTGGAATGTGAATTGGAGCGAAATTGCTAATTCATAAGACCATTTTACAATTTTGACCCAAGTTAGAAGCAGAGCCAATATTGTAAAATGTCGATGGTCCATATCTCGGAAACTATAAGAGATAATGCAATTTGGCCATCGGCAGTGTAATTAGCATGCCGAATATTACTTGGAATATGAATTACAACGAAATCGCTAATTCATAAGACCATTTTACAATTTTGACCCAAGTTAGAAGCAGAGCCAATATTGCAAGATGTCGATCGTCCATATCTCGGAAACTATAAGAGATAATGCAATTTGGCAATCGGCAACGTAATTAGCATGCCGAATATTACTTGGAATGTGAATTACAACAAAGTCGCTAATTCATAAGACCATTTTACAATTTTGACCCAAGCTAGAAGCAGAGCCAATATTGTAAAATGTCGATAGTCCATATCTCGGAAACTATAAGAGATAATGCAATTTGGCAATCGGCAACGTAATTAGCATGCCGAATATTACTTGGAATGTGAATTACAACGAAATCGCTAATTCATAAGACCATTTTACAATTCTGGCCCAAGTTAGAAGCAGAGCCAATATTGCAAGATGTCGATAGTCCATATCTCGGAAACTATAAGAGATAATGCAATTTGGCAATCGGCAACGTAATTAGCATGCGGAATATTACTTGGAATGTGAATTGGAGCCGAAATGGCTAATTCATAAGACCATTTTACAATTCTGGCCCAAGTCAGAAGCAGAGCCAATATTGCAAGATGTCGATAGTCCATATCTCGGAAACTATAAGAGATAATGCAATTTGGCAATCGGCAACGTAATTAGCATGCCGAATATTACTTGGAATGTGAATTACAACGAAATCGCTAATTCATAAGACCATTTTACAATTCTGGCCCAAGTTAGAAGCAGAGCCAATATTGCAAGAGGTCGATCGTCCATATCTCAGAAACTATAAGAGATATTGCAATTTGGCAATCGGCAACGTAATTAGCATGCCGAATATTACTTGGAATGTGAATTGGAGCGAAATTGCTAATTCATAAGACCACTTTACAATTTTGACCCAAGTTAGAAGCAGAGCCAATATTGTAAAATGTCGATAGTCCATATCTCGGAAACTATAAGAGATAATGCAATTTGGCAATCGGCAACGTAATTAGCATGCCGAATATTACTTGGAATGTGAATTACAACGAAATCGCTAATTCGTAAGACCATTTTACAATTCTGGCCCAAGTTAGAAGCAGAGCCAATATTGCAAGATGTCGATAGTCCATATCTCGGAAACTATAAGAGATAATGCAATTTGGCAATCGGCAACATAATTAGCATGCCGAATATTACTTGGAATGTGAATTGGAGCGAAATTGCTAATTCATAAGACCATTTTACAATTTTGACCCAAGTTAGAAGCAGAGCCAATATTGTAAAATGTCGATGGTCCATATCTCGGAATCTATAAGAGATAATGCAATTTGGCCATCGGCAGTGTAATTAGCATGCCGAATATTACTTGGAATGTGAATTACAACGAAATCGCTAATTCATAAGACCATTTTACAATTTTGACCCAAGTTAGAAGCAGAGCCAATATTGCAAGATGTCGATAGTCCATATCTCGGAAACTATAAGAGATAATGCAATTTGGCAATCGGCAACGTAATTAGCATGCCGAATATTACTTGGAATGTGAATTACAACAAAATCGCTAATTCATAAGACCATTTTACAATTTTGACCCAAGTTAGAAGCAGAGCCAATATTGTAAAATGTCGATAGACCATATCTCGGAAACTATAAGAGATAATGCAATTTGGCAATCGGCAACGTAATTAGCATGCCGAATATTACTTGGAATGTGAATTACAACGAAATCGCTAATTCATAAGACCATTTTACAATTCTGGCCCAAGTTAGAAGCAGAGCCAATATTGCAAGATGTCGATAGTCCATATCTCAGAAACTATAAGAGATAATGCAATTTGGCAATCGGCAACGTAATTAGCATGCCGAATATTACTTGGAATGTGAATTACTACGAAATCGCTAATTCATACGACCATTTTACAATTCTGGCCCAAGTTAGAAGCAGAGCCAATATTGTAAGATGTTGATAGTCCATATCTCAGAAACTATAAGAGATAATGCAATTTGGCAATCGGCAACGTAATTAGCATGCCGAATATTACTTGGAATGTGAATTGGAGCGAAATTGCTAATTCATAAGACCACTTTACAATTTTGACCCAAGTTAGAAGCAGAGCCAATATTGTAAAATGTCGATAGTCCATATCTCGGAAACTATAAGAGATAATGCAATTTGGCAATCGGCAACGTAATTAGCATGCCGAATATTACTTGGAATGTGAATTACAACGAAATCGCTAATTCATAAGACCATTTTACAATTCTGGCCCAAGTTGGAAGCAGAGCCAATATTGCAAGATGTCGATAGTCCATATCTCGGAAACTATAAGAGATAATGCAATTTGGCAATCGGCAACGTAATTAGCATGCGGAATATTACTTGGAATGTGAATTGGAGCCGAAATGGCTAATTCATAAGACCATTTTACAATTCTGGCCCAAGTTAGAAGCAGAGCCAATATTGTAAAATGTCGATAGTCCATATCTCGGAAACTATAAGAGATAATGCAATTTGGCAATCGGCAACGTAATTAGCATGCCGAATATTACTTGGAATGTGAATTACAACGAAATCGCTAATTCATAAGACCATTTTACAATTCTGGCCCAAGTTAGAAGCAGAGCCAATATTGCAAGATGTCGATAGTCCATATCTCAGAAACTATAAGAGATAATGCAATTTGGCAATCGGCAACGTAATTAGCATGCCGAATATTACTTGGAATGTGAATTACAACGAAATCGCTAATTCATAAGACCATTTTACAATTCTGGCCCAAGTTAGAAGCAGAGCCAATATTGCAAGATGTCGATAGTCCATATCTCAGAAACTATAAGAGATAATGCAATTTGGCAATCGGCAACGTAATTAGCATGCCGAATATTACTTGGAATGTGAATTGGAGCGAAATTGCTAATTCATAAGACCATTTTACAATTTTGACCCAAGTTAGAAGCAGAGCCAATATTGTAAAATGTCGATGGTCCATATCTCGGAAACTATAAGAGATAATGCAATTTGGCCATCGGCAGTGTAATTAGCATGCCGAATATTACTTGGAATATGAATTACAACGAAATCGCTAATTCATAAGACCATTTTACAATTTTGACCCAAGTTAGAAGCAGAGCCAATATTGCAAGATGTCGATCGTCCATATCTCGGAAACTATAAGAGATAATGCAATTTGGCAATCGGCAACGTAATTAGCATGCCGAATATTACTTGGAATGTGAATTACAACAAAGTCGCTAATTCATAAGACCATTTTACAATTTTGACCCAAGCTAGAAGCAGAGCCAATATTGTAAAATGTCGATAGTCCATATCTCGGAAACTATAAGAGATAATGCAATTTGGCAATCGGCAACGTAATTAGCATGCCGAATATTACTTGGAATGTGAATTACAACGAAATCGCTAATTCATAAGACCATTTTACAATTCTGGCCCAAGTTAGAAGCAGAGCCAATATTGCAAGATGTCGATAGTCCATATCTCGGAAACTATAAGAGATAATGCAATTTGGCAATCGGCAACGTAATTAGCATGCGGAATATTACTTGGAATGTGAATTGGAGCCGAAATGGCTAATTCATAAGACCATTTTACAATTCTGGCCCAAGTCAGAAGCAGAGCCAATATTGCAAGATGTCGATAGTCCATATCTCGGAAACTATAAGAGATAATGCAATTTGGCAATCGGCAACGTAATTAGCATGCCGAATATTACTTGGAATGTGAATTACAACGAAATCGCTAATTCATAAGACCATTTTACAATTCTGGCCCAAGTTAGAAGCAGAGCCAATATTGCAAGAGGTCGATCGTCCATATCTCAGAAACTATAAGAAATATTGCAATTTGGCAATCGGCAACGTAATTAGCATGCCGAATATTACTTGGAATGTGAATTGGAGCGAAATTGCTAATTCATAAGACCACTTTACAATATTGACCCAAGTTAGAAGCAGAGCCAATATTGTAAAATGTCGATAGTCCATATCTCGGAAACTATAAGAGATAATGCAATTTGGCAATCGGCAACGTAATTAGCATGCCGAATATTACTTGGAATGTGAATTACAACGAAATCGCTAATTCGTAAGACCATTTTACAATTCTGGCCCAAGTTAGAAGCAGAGCCAATATTGCAAGATGTTGATAGTCCATATCTCGGAAACTATAAGAGATAATGCAATTTGGCAATCGGCAACATAATTAGCATGCCGAATATTACTTGGAATGTGAATTGGAGCGAAATTGCTAATTCATAAGACCATTTTACAATTTTGACCCAAGTTAGAAGCAGAGCCAATATTGTAAAATGTCGATGGTCCATATCTCGGAATCTATAAGAGATAATGCAATTTGGCCATCGGCAGTGTAATTAGCATGCCGAATATTACTTGGAATGTGAATTACAACGAAATCGCTAATTCATAAGACCATTTTACAATTTTGACCCAAGTTAGAAGCAGAGCCAATATTGCAAGATGTCGATAGTCCATATCTCGGAAACTATAAGAGATAATGCAATTTGGCAATCGGCAACGTAATTAGCATGCCGAATATTACTTGGAATGTGAATTACAACAAAATCGCTAATTCATAAGACCATTTTACAATTTTGACCCAAGTTAGAAGCAGAGCCAATATTGTAAAATGTCGATAGTCCATATCTCGGAAACTATAAGAGATAATGCAATTTGGCAATCGGCAACGTAATTAGCATGCCGAATATTACTTGGAATGTGAATTACAACGAAATCGCTAATTCATAAGACCATTTTACAATTCTGGCCCAAGTTAGAAGCAGAGCCAATATTGCAAGATGTCGATAGTCCATATCTCAGAAACTATAAGAGATAATGCAATTTGGCAATCGGCAACGTAATTAGCATGCCGAATATTACTTGGAATGTGAATTACTACGAAATCGCTAATTCATACGACCATTTTACAATTCTGGCCCAAGTTAGAAGCAGAGCCAATATTGTAAGATGTCGATAGTCCATATCTCAGAAACTATAAGAGATAATGCAATTTGGCAATCGGCAACGTAATTAGCATGCCGAATATTACTTGGAATGTGAATTGGAGCGAAATTGCTAATTCATAAGACCACTTTACAATTTTGACCCAAGTTAGAAGCAGAGCCAATATTGTAAAATGTCGATAGTCCATATCTCGGAAACTATAAGAGATAATGCAATTTGGCAATCGGCAACGTAATTAGCATGCCGAATATTACTTGGAATGTGAATTACAACGAAATCGCTAATTCATAAGACCATTTTACAATTCTGGCCCAAGTTAGAAGCAGAGCCAATATTGCAAGATGTCGATAGTCCATATCTCGGAAACTATAAGAGATAATGCAATTTGGCAATCGGCAACGTAATTAGCATGCGGAATATTACTTGGAATGTGAATTGGAGCCGAAATGGCTAATTCATAAGACCATTTTACAATTCTGGCCCAAGTTAGAAGCAGAGCCAATATTGTAAAATGTCGATAGTCCATATCTCGGAAACTATAAGAGATAATGCAATTTGGCAATCGGCAACGTAATTAGCATGCCGAATATTACTTGGAATGTGAATTACAACGAAATCGCTAATTCATAAGACCATTTTACAATTCTGGCCCAAGTTAGAAGCAGAGCCAATATTGTAAGATGTCGATAGTCCATATCTCAGAAACTATAAAAGATAATGCAATTTGGCAATCGGCAACGTAATTAGCATGCCGAATATTACTTGGAATGTGAATTGAAGCGAAATTGCTAATTCATAAAACCATTTTACAATTTTGACCCAAGTTAGAAGCAGAGCCAATATTGTAAAATGTCGATGGTCCATATCTCGGAAACTATAAGAGATAATGCAATTTGGCCATCGGCAGTGTAATTAGCATGCCGAATATTACTTGGAATGTGAATTACAACGAAATCGCTAATTCATAAGACCATTTTACAATTTTGACCCAAGTTAGAAGCAGAGCCAATATTGCAAGATGTCGATAGTCCATATCTCGGAAACTATAAGAGATAATGCAATTTGGCAATCGGCAACGTAATTAGCATGCCGAATATTACTTGGAATGTGAATTACAACGAAATCGCTAATTCATAAGACCATTTTACAATTCTGGCCCAAGTTAGAAGCAGAGCCAATATTGCAAGATGTCGATAGTCCATATCTCGGAAACTATAAGAGATAATGCAATTTGGCAATTGGCAACGTAATTAGCATGCCGAATATTACTTGGAATGTGAATTACAACGAAATCGCTAATTCATAAGACCATTTTACAATTCTGGCCCAAGTTAGAAGCAGAGCCAATATTGCAAGATGTCGATAGTCCATATCTCGGAAACTATAAGAGATAATGCAATTTGGCAATCGGCAACGTAATTAGCATGCCGAATATTACTTGGAATGTGAATTACAACGAAATCGCTAATTCATAAGACCATTTTACAATTCTGGCCCAAGTTAGAAGCAGAGCCAATATTGCAAGATGTCGATAGTCCATATCTCGGAAACTATAAGAGATAATGCAATTTGGCAATCGGCAACGTAATTAGCATGCGGAATATTACTTGGAATGTGAATTGGAGCCGAAATGGCTAATTCATAAGACCATTTTACAATTCTGGCCCAAGTTAGAAGCAGAGCCAATATTGTAAAATGTCGATAGTCCATATCTCGGAAACTATAAGAGATAATGCAATTTGGCAATCGGCAACGTAATTAGCATGCCGAATATTACTTGGAATGTGAATTACAACGAAATCGCTAATTCATAAGACCATTTTACAATTCTGGCCCAAGTTAGAAGCAGAGCCAATATTGCAAGATGTCGATAGTCCATATCTCAGAAACTATAAGAGATAATGCAATTTGGCAATCGGCAACGTAATTAGCATGCCGAATATTACTTGGAATGTGAATTACAACGAAATCGCTAATTCATAAGACCATTTTACAATTCTGGCCCAAGTTAGAAGCAGAGCCAATATTGCAAGATGTCGATAGTCCATATCTCAGAAACTATAAGAGATAATGCAATTTGGCAATCGGCAACGTAATTAGCATGCCGAATATTACTTGGAATGTGAATTGGAGCGAAATTGCTAATTCATAAGACCATTTTACAATTTTGACCCAAGTTAGAAGCAGAGCCAATATTGTAAAATGTCGATGGTCCATATCTCGGAAACTATAAGAGATAATGCAATTTGGCCATCGGCAGTGTAATTAGCATGCCGAATATTACTTGGAATATGAATTACAACGAAATCGCTAATTCATAAGACCATTTTACAATTTTGACCCAAGTTAGAAGCAGAGCCAATATTGCAAGATGTCGATCGTCCATATCTCGGAAACTATAAGAGATAATGCAATTTGGCAATCGGCAACGTAATTAGCATGCCGAATATTACTTGGAATGTGAATTACAACGAAATCGCTAATTCATAAGACCATTTTACAATTCTGGCCCAAGTTAGAAGCAGAGCCAATATTGCAAGATGTCGATAGTCCATATCTCAGAAACTATAAGAGATAATGCAATTTGGCAATCGGCAACGTAATTAGCATGCCGAATATTACTTGGAATGTGAATTACAACGAAATCGCTAATTCATAAGACCATTTTACAATTCTGGCCCAAGTTAGAAGCAGAGCCAATATTGCAAGATGTCGATAGTCCATATCTCAGAAACTATAAGAGATAATGCAATTTGGCAATCGGCAACGTAATTAGCATGCCGAATATTACTTGGAATGTGAATTGGAGCGAAATTGCTAATTCATAAGACCATTTTACAATTTTGACCCAAGTTAGAAGCAGAGCCAATATTGTAAAATGTCGATGGTCCATATCTCGGAAACTATAAGAGATAATGCAATTTGGCCATCGGCAGTGTAATTAGCATGCCGAATATTACTTGGAATATGAATTACAACGAAATCGCTAATTCATAAGACCATTTTACAATTTTGACCCAAGTTAGAAGCAGAGCCAATATTGCAAGATGTCGATCGTCCATATCTCGGAAACTATAAGAGATAATGCAATTTGGCAATCGGCAACGTAATTAGCATGCCGAATATTACTTGGAATGTGAATTACAACAAAGTCGCTAATTCATAAGACCATTTTACAATTTTGACCCAAGCTAGAAGCAGAGCCAATATTGTAAAATGTCGATAGTCCATATCTCGGAAACTATAAGAGATAATGCAATTTGGCAATCGGCAACGTAATTAGCATGCCGAATATTACTTGGAATGTGAATTACAACGAAATCGCTAATTCATAAGACCATTTTACAATTCTGGCCCAAGTTAGAAGCAGAGCCAATATTGCAAGATGTCGATAGTCCATATCTCGGAAACTATAAGAGATAATGCAATTTGGCAATCGGCAACGTAATTAGCATGCGGAATATTACTTGGAATGTGAATTGGAGCCGAAATGGCTAATTCATAAGACCATTTTACAATTCTGGCCCAAGTCAGAAGCAGAGCCAATATTGCAAGATGTCGATAGTCCATATCTCGGAAACTATAAGAGATAATGCAATTTGGCAATCGGCAACGTAATTAGCATGCCGAATATTACTTGGAATGTGAATTACAACGAAATCGCTAATTCATAAGACCATTTTACAATTCTGGCCCAAGTTAGAAGCAGAGCCAATATTGCAAGAGGTCGATCGTCCATATCTCAGAAACTATAAGAAATATTGCAATTTGGCAATCGGCAACGTAATTAGCATGCCGAATATTACTTGGAATGTGAATTGGAGCGAAATTGCTAATTCATAAGACCACTTTACAATATTGACCCAAGTTAGAAGCAGAGCCAATATTGTAAAATGTCGATAGTCCATATCTCGGAAACTATAAGAGATAATGCAATTTGGCAATCGGCAACGTAATTAGCATGCCGAATATTACTTGGAATGTGAATTACAACGAAATCGCTAATTCGTAAGACCATTTTACAATTCTGGCCCAAGTTAGAAGCAGAGCCAATATTGCAAGATGTTGATAGTCCATATCTCGGAAACTATAAGAGATAATGCAATTTGGCAATCGGCAACATAATTAGCATGCCGAATATTACTTGGAATGTGAATTGGAGCGAAATTGCTAATTCATAAGACCATTTTACAATTTTGACCCAAGTTAGAAGCAGAGCCAATATTGTAAAATGTCGATGGTCCATATCTCGGAATCTATAAGAGATAATGCAATTTGGCCATCGGCAGTGTAATTAGCATGCCGAATATTACTTGGAATGTGAATTACAACGAAATCGCTAATTCATAAGACCATTTTACAATTTTGACCCAAGTTAGAAGCAGAGCCAATATTGCAAGATGTCGATAGTCCATATCTCGGAAACTATAAGAGATAATGCAATTTGGCAATCGGCAACGTAATTAGCATGCCGAATATTACTTGGAATGTGAATTACAACAAAATCGCTAATTCATAAGACCATTTTACAATTTTGACCCAAGTTAGAAGCAGAGCCAATATTGTAAAATGTCGATAGTCCATATCTCGGAAACTATAAGAGATAATGCAATTTGGCAATCGGCAACGTAATTAGCATGCCGAATATTACTTGGAATGTGAATTACAACGAAATCGCTAATTCATAAGACCATTTTACAATTCTGGCCCAAGTTAGAAGCAGAGCCAATATTGCAAGATGTCGATAGTCCATATCTCAGAAACTATAAGAGATAATGCAATTTGGCAATCGGCAACGTAATTAGCATGCCGAATATTACTTGGAATGTGAATTACTACGAAATCGCTAATTCATACGACCATTTTACAATTCTGGCCCAAGTTAGAAGCAGAGCCAATATTGTAAGATGTCGATAGTCCATATCTCAGAAACTATAAGAGATAATGCAATTTGGCAATCGGCAACGTAATTAGCATGCCGAATATTACTTGGAATGTGAATTGGAGCGAAATTGCTAATTCATAAGACCACTTTACAATTTTGACCCAAGTTAGAAGCAGAGCCAATATTGTAAAATGTCGATAGTCCATATCTCGGAAACTATAAGAGATAATGCAATTTGGCAATCGGCAACGTAATTAGCATGCCGAATATTACTTGGAATGTGAATTACAACGAAATCGCTAATTCATAAGACCATTTTACAATTCTGGCCCAAGTTAGAAGCAGAGCCAATATTGCAAGATGTCGATAGTCCATATCTCGGAAACTATAAGAGATAATGCAATTTGGCAATCGGCAACGTAATTAGCATGCGGAATATTACTTGGAATGTGAATTGGAGCCGAAATGGCTAATTCATAAGACCATTTTACAATTCTGGCCCAAGTTAGAAGCAGAGCCAATATTGTAAAATGTCGATAGTCCATATCTCGGAAACTATAAGAGATAATGCAATTTGGCAATCGGCAACGTAATTAGCATGCCGAATATTACTTGGAATGTGAATTACAACGAAATCGCTAATTCATAAGACCATTTTACAATTCTGGCCCAAGTTAGAAGCAGAGCCAATATTGTAAGATGTCGATAGTCCATATCTCAGAAACTATAAAAGATAATGCAATTTGGCAATCGGCAACGTAATTAGCATGCCGAATATTACTTGGAATGTGAATTGAAGCGAAATTGCTAATTCATAAAACCATTTTACAATTTTGACCCAAGTTAGAAGCAGAGCCAATATTGTAAAATGTCGATGGTCCATATCTCGGAAACTATAAGAGATAATGCAATTTGGCCATCGGCAGTGTAATTAGCATGCCGAATATTACTTGGAATGTGAATTACAACGAAATCGCTAATTCATAAGACCATTTTACAATTTTGACCCAAGTTAGAAGCAGAGCCAATATTGCAAGATGTCGATAGTCCATATCTCGGAAACTATAAGAGATAATGCAATTTGGCAATCGGCAACGTAATTAGCATGCCGAATATTACTTGGAATGTGAATTACAACGAAATCGCTAATTCATAAGACCATTTTACAATTCTGGCCCAAGTTAGAAGCAGAGCCAATATTGCAAGATGTCGATAGTCCATATCTCGGAAACTATAAGAGATAATGCAATTTGGCAATTGGCAACGTAATTAGCATGCCGAATATTACTTGGAATGTGAATTACAACGAAATCGCTAATTCATAAGACCATTTTACAATTCTGGCCCAAGTTAGAAGCAGAGCCAATATTGCAAGATGTCGATAGTCCATATCTCAGAAACTATAAGAGATAATGCAATTTGGCAATCGGCAACGTAATTAGCATGCCGAATATTACTTGGAATGTGAATTGGAGCGAAATCGCTAATTCATAAGACCATTTTACAATTTTGACCCAAGTTAGAAGCAGAGCCAATATTGTAAAATGTCGATGGTCCATATCTCGGAAACTATAAGAGATAATGCAATTTGGCCATCGGCAGTGTAATTAGCATGCCGAATATTACTTGGAATATGAATTACAACGAAATCGCTAATTCATAAGACCATTTTACAATTTTGACCCAAGTTAGAAGCAGAGCCAATATTGCAAGATGTCGATCGTCCATATCTCGGAAACTATAAGAGATAATGCAATTTGGCAATCGGCAACGTAATTAGCATGCCGAATATTACTTGGAATGTGAATTACAACAAAGTCGCTAATTCATAAGACCATTTTACAATTTTGACCCAAGCTAGAAGCAGAGCCAATATTGTAAAATGTCGATAGTCCATATCTCGGAAACTATAAGAGATAATGCAATTTGGCAATCGGCAACGTAATTAGCATGCCGAATATTACTTGGAATGTGAATTACAACGAAATCGCTAATTCATAAGACCATTTTACAATTCTGGCCCAAGTTAGAAGCAGAGCCAATATTGCAAGATGTCGATAGTCCATATCTCGGAAACTATAAGAGATAATGCAATTTGGCAATCGGCAACGTAATTAGCATGCGGAATATTACTTGGAATGTGAATTGGAGCCGAAATGGCTAATTCATAAGACCATTTTACAATTCTGGCCCAAGTCAGAAGCAGAGCCAATATTGCAAGATGTCGATAGTCCATATCTCGGAAACTATAAGAGATAATGCAATTTGGCAATCGGCAACGTAATTAGCATGCCGAATATTACTTGGAATGTGAATTACAACGAAATCGCTAATTCATAAGACCATTTTACAATTCTGGCCCAAGTTAGAAGCAGAGCCAATATTGCAAGAGGTCGATCGTCCATATCTCAGAAACTATAAGAAATATTGCAATTTGGCAATCGGCAACGTAATTAGCATGCCGAATATTACTTGGAATGTGAATTGGAGCGAAATTGCTAATTCATAAGACCACTTTACAATATTGACCCAAGTTAGAAGCAGAGCCAATATTGTAAAATGTCGATAGTCCATATCTCGGAAACTATAAGAGATAATGCAATTTGGCAATCGGCAACGTAATTAGCATGCCGAATATTACTTGGAATGTGAATTACAACGAAATCGCTAATTCGTAAGACCATTTTACAATTCTGGCCCAAGTTAGAAGCAGAGCCAATATTGCAAGATGTTGATAGTCCATATCTCGGAAACTATAAGAGATAATGCAATTTGGCAATCGGCAACATAATTAGCATGCCGAATATTACTTGGAATGTGAATTGGAGCGAAATTGCTAATTCATAAGACCATTTTACAATTTTGACCCAAGTTAGAAGCAGAGCCAATATTGTAAAATGTCGATGGTCCATATCTCGGAATCTATAAGAGATAATGCAATTTGGCCATCGGCAGTGTAATTAGCATGCCGAATATTACTTGGAATGTGAATTACAACGAAATCGCTAATTCATAAGACCATTTTACAATTTTGACCCAAGTTAGAAGCAGAGCCAATATTGCAAGATGTCGATAGTCCATATCTCGGAAACTATAAGAGATAATGCAATTTGGCAATCGGCAACGTAATTAGCATGCCGAATATTACTTGGAATGTGAATTACAACAAAATCGCTAATTCATAAGACCATTTTACAATTTTGACCCAAGTTAGAAGCAGAGCCAATATTGTAAAATGTCGATAGTCCATATCTCGGAAACTATAAGAGATAATGCAATTTGGCAATCGGCAACGTAATTAGCATGCCGAATATTACTTGGAATGTGAATTACAACGAAATCGCTAATTCATAAGACCATTTTACAATTCTGGCCCAAGTTAGAAGCAGAGCCAATATTGCAAGATGTCGATAGTCCATATCTCAGAAACTATAAGAGATAATGCAATTTGGCAATCGGCAACGTAATTAGCATGCCGAATATTACTTGGAATGTGAATTACTACGAAATCGCTAATTCATACGACCATTTTACAATTCTGGCCCAAGTTAGAAGCAGAGCCAATATTGTAAGATGTCGATAGTCCATATCTCAGAAACTATAAGAGATAATGCAATTTGGCAATCGGCAACGTAATTAGCATGCCGAATATTACTTGGAATGTGAATTGCAGCGAAATTGCTAATTCATAAGACCATTTTACAATTTTGACCCAAGTTAGAAGCAGAGCCAATATTGTAAAATGTCGATAGTCCATATCTCGGAAACTATAAGAGATAATGCAATTTGGCAATCGGCAACGTAATTAGCATGCCGAATATTACTTGGAATGTGAATTACAACGAAATCGCTAATTCATAAGACCATTTTACAATTCTGGCCCAAGTTAGAAGCAGAGCCAATATTGCAAGATGTCGATAGTCCATATCTCGGAAACTATAAGAGATAATGCAATTTGGCAATCGGCAACGTAATTAGCATGCGGAATATTACTTGGAATGTGAATTGGAGCCGAAATGGCTAATTCATAAGACCATTTTACAATTCTGGCCCAAGTTAGAAGCAGAGCCAATATTGTAAAATGTCGATAGTCCATATCTCGGAAACTATAAGAGATAATGCAATTTGGCAATCGGCAACGTAATTAGCATGCCGAATATTACTTGGAATGTGAATTACAACGAAATCGCTAATTCATAAGACCATTTTACAATTCTGGCCCAAGTTAGAAGCAGAGCCAATATTGTAAGATGTCGATAGTCCATATCTCAGAAACTATAAAAGATAATGCAATTTGGCAATCGGCAACGTAATTAGCATGCCGAATATTACTTGGAATGTGAATTGAAGCGAAATTGCTAATTCATAAAACCATTTTACAATTTTGACCCAAGTTAGAAGCAGAGCCAATATTGTAAAATGTCGATGGTCCATATCTCGGAAACTATAAGAGATAATGCAATTTGGCCATCGGCAGTGTAATTAGCATGCCGAATATTACTTGGAATGTGAATTACAACGAAATCGCTAATTCATAAGACCATTTTACAATTTTGACCCAAGTTAGAAGCAGAGCCAATATTGCAAGATGTCGATAGTCCATATCTCGGAAACTATAAGAGATAATGCAATTTGGCAATCGGCAACGTAATTAGCATGCCGAATATTACTTGGAATGTGAATTACAACGAAATCGCTAATTCATAAGACCATTTTACAATTCTGGCCCAAGTTAGAAGCAGAGCCAATATTGCAAGATGTCGATAGTCCATATCTCGGAAACTATAAGAGATAATGCAATTTGGCAATTGGCAACGTAATTAGCATGCCGAATATTACTTGGAATGTGAATTACAACGAAATCGCTAATTCATAAGACCATTTTACAATTCTGGCCCAAGTTAGAAGCAGAGCCAATATTGCAAGATGTCGATAGTCCATATCTCGGAAACTATAAGAGATAATGCAATTTGGCAATCGGCAACGTAATTAGCATGCCGAATATTACTTGGAATGTGAATTACAACGAAATCGCTAATTCATAAGACCATTTTACAATTCTGGCCCAAGTTAGAAGCAGAGCCAATATTGCAAGATGTCGATAGTCCATATCTCGGAAACTATAAGAGATAATGCAATTTGGCAATCGGCAACGTAATTAGCATGCCGAATATTACTTGGAATGTGAATTACAACGAAATCGCTAATTCATAAGACCATTTTACAATTCTGGCCCAAGTTAGAAGCAGAGCCAATATTGCAAGATGTCGATAGTCCATATCTCGGAAACTATAAGAGATAATGCAATTTGGCAATCGGCAACGTAATTAGCATGCCGAATATTACTTGGAATGTGAATTACAACGAAATCGCTAATTCATAAGACCATTTTACAATTCTGGCCCAAGTTAGAAGCAGAGCCAATATTGCAAGATGTCGATAGTCCATATCTCGGAAACTATAAGACATAATGCAATTTGGCAATCGGCAACGTAATTAGCATGCCGAATATTACTTGGAATGTGAATTGGAGCGAAATCGCTAATTCATAAGACCACTTTACAATTTTGACCCAAGTTAGAAGCAGAGCCAATATTGTAAAATGTCGATAGTCCATATCTCGGAAACTATAAGAGATAATGCAATTTGGCAATCGGCAACCTAATTAGCATGCCGAATATTACTTGGAATGTGAATTACAACGAAATCGCTAATTCATAAGACCATTTTACAATTCTGGCCCAAGTTAGAAGCAGAGCCAATATTGCAAGATGTCGATAGTCCATATCTCGGAAACTATAAGAGATAATGCAATTTGGCAATCGGCAATGTAATTAGCATGCCGAATATTACTTGGAATGTGAATTACTACGAAATCGCTAATTCATAAGACCATTTTACAATTCTGGCCCAAGTTGGAAGCAGAGCCAATATTGCAAGATGTCGATAGTCCATATCTCAGAAACTATAAGAGATAATGCAATTTGGCAATCGGCAACGTAATTAGCATGCCGAATATTACTTGGAATGTGAATTGGAGCGAAATTGCTAATTCATAAGACCACTTTACAATTTTGACCCAAGTTAGAAGCAGAGCCAATATTGTAAAATGTCGATAGTCCATATCTCGGAAACTATAAGAGATAATGCAATTTGGCAATCGGCAACGTAATTAGCATGCCGAATATTTCTTGGAATGTGAATTACAACGAAATCGCTAATTCATAAGACCATTTTACAATTCTGGCCCAAGTTAGAAGCAGAGTCAATATTGCAAGATGTCGATAGTCCATATCTCGGAAACTATAAGAGATAATGCAATTTGGCAATCGGCAACGTAATTAGCATGCGGAATATTACTTGGAATGTGAATTGGAGCCGCAATGGCTAATTCATAAGACCATTTTACAATTCTGGCCCAAGTTAGAAGCAGAGCCAATATTGCAAGATGTCGATAGTCCATATCTCGGAAACTATAAGAGATAATGCAATTTGGCAATCGGCAACGTAATTAGCATGCCGAATATTACTTGGAATGTGAATTACAACGAAATCGCTAATTCATAAGACCATTTTACAATTCTGGCCCAAGTTAGAAGCAGAGCCAATATTGCAAGATGTCGATAGTCCATATCTCAGAAACTATAAAAGATAATGCAATTTGGCAATCGGCAACGTAATTAGCATGCCGAATATTACTTGGAATGTGAATTGAAGCGAAATTGCTAATTCATAAAACCATTTTACAATTTTGACCCAAGTTAGAAGCAGAGCCAATATTGCAAGATGTCGATAGTCCATAGATCGATGGACGAACCTCTCGGAAACTATAAGAGATAATGCAATTTGGCAATCGGCAACGTAATTAGCATGCCGAATATTACTTGGAATGTGAATTACAACGAAATCGCTAATTCATAAGACCATTTTACAATTCTGGCCCAAGTTAGAAGCAGAGCCAATATTGCAAGATGTCGATAGTCCATATCTCGGAAACTATAAGAGATAATGCAATTTGGCAATCGGCAACGTAATTAGCATGCCGAATATTACTTGGAATGTGAATTACAACGAAATCGCTAATTCATAAGACCATTTTACCATTCTGGCCCAAGTTAGAAGCAGAGCCAATATTGCAAGATGTCGATAGTCCATATCTCGGAAACTATAAGACATAATGCAATTTGGCAATCGGCAACGTAATTAGCATGCCGAATATTACTTGGAATGTGAATTGGAGCGAAATCGCTAATTCATAAGACCACTTTACAATTTTGACCCAAGTTAGAAGCAGAGCCAATATTGTAAAATTTCGATAGTCCATATCTCGGAAACTATAAGAGATAATGCAATTTGGCAATCGGCAACGTAATTAGCATGCCGAATATTACTTGGAATGTGAATTACAACGAAATCGCTAATTCATAAGACCATTTTACAATTCTGGCCCAAGTTAGAAGCAGAGCCAATATTGCAAGATGTCGATAGTCCATATCTCGGAAACTATAAGAGATAATGCAATTTGGCAATCGGCAATGTAATTAGCATGCCGAATATTACTTGGAATGTGAATTACAACGAAATCGCTAATTCATAAGACCATTTTACAATTCTGGCCCAAGTTAGAAGCAGAGCCAATATTGCAAGATGTCGATAGTCCATATCTCGGAAACTATAAGAGATAATGCAATTTGGCAATCGGCAACGTAATTAGCATGCCGAATATTACTTGGAATGTGAATTACAACGAAATCGCTAATTCATAAGACCATTTTACAATTCTGGCCCATGTTAGAAGCAGAGCCAATATTGCAAGATGTCGATAGTCCATATCTCGGAAACTATAAGAGATAATGCAATTTGGCAATCGGCAACGTAATTAGCATGCCGAATATTACTTGGAATGTGAATTACAACGAAATCGCTAATTCATAAGACCATTTTACAATTCTGGCCCAAGTTAGAAGCAGAGCCAATATTGCAAGATGTCGATAGTCCATATCTCGGAAACTATAAGAGATAATGCAATTTGGCAATCGGCAACGTAATTAGCATGCCGAATATTACTTGGAATGTGAATTGGAGCGAAATCGCTAATTCATAAGACCACTTTACAATTTTGACCCAAGTTAGAAGCAGAGCCAATATTGTAAAATGTCGATAGTCCATATCTCGGAAACTATAAGAGATAATGCAATTTGGCAATCGGCAACGTAATTAGCATGCCGAATATTACTTGGAATGTGAATTACAACGAAATCGCTAATTCATAAGACCATTTTACAATTCTGGCCCAAGTTAGAAGCAGAGCCAATATTGCAAGATGTCGATAGTCCATATCTCGGAAACTATAAGAGATAATGCAATTTGGCAATCGGCAACGTAATTAGCATGCGGAATATTACTTGGAATGTGAATTGGAGCCGAAATGGCTAATTCATAAGACCATTTTACAATTCTGGCCCAAGTTAGAAGCAGAGCCAATATTGCAAGATGTCGATAGTCCATATCTCGGAAACTATAAGAGATAATGCAATTTGGCAATCGGCAACGTAATTAGCATGCCGAATCTTACTTGGAATGTGAATTACAACGAAATCGCTAATTCATAAGACCATTTTACAATTCTGGCCCAAGTTAGAAGCAGAGCCAATATTGCAAGATGTCGATAGTCCATATCTCGGAAACTATAAGAGATAATGCAATTTGGCAATCGGCAACGTAATTAGCATGCCGAATATTACTTGGAATGTGAATTACAACGAAATCGCTAATTCATAAGACCATTTTACAATTCTGGCCCAAGTTAGAAGCAGAGCCAATATTGCAAGATGTCGATAGTCCATATCTCAGAAACTATAAGAGATAATGCAATTTGGCAATCGGCAACGTAATTAGCATGCCGAATATTACTTGGAATGTGAATTGGAGCGAAATTGCTAATTCATAAGACCATTTTACAATTTTGACCCAAGTTAGAAGCAGAGCCAATATTGTAAAATGTCGATGGTCCATATCTCGGAAACTATAAGAGATAATGCAATTTGGCCATCGGCAGTGTAATTAGCATGCCGAATATTACTTGGAATGTGAATTACAACGAAATCGCTAATTCATAAGACCATTTTACAATTTTGACCCAAGTTAGAAGCAGAGCCAATATTGCAAGATGTCGATAGTCCATATCTCGGAAACTATAAGAGATAATGCAATTTGGCAATCGGCAACGTAATTAGCATGCCGAATATTACTTGGAATGTGAATTACAACAAAATCGCTAATTCATAAGACCATTTTACAATTTTGACCCAAGTTAGAAGCAGAGCCAATATTGTAAAATGTCGATAGTCCATATCTCGGAAACTATAAGAGATAATGCAATTTGGCAATCGGCAACGTAATTAGCATGCCGAATATTACTTGGAATGTGAATTACAACGAAATCGCTAATTCATAAGACCATTTTACAATTCTGGCCCAAGTTAGAAGCAGAGCCAATATTGCAAGATGTCGATAGTCCATATCTCGGAAACTATAAGAGATAATGCAATTTGGCAATCGGCAACGTAATTAGCATGCGGAATATTACTTGGAATGTGAATTGGAGCCGAAATGGCTAATTCATAAGACCATTTTACAATTCTGGCCCAAGTTAGAAGCAGAGCCAATATTGCAAGATGTCGATAGTCCATATCTCGGGAACTATAAGAGATAATGCAATTTGGCAATCGGCAACGTAATTAGCATGCCGAATATTACTTGGAATGTGAATTACAACGAAATCGCTAATTCATAAGACCATTTTACAATTCTGGCCCAAGTTAGAAGCAGAGCCAATATTGTAAAATGTCGATAGTCCATATCTCGGAAACTATAAGAGATAATGCAATTTGGCAATCGGCAACGTAATTAGCATGCCGAATATTACTTGGAATGTGAATTACAACGAAATCGCTAATTCATAAGACCATTTTACAATTCTGGCCCAAGTTAGAAGCAGAGCCAATATTGCAAGATGTCGATAGTCCATATCTCGGAAACTATAAGAGATAATGCAATTTGGCAATCGGCAACGTAATTAGCATGCGGAATATTACTTGGAATGTGAATTGGAGCGAAATGGCTAATTCATAAGACCATTTTACAATTCTGGCCCAAGTTAGAAGCAGAGCCAATATTGCAAGATGTCGATAGTCCATATCTCGGAAACTATAAGAGATAATGCAATTTGGCAATCGGCAACGTAATTAGCATGCCGAATATTACTTGGAATGTGAATTACAACGAAATCGCTAATTCATAAGACCATTTTACAATTCTGGCCCAAGTTAGAAGCAGAGCCAATATTGCAAGATGTCGATAGTCCATATCTCGGAAACTATAAGAGATAATGCAATTTGGCAATCGGCAACGTAATTAGCATGCCGAATATTACTTGGAATGTGAATTACAACGAAATCGCTAATTCATAAGACCATTTTACAATTCTGGCCCAAGTTAGAAGCAGAGCCAATATTGCAAGATGTCGATAGTCCATATCTCAGAAACTATAAGAGATAATGCAATTTGGCAATCGGCAACGTAATTAGCATGCCGAATATTACTTGGAATGTGAATTGGAGCGAAATTGCTAATTCATAAGACCATTTTACAATTTTGACCCAAGTTAGAAGCAGAGCCAATATTGTAAAATGTCGATGGTCCATATCTCGGAAACTATAAGAGATAATGCAATTTGGCCATCGGCAGTGTAATTAGCATGCCGAATATTACTTGGAATGTGAATTACAACGAAATCGCTAATTCATAAGACCATTTTACAATTTTGACCCAAGTTAGAAGCAGAGCCAATATTGCAAGATGTCGATAGTCCATATCTCGGAAACTATAAGAGATAATGCAATTTGGCAATCGGCAACGTAATTAGCATGCCGAATATTACTTGGAATGTGTATTACAACAAAATCGCTAATTCATAAGACCATTTTACAATTTTGACCCAAGTTAGAAGCAGAGCCAATATTGTAAAATGTCGATAGTCCATATCTCGGAAACTATAAGAGATAATGCAATTTGGCAATCGGCAACGTAATTAGCATGCCGAATATTACTTGGAATGTGAATTACAACGAAATCGCTAATTCATAAGACCATTTTACAATTCTGGCCCAAGTTAGAAGCAGAGCCAATATTGCAAGATGTCGATAGTCCATATCTCGGAAACTATAAGAGATAATGCAATTTGGCAATCGGCAACGTAATTAGCATGCGGAATATTACTTGGAATGTGAATTTTAGCCGAAATGGCTAATTCATAAGACCATTTTACAATTCTGGCCCAAGTTAGAAGCAGAGCCAATATTGCAAGATGTCGATAGTCCATATCTCGGAAACTATAAGAGATAATGCAATTTGGCAATCGGCAACGTAATTAGCATGCCGAATATTACTTGGAATGTGAATTACAACGAAATCGCTAATTCATAAGACCATTTTACAATTCTGGCCCAAGTTAGAAGCAGAGCCAATATTGCAAGATATCGATAGTCCATATCTCGGAAACTATAAGAGATAATGCAATTTGGCAATCGGCAACGTAATTAGCATGCCGAATATTACTTGGAATGTGAATTACAACGAAATCGCTAATTCATAAGACGATTTTACAATTCTGACCCAAGTTAGAAGCAGAGCCAATATTGCAAGATGTCGATAGTCCATATCTCAGAAACTATAAGAGATAATGCAATTTGGCAATCGGCAACGTAATTAGCATGCCGAATATTACTTGGAATGTGAATTGGAGCGAAATTGCTAATTCATAAGAACATTTTACAATTTTGACCCAAGTTAGAAACAGAGCCAATATTGTAAAATGTCGATGGTCCATATCTCGGAAACTATAAGAGATAATGCAATTTGGCCATCGGCAGTGTAATTAGCATGCCGAATATTACTTGGAATGTGAATTACAACGAAATCGCTAATTCATAAGACCATTTTACAATTTTGACCCAAGTTAGAAGCAGAGCCAATATTGCAAGATGTCGATAGTCCATATCTCGGAAACTATAAGAGATAATGCAATTTGGCAATCGGCAACGTAATTAGCATGCCGAATATTACTTGGAATGTGAATTACAACAAAATCGCTAATTCATAAGACCATTTTACAATTCTGGCCCAAGTTAGAAGCAGAGCCAATATTGCAAGATGTCGATAGTCCATATCTCGGAAACTATAAGAGATAATGCAATTTGGCAATCGGAAACGTAATTAGCATGCCGAATATTACTTGGAATGTGAACTGGAGCGAAATCGCTAATTCATAAGACCATTTTACAATTTTGACCCAAGTTAGAAGAAGAGCCAATATTGTAAAATGTCGATAGTCCATATCTCGGAAACTATAAGAGATAATGCAATTTGGCAATCGGCAACGTAATTAGCATGCCGAATATTACTTGGAATGTGAATTACAACGAAATCGCTAATTCATAAGACCATTTTACAATTCTGGCTCAAGTTAGAAGCAGAGCCAATATTGCAAGATGTCGATAGTCCATATCTCGGAAACTATAAGAGATAATGCAATCTGGCAATCGGCAACGTAATTAGCACGCCGAATATTACTTGGAATGTGAATTACAACGAAATCGCTAATTCATAAGACCATTTTACAATTCTGGCCCAAGTTAGAAGCAGAGCCAATATTGCAAGATGTCGATAGTCCATATCTCGGAAACTATAAGAGATAATGCAATTTGGCAATCGGCAACGTAATTAGCATGCGGAATATTACTTGGAATGTGAATTGGAGCCGAAATGGCTAATTCATAAGACCATTTTACAATTCTGGCCCAAGTTAGAAGCAGAGCCAATATTGCAAGATGTCGATATTCCATATCTCGGAAACTATAAGAGATAATGCAATTTGGCAATCGGCAACGTAATTAGCATGCCGAATATTACTTGGAATGTGAATTACAACGAAATCGCTAATTCATAAAACCATTTTACAATTCTGGCCCAAGTTAGAAGCAGAGCCAATACTGCAAGATGTCGATAGTCCATATCTCAGAAACTATAAGAGATAATGCAATTTGGCAATCGGCAACGTAATTAGCATGCCGAATATTACTTGGAATGTGAATTGGAGCGAAATCGCTAATTCATAAGACCATTTTACAATTCTGGCCCAAGTTAGAAGCAGAGCCAATATTGCAAGATGTCGATAGTCCATATCTCGGAAACTATAAGAGATAATGCAATTTGGCAATCGGCAACGTAATTAGCATGCCGAATATTACTCGGAATGTGAATTGGAGCGAAATCGCTAATTCATAAGACCACTTTACAATTTTGACCCAAGTTAGAAGCAGAGCCAATATTGCAAGATGTCGATAGTCCATATCTCGGAAACTATAAGAGATAATGCAATTTGGCAATCGGCAACGTAATTAGCATGCCGAATATTACTTGGAATGTGAATTACAACGAAATCGCTAATTCATAAGACCATTTTACAATTCTGGCCCAAGTTAGAAGCAGAGCCAATATTGCAAGATGTCGATAGTCCATATCTCGGAAACTATAAGAGATAATGCAATTTGGCAATCGGCAACGTAATTAGCATGCCGAATATTACTTGGAATGTGAATTACAACGAAATCGCTAATTCATAAAACCATTTTACAATTCTGGCCCAAGTTAGAAGCAGAGCCAATACTGCAAGATGTCGATAGTCCATATCTCAGAAACTATAAGAGATAATGCAATTTGGCAATCGGCAACGTAATTAGCATGCCGAATATTACTTGGAATGTGAATTGGAGCGAAATCGCTAATTCATAAGACCATTTTACAATTCTGGCCCAAGTTAGAAGCAGAGCCAATATTGCAAGATGTCGATAGTCCATATCTCGGAAACTATAAGAGATAATGCAATTTGGCAATCGGCAACGTAATTAGCATGCCGAATATTACTCGGAATGTGAATTGGAGCGAAATCGCTAATTCATAAGACCACTTTACAATTTTGACCCAAGTTAGAAGCAGAGCCAATATTGCAAGATGTCGATAGTCCATATCTCGGAAACTATAAGAGATAATGCAATTTGGCAATCGGCAACGTAATTAGCATGCCGAATATTACTTGGAATGTGAATTACAACGAAATCGCTAATTCATAAGACCATTTTACAATTCTGGCCCAAGTTAGAAGCAGAGCCAATATTGCAAGATGTCGATAGTCCATATCTCAGAAACTATAAGAGATAATGCAATTTGGCAATCGGCAACGTAATTAGCATGCCAAATATTACTTGGAATGTGAATTGGAGCGAAACTGCTAATTCATAAGACCATTTTACAATTTTGACCCAAGTTAGAAGCAGAGCCAATATTGTAAAATGTCGATGGTCCATATCTCGGAAACTATAAGAGATAATGCAATTTGGCCATCGGCAGTGTAATTAGCATGCCGAATATTACTTGGAATGTGAATTACAACGAAATCGCTAATTCATAAGACCATTTTACAATTTTGACCCAAGTTAGAAGCAGAGCCAATATTGCAAGATGTCGATAGTCCATATCTCGGAAACTATAAGAGATAATGCAATTTGGCAATCGGCAACGTAATTAGCATGCCGAATATTACTTGGAATGTGAATTACAACAAAATCGCTAATTCATAAGACCATTTTACAATTCTGGCCCAAGTTAGAAGCAGAGCCAATATTGCAAGATGTCGATAGTCCATATCTCGGAAACTATAAGAGATAATGCAATTTGGCAAACGGCAACGTAATTAGCATGCCGAATATTACTTGGAATGTGAATTACAACGGAATCGCTAATTCAAAAGACCATTTTACAATTCTGGCCCAAGTTAGAAGCAGAGCCAATATTGCAAGATGTCGATAGTCCATATCTCAGAAACTATAAGAGATAATGCAATTTGGCAATCGGCAACGTAATTAGCATGCCGAATATTACTTGGAATGTGAATTGGAGCGAAATTGCTAATTCATAAGACCATTTTACAATTTTGACCCAAGTTAGAAGCAGAGCCAATATTGTAAAATGTCGATGGGCCATATCTCGGAAACTATAAGAGATAATGCAATTTGGCCATCGGCAGTGTAATTAGCATGCCGAATATTACTTGGAATGTGAATTACAACGAAATCGCTAATTCATAAGACCATTTTACAATTTTGACCCAAGTTAGAAGCAGAGCCAATATTGCAAGATGTCGATAGTCCATATCTCGGAAACTATAAGAGATAATGCAATTTGGCAATCGGCAACGTAATTAGCATGCCGAATATTACTTGGAATGTGAATTACAACACAATCGCTAATTCATAAGACCATTTTACAATTCTGGCCCAAGTTAGAAGCAGAGCCAATATTGCAAGATGTCGATAGTCCATATCTCGGAAACTATAAGAGATAATGCAATTTGGCAATCGGCAACGTAATTAGCATGCCGAATATTACTTGGAATGTGAACTGGAGCGAAATCGCTAATTCATAAGACCATTTTACAATTCTGACCCAAGTTAGAAGAAGAGCCAATATTGTAAAATGTCGATAGTCCATATCTCGGAAACTATAAGAGATAATGCAATTTGGCAATCGGCAACGTAATTAGCATGCCGAATATTACTTGGAATGTGAATTACAACGAAATCGCTAATTCATAAGACCATCTTACAATTCTGGCTCAAGTTAGAAGCAGAGCCAATATTGCAAGATGTCGATAGTCCATATCTCGGAAACTATAAGAGATAATGCAATCTGGCAATCAGCAACGTAATTAGCATGCCGAATATTACTTGGAATGTGAATTACAACGAAATCGCTAATTCATAAGACCATTTTACAATTCTGGCCCAAGTTAGAAGCAGAGCCAATATTGCAAGATGTCGATAGTCCATATCTCGGAAACTATAAGAGATAATGCAATTTGGCAATCGGGAACGTAATTAGCATGCGGAATATTACTTGGAATGTGAATTGGAGCCGAAATGGCTAATTCATAAGACCATTTTACAATTCTGGCCCAAGTTAGAAGCAGAGCCAATATAGCAAGATGTCGATAGTCCATATCTCGGAAACTATAAGAGATAATGCAATTTGGCAATCGGCAACGTAATTAGCATGCCGAATATTACTTGGAATGTGAATTACAACGAAATCGCTAATTCATAAGACCATTTTACAATTCTGGCCCAAGTTAGAAGCAGAGCCAATATTGCAAGATGTCGATAGTCCATATCTCGGAAACAATAAGAGATAATGCAATTTGGCAATCGGCAACGTAATTAGCATGCCGAATATTACTTGGAATGTGAATTACAACGAAATCGCTAATTCATAAGACCATTTTACAATTCTGGCCCAAGTTAGAAGCAGAGCCAATATTGCAAGATGTCGATAGTCCATATCTCGGAAACTATAAGAGATAATGCAATTTGGCAATCGGCAACGTAATTAGCATGCCGAATATTACTTGGAATGTGAATTGGAGCGAAATCGCTAATTCATAAGACCACTTTACAATTTTGACCCAAGTTAGAAGCAGAGCCAATATTGCAAGATGTCGATAGTCCATATCTCGGAAACTATAAGAGATAATGCAATTTGGCAGTCGGCAACGTAATTAGCATGCCGAATATTACTTGGAATGTGAATTACAACGAAATCGCTAATTCATAAGACCATTTTACAATTCTGGCCCAAGTTAGAAGCAGAGCCAATATTGCAAGATGTCGATAGTCCATATCTCAGAAACTATAAGAGATAATGCAATTTGGCAATCGGCAACGTAATTAGCATGCCAAATATTACTTGGAATGTGAATTGGAGCGAAACAGCTAATTCATAAGACCATTTTACAATTTTGACCCAAGTTAGAAGCAGAGCCAATATTGTAAAATGTCGATGGTCCATATCTCGGAAACTATAAGAGATAATGCAATTTGGCCATCGGCAGTGTAATTAGCATGCCGAATATTACTTGGAATGTGAATTACAACGAAATTGCTAATTCATAAGACCATTTTACAATTTTGACCCAAGTTAGAAGCAGAGCCAATATTGCAAGATGTCGATAGTCCATATCTCGGAAACTATAAGAGATAATGCAATTTGGCAATCGGCAACGTAATTAGCACGCCGAATATTACTTGGAATGTGAATTACAACAAAATCGCTAATTCATAAGACCATTTTACAATTCTGGCCCAAGTTAGAAGCAGAGCCAATATTGCAAGATGTCGATAGTCCATATCTCGGAAACTATAAGAGATAATGCAATTTGGCAATCGGCAACGTAATTAGCATGCCGAATATTACTTGGAATGTGAATTACAACGAAATCGCTAATTCATAAGACCATTTTACAATTCTGGCCCAAGTTAGAAGCAGAGCCAATATTGCAAGATGTCGATAGTCCATATCTCGGAAACTATAAGAGATAATGCAATTTGGCAAACGGCAACGTAATTAGCATGCCGAATATTACTTGGAATGTGAATTGGAGCGAAATCGCTAATTCATAAGATCACTTTACAATTTTGACCCAAGTTAGAAGCAGAGCCAATATTGTAAAATGTCGATAGTCCATATCTCGTAAACTATAAGAGATAATGCAATTTGGCAATCGGCAACGTAATTAGCATGCCGAATATTACTTGGAATGTGAATTACAACGAAATCGCTAATTCATAAGACCATTTTACAATTCTGGCCCAAGTTAGAAGCAGAGCCAATATTGCAAGATGTCGATAGTCCATATCTCGGAAACTATAAGAGATAATGCAATTTGGCAATGGGCAACGTAATTAGCATGCGGAATATTACTTGGAATGTGAATTGGAGCCGAAATGGCTAATTCATAAGACCATTTTACAATTCTGGCCCAAGTTAGAAGCAGAGCCAATATTGCAAGATGTCGATAGTCCATATCTCGGAAACTATAAGAGATAATGCAATTTGGCAATCGGCGACGTAATTAGCATGCCGAATATTACTTGGAATGTGAATTACAACGAAATCGCTAATTCATAAGACCATTTTACAATTCTGGCCCAAGTTAGAAGCAGAGCCAATATTGCAAGATGTCGATAGTCCATATGTCGGAAACTATAAGAGATAATGCAATTTGGCAATCGGCAACGTAATTAGCATGCCGAATATTACTTGGAATGTGAATTACAACGAAATCGCTAATTCATAAGACCATTTTACTATTCTGGCCCAAGTTAGAAGCAGAGCCAATATTGCAAGATGTCGATCGTCCATATCTCAGAAACTATAAGAGATAATGCAATTTGGCAATCGGCAACGTAATTAGCATGCCGAATATTACTTGGAATGTGAATTGGAGCGAAATTGCTAATTCATAAGACCATTTTACAATTTTGACCCAAGTTAGAAGCAGAGCCAATATTGTAAAATGTCGATGGTCCATATCTCGGAAACTATAAGAGATAATGCAATTTGGCCATCGGCAGTGTAATTAGCATGCCGAATATTACTTGGAATGTGAATTACAACGAAATCGCTAATTCATAAGACCATTTTACAATTTTGACCCAAGTTAGAAGCAGAGCCAATATTGCAAGATGTCGATAGTCCATATCTCGGAAACTATAAGAGATAATGCAATTTGGCAATCGGCAACGTAATTAGCATGCCGAATATTACTTGGAATGTGAATTACAACAAAATCGCTAATTCATAAGACCATTTTACAATTCTGGCCCAAGTTAGAAACAGAGCCAATATTGCAAGATGTCGATAGTCCATATCTCGGAAACTATAAGAGATAATGCAATTTGGCAATCGGCAACGTAATTAGCATGCCGAATATTACTCGGAATGTGAATTGGAGCGAAATCGCTAATTCATAAGACCACTTTACAATTTTGACCCAAGTTAGAAGCAGAGCCAATATTGCAAGATGTCGATAGTCCATATCTCGGAAACTATAAGAGATAATGCAATTTGGCAATCGGCAACGTAATTAGCATGCCGAATATTACTTGGAATGTGAATTACAACGAAATCGCTAATTCATAAGACCATTTTACAATTCTGGCCCAAGTTAGAAGCAGAGCCAATATTGCAAGATGTCGATAGTCCATATCTCAGAAACTATAAGAGATAATGCAATTTGGCAATCGGCAACGTAATTAGCATGCCAAATATTACTTGGAATGTGAATTGGAGCGAAACTGCTAATTCATAAGACCATTTTACAATTTTGACCCAAGTTAGAAGCAGAGCCAATATTGTAAAATGTCGATGGTCCATATCTCGGAAACTATAAGAGATAATGCAATTTGGCCATCGGCAGTGTAATTAGCATGCCGAATATTACTTGGAATGTGAATTACAACGAAATCGCTAATTCATAAGACCATTTTACAATTTTGACCCAAGTTAGAAGCAGAGCCAATATTGCAAGATGTCGATAGTCCATATCTCGGAAACTATAAGAGATAATGCAATTTGGCAATCGGCAACGTAATTAGCATGCCGAATATTACTTGGAATGTGAATTACAACAAAATCGCTAATTCATAAGACCATTTTACAATTCTGGCCCAAGTTAGAAGCAGAGCCAATATTGCAAGATGTCGATAGTCCATATCTCGGAAACTATAAGAGATAATGCAATTTGGCAAACGGCAACGTAATTAGCATGCCGAATATTACTTGGAATGTGAATTACAACGGAATCGCTAATTCAAAAGACCATTTTACAATTCTGGCCCAAGTTAGAAGCAGAGCCAATATTGCAAGATGTCGATAGTCCATATCTCAGAAACTATAAGAGATAATGCAATTTGGCAATCGGCAACGTAATTAGCATGCCGAATATTACTTGGAATGTGAATTGGAGCGAAATTGCTAATTCATAAGACCATTTTACAATTTTGACCCAAGTTAGAAGCAGAGCCAATATTGTAAAATGTCGATGGGCCATATCTCGGAAACTATAAGAGATAATGCAATTTGGCCATCGGCAGTGTAATTAGCATGCCGAATATTACTTGGAATGTGAATTACAACGAAATCGCTAATTCATAAGACCATTTTACAATTTTGACCCAAGTTAGAAGCAGAGCCAATATTGCAAGATGTCGATAGTCCATATCTCGGAAACTATAAGAGATAATGCAATTTGGCAATCGGCAACGTAATTAGCATGCCGAATATTACTTGGAATGTGAATTACAACACAATCGCTAATTCATAAGACCATTTTACAATTCTGGCCCAAGTTAGAAGCAGAGCCAATATTGCAAGATGTCGATAGTCCATATCTCGGAAACTATAAGAGATAATGCAATTTGGCAATCGGCAACGTAATTAGCATGCCGAATATTACTTGGAATGTGAACTGGAGCGAAATCGCTAATTCATAAGACCATTTTACAATTCTGACCCAAGTTAGAAGAAGAGCCAATATTGTAAAATGTCGATAGTCCATATCTCGGAAACTATAAGAGATAATGCAATTTGGCAATCGGCAACGTAATTAGCATGCCGAATATTACTTGGAATGTGAATTACAACGAAATCGCTAATTCATAAGACCATCTTACAATTCTGGCTCAAGTTAGAAGCAGAGCCAATATTGCAAGATGTCGATAGTCCATATCTCGGAAACTATAAGAGATAATGCAATCTGGCAATCAGCAACGTAATTAGCATGCCGAATATTACTTGGAATGTGAATTACAACGAAATCGCTAATTCATAAGACCATTTTACAATTCTGGCCCAAGTTAGAAGCAGAGCCAATATTGCAAGATGTCGATAGTCCATATCTCGGAAACTATAAGAGATAATGCAATTTGGCAATCGGGAACGTAATTAGCATGCGGAATATTACTTGGAATGTGAATTGGAGCCGAAATGGCTAATTCATAAGACCATTTTACAATTCTGGCCCAAGTTAGAAGCAGAGCCAATATAGCAAGATGTCGATAGTCCATATCTCGGAAACTATAAGAGATAATGCAATTTGGCAATCGGCAACGTAATTAGCATGCCGAATATTACTTGGAATGTGAATTACAACGAAATCGCTAATTCATAAGACCATTTTACAATTCTGGCCCAAGTTAGAAGCAGAGCCAATATTGCAAGATGTCGATAGTCCATATCTCGGAAACAATAAGAGATAATGCAATTTGGCAATCGGCAACGTAATTAGCATGCCGAATATTACTTGGAATGTGAATTACAACGAAATCGCTAATTCATAAGACCATTTTACAATTCTGGCCCAAGTTAGAAGCAGAGCCAATATTGCAAGATGTCGATAGTCCATATCTCGGAAACTATAAGAGATAATGCAATTTGGCAATCGGCAACGTAATTAGCATGCCGAATATTACTTGGAATGTGAATTGGAGCGAAATCGCTAATTCATAAGACCACTTTACAATTTTGACCCAAGTTAGAAGCAGAGCCAATATTGCAAGATGTCGATAGTCCATATCTCGGAAACTATAAGAGATAATGCAATTTGGCAGTCGGCAACGTAATTAGCATGCCGAATATTACTTGGAATGTGAATTACAACGAAATCGCTAATTCATAAGACCATTTTACAATTCTGGCCCAAGTTAGAAGCAGAGCCAATATTGCAAGATGTCGATAGTCCATATCTCAGAAACTATAAGAGATAATGCAATTTGGCAATCGGCAACGTAATTAGCATGCCAAATATTACTTGGAATGTGAATTGGAGCGAAACAGCTAATTCATAAGACCATTTTACAATTTTGACCCAAGTTAGAAGCAGAGCCAATATTGTAAAATGTCGATGGTCCATATCTCGGAAACTATAAGAGATAATGCAATTTGGCCATCGGCAGTGTAATTAGCATGCCGAATATTACTTGGAATGTGAATTACAACGAAATTGCTAATTCATAAGACCATTTTACAATTTTGACCCAAGTTAGAAGCAGAGCCAATATTGCAAGATGTCGATAGTCCATATCTCGGAAACTATAAGAGATAATACAATTTGGCAATCGGCAACGTAATTAGCACGCCGAATATTACTTGGAATGTGAATTACAACAAAATCGCTAATTCATAAGACCATTTTACAATTCTGGCCCAAGTTAGAAGCAGAGCCAATATTGCAAGATGTCGATAGTCCATATCTCGGAAACTATAAGAGATAATGCAATTTGGCAATCGGCAACGTAATTAGCATGCCGAATATTACTTGGAATGTGAATTACAACGAAATCGCTAATTCATAAGACCATTTTACAATTCTGGCCCAAGTTAGAAGCAGAGCCAATATTGCAAGATGTCGATAGTCCATATCTCGGAAACTATAAGAGATAATGCAATTTGGCAATCGGCAACGTAATTAGCATGCCGAATATTACTTGGAATGTGAATTGGAGCGAAATCGCTAATTCATAAGATCACTTTACAATTTTGACCCAAGTTAGAAGCAGAGCCAATATTGTAAAATGTCGATAGTCCATATCTCGTAAACTATAAGAGATAATGCAATTTGGCAATCGGCAACGTAATTAGCATGCCGAATATTACTTGGAATGTGAATTACAACGAAATCGCTAATTCATAAGACCATTTTACAATTCTGGCCCAAGTTAGAAGCAGAGCCAATATTGCAAGATGTCGATAGTCCATATCTCGGAAACTATAAGAGATAATGCAATTTGGCAATCGGCAACGTAATTAGCATGCCGAATATTACTTGGAATGTGAATTGGAGCGAAATCACTAATTCATAAGACCACTTTACAATTTTGACCCAAGTTAGAAGCAGAGCCAATATTGTAAAATGTCGATAGTCCATATCTCGGAAACTATAAGAGATAATGCAATTTGGCAATCGGCAACGTAATTAGCATGCCGAATATTACTTGGAATGTGAATTACAACGAAATCGCTAATTCATAAGACCATTTTACAATTCTGGCCCAAGTTAGAAGCAGAGCCAATATTGCAAGATGTCGATAGTCCATATCTCGGAAACTATAAGAGATAATGCAATTTGGCAATCGGCAACGTAATTAGCATGCCGAATATTACTTGGAATGTGAATTGGAGCGAAATCGCTAATTCATAAGACCACTTTACAATTTTGACCCAAGTTAGAAGCAGAGCCAATATTGTAAAATGTCGATAGTCCATATCTCGGAAACTATAAGAGATAATGCAATTTGGCAATCGGCAACGTAATTAGCATGCCGAATATTACTTGGAATGTGAATTACAACGAAATCGCTAATTCATAAGAACATTTTACAATTCTGGCCCAAGTTAGAAGCAGAGCCAATATTGCAAGATGTCGATAGTCCATATCTCGGAAACTATAAGAGATAATGCAATTTGGCAATGGGCAACGTAATTAGCATGCGGAATATTACTTGGAATGTGAATTGGAGCCGAAATGGCTAATTCATAAGACCATTTTACAATTCTGGCCCAAGTTAGAAGCAGAGCCAATATTGCAAGATGTCGATAGTCCATATCTCGGAAACTATAAGAGATAATGCAATTTGGCAATCGGCGACGTAATTAGCATGCCGAATATTACTTGGAATGTGAATTACAACGAAATCGCTAATTCATAAGACCATTTTACAATTCTGGCCCAAGTTAGAAGCAGAGCCAATATTGCAAGATGTCGATAGTCCATATGTCGGAAACTATAAGAGATAATGCAATTTGGCAATCGGCAACGTAATTAGCATGCCGAATATTACTTGGAATGTGAATTACAACGAAATCGCTAATTCATAAGACCATTTTACTATTCTGGCCCAAGTTAGAAGCAGAGCCAATATTGCAAGATGTCGATCGTCCATATCTCAGAAACTATAAGAGATAATGCAATTTGGCAATCGGCAACGTAATTAGCATGCCGAATATTACTTGGAATGTAAATTGGAGCGAAATTGCTAATTCATAAGACCATTTTACAATTTTGACCCAAGTTAGAAGCAGAGCCAATATTGTAAAATGTCGATGGTCCATATCTCGGAAACTATAAGAGATAATGCAATTTGGCCATCGGCAGTGTAATTAGCATGCCGAATATTACTTGGAATGTGAATTACAACGAAATCGCTAATTCATAAGACCATTTTACAATTTTGACCCAAGTTAGAAGCAGAGCCAATATTGCAAGATGTCGATAGTCCATATCTCGGAAACTATAAGAGATAATGCAATTTGGCAATCGGCAACGTAATTAGCATGCCGAATATTACTTGGAATGTGAATTACAACAAAATCGCTAATTCATAAGACCATTTTACAATTCTGGCCCAAGTTAGAAGCAGAGCCAATATTGCAAGATGTCGATAGTCCATATCTCGGAAACTATAAGAGATAATGCAATTTGGCAATCGGCAACGTAATTAGCATGCCGAATATTACTTGGAATGTGAACTGGAGCGAAATCGCTAATTCATAAGACCATTTTACAATTTTGACCCAAGTTAGAAGAAGAGCCAATATTGTAAAATGTCGATAGTCCATATCTCGGAAACTATAAGAGATAATGCAATTTGGCAATCGGCAACGTAATTAGCATGCCGAATATTACTTGGAATGTGAATTACAACGAAATCGCTAATTCATAAGACCATTTTACAATTCTGGCTCAAGTTAGAAGCAGAGCCAATATTGCAAGATGTCGATAGTCCATATCTCGGAAACTATAAGAGATAATGCAATCTGGCAATCGGCAACGTAATTAGCATGCCGAATATTACTTGGAATGTGAATTACAACGAAATCGCTAATTCATAAGACCATTTTACAATTCTGGCCCAAGTTAGAAGCAGAGCCAATATTGCAAGATGTAGATAGTCCATATCTCGGAAACTATAAGAGATAATGCAATTTGGCAATCGGCAACGTAATTAGCATGCGGAATATTACTTGGAATGTGAATTGGAGCCGAAATGGCTAATTCATAAGACCATTTTACAATTCTGGCCCAAGTTAGAAGCAGAGCCAATATTGCAAGATGTCGATAGTCCATATCTCGGAAACTATAAGAGATAATGCAATTTGGCAATCGGCAACGTAATTAGCATGCCGAATATTACTTGGAATGTGAATTACAACGAAATCGCTAATTCATAAGACCATTTTACAATTCTGGCCCAAGTTAGAAGCAGAGCCAATATTGCAAGATGTCGATAGTCCATATCTCGGAAACTATAAGAGATAATGCAATTTGGCAATCGGCAACGTAATTAGCATGCGGAATATTACTTGGAATGTGAATTGGAGCCGAAATGGCTAATTCATAAGAACATTTTACAATTCTGGCCCAAGTTAGAAGCAGAGCCAATATTGCAAGATGTCGATAGTCCATATCCCGGAAACTATAAGAGATAATGCAATTTGGCAATCGGCAACGTAATTAGCATGCCGAATATTACTTGGAATGTGAATTACAACGAAATCGCTAATTCATAAGACCATTTTACAATTCTGGCATAAGTTAGAAGCAGAGCCAAAATTGCAAGATGTCGATAGTCCATATCTCGGAAACTATAAGAGATAATGCAATTTGGCAATCGGCAACGTAATTAGCATGCCGAATATTACTTGGAATGTGAATTGGAGCGAAATTGCTAATTCATAAGACCATTTTACAATTTGGACCCAAGTTAGAAGCAGAGCCAATATTGTAAAATGTCGATGGTCCATATCTCGGAAACTATAAGAGATAATGCAATTTGGCCATCGGCAGTGTAATTAGCCTGCTGAATATTACTTGGAATGTGAATTACAACGAAATCGCTAATTCATAAGACCATTTTACAATTCTGGCATAAGTTAGAAGCAGAGCCAAAATTGCAAGATGTCGATAGTCCATATCTCGGAAACTATAAGAGATAATGCAATTTGGCAATCGGCAACGTAATTAGCATGCCGAATATTACTTGGAATGTAAATTGGAGCGAAATTGCTAATTCATAAGACCATTTTACAATTTTGACCCAAGTTAGAAGCAGAGCCAATATTGTAAAATGTCGATGGTCCATATCTCGGAAACTATAAGAGATAATGCAATTTGGCCATCGGCAGTGTAATTAGCATGCCGAATATTACTTGGAATGTGAATTACAACGAAATCGCTAATTCATAAGACCATTTTACAATTTTGACCCAAGTTAGAAGCAGAGCCAATATTGCAAGATGTCGATAGTCCATATCTCGGAAACTATAAGAGATAATGCAATTTGGCAATCGGCAACGTAATTAGCATGCCGAATATTACTTGGAATGTGAATTACAACAAAATCGCTAATTCATAAGACCATTTTACAATTCTGGCCCAAGTTAGAAGCAGAGCCAATATTGCAAGATGTCGATAGTCCATATCTCGGAAACTATAAGAGATAATGCAATTTGGCAATCGGCAACGTAATTAGCATGCCGAATATTACTTGGAATGTGAACTGGAGCGAAATCGCTAATTCATAAGACCATTTTACAATTTTGACCCAAGTTAGAAGAAGAGCCAATATTGTAAAATGTCGATAGTCCATATCTCGGAAACTATAAGAGATAATGCAATTTGGCAATCGGCAACGTAATTAGCATGCCGAATATTACTTGGAATGTGAATTACAACGAAATCGCTAATTCATAAGACCATTTTACAATTCTGGCTCAAGTTAGAAGCAGAGCCAATATTGCAAGATGTCGATAGTCCATATCTCGGAAACTATAAGAGATAATGCAATCTGGCAATCGGCAACGTAATTAGCATGCCGAATATTACTTGGAATGTGAATTACAACGAAATCGCTAATTCATAAGACCATTTTACAATTCTGGCCCAAGTTAGAAGCAGAGCCAATATTGCAAGATGTAGATAGTCCATATCTCGGAAACTATAAGAGATAATGCAATTTGGCAATCGGCAACGTAATTAGCATGCGGAATATTACTTGGAATGTGAATTGGAGCCGAAATGGCTAATTCATAAGACCATTTTACAATTCTGGCCCAAGTTAGAAGCAGAGCCAATATTGCAAGATGTCGATAGTCCATATCTCGGAAACTATAAGAGATAATGCAATTTGGCAATCGGCAACGTAATTAGCATGCCGAATATTACTTGGAATGTGAATTACAACGAAATCGCTAATTCATAAGACCATTTTACAATTCTGGCCCAAGTTAGAAGCAGAGCCAATATTGCAAGATGTCGATAGTCCATATCTCGGAAACTATAAGAGATAATGCAATTTGGCAATCGGCAACGTAATTAGCATGCGGAATATTACTTGGAATGTGAATTGGAGCCGAAATGGCTAATTCATAAGAACATTTTACAATTCTGGCCCAAGTTAGAAGCAGAGCCAATATTGCAAGATGTCGATAGTCCATATCCCGGAAACTATAAGAGATAATGCAATTTGGCAATCGGCAACGTAATTAGCATGCCGAATATTACTTGGAATGTGAATTACAACGAAATCGCTAATTCATAAGACCATTTTACAATTCTGGCATAAGTTAGAAGCAGAGCCAAAATTGCAAGATGTCGATAGTCCATATCTCGGAAACTATAAGAGATAATGCAATTTGGCAATCGGCAACGTAATTAGCATGCCGAATATTACTTGGAATGTGAATTGGAGCGAAATTGCTAATTCATAAGACCATTTTACAATTTGGACCCAAGTTAGAAGCAGAGCCAATATTGTAAAATGTCGATGGTCCATATCTCGGAAACTATAAGAGATAATGCAATTTGGCCATCGGCAGTGTAATTAGCCTGCTGAATATTACTTGGAATGTGAATTACAACGAAATCGCTAATTCATAAGACCATTTTACAATTCTGGCATAAGTTAGAAGCAGAGCCAAAATTGCAAGATGTCGATAGTCCATATCTCGGAAACTATAAGAGATAATGCAATTTGGCAATCGGCAACGTAATTAGCATGCCGAATATTACTTGGAATGTGAATTGGAGCGAAATTGCTAATTCATAAGACCATTTTACAATTTGGACCCAAGTTAGAAGCAGAGCCAATATTGTAAAATGTCGATGGTCCATATCTCGGAAACTATAAGAGATAATGCAATTTGGCCATCGGCAGTGTAATTAGCCTGCTGAATATTACTTGGAATGTGAATTACAACGAAATCGCTAATTCATAAGACCATTTTACAATTTTGACCCAAGTTAGAAGCAGAGCCAATATTGCAAGATGTCGATAGTCCATATCTCGGAAACTATAAGAGATAATGCAATTTGGCAATCGGCAACGTAATTAGCATGCCGAATATTACTTGGAATGTGAATTACAACAAAATCGCTAATTCATAAGACCATTTTACAATTTTGACCCAAGTTAGAAGCAGAGCCAATATTGTAAAATGTCGATAGTCCATATCTCGGAAACTATAAGAGATAATGCAATTTGGCAATCGGCAACGTAATTAGCATGCCGAATATTACTTGGAATGTGAATTACAACGAAATCGCTAATTCATAAGACCATTTTACAATTCTGGCCCAAGTTAGAAGCAGAGCCAATATTGCAAGATGTCGATAGTCCATATCTCGGAAACTATAAGAGATAATGCAATTTGGCAATCGGCAACGTAATTAGCATGCGGAATATTACTTGGAATGTGAATTGGAGCCGAAATGGCTAATTCATAAGACCATTTTTACAATTCTGGCCCAAGTTAGAAGCAGAGCCAATATTGCAAGATGTCGATAGTCCATATCTCGGAAACTATAAGAGATAATGCAATTTGGCAATCGGCAACGTAATTAGCATGCCGAATATTACTTGGAATGTGAATTACAACGAAATCGCTAATTCATAAGACCATTTTACAATTCTGGCCCAAGTTAGAAGCAGAGCCAATATTGCAAGATGTCGATAGTCCATATCTCGGAAACTATAAGAGATAATGCAATTTGGCAATCGGCAACGTAATAAGCATGCCGAATATTACTTGGAATGTGAATTACAACGAAATCGCTAATTCATAAGACCATTTTACAATTCTGGCCCAAGTTAGATGCAGAGCCAATATTGCAAGATGTCGATAGTCCATATCTCGGAAACTATAAGAGATAATGCAATTTGGCAATCGGCAACGTAATTAGCATGCCGAATATTACTTGGAATGTGAATTACAACGAAATCGCTAATTCATAAGACCATTTTACATTTCTGGCCCAAGTTAGAAGCAGAGCCAATATTGCAAGATGTCGATAGTCCATATCTCAGAAACTATAAGAGATAATGCAATTTGGCAATCGGCAACGTAATTAGCATGCCGAATATTACTTGGAATGTGAATTGGAGCGAAATTGCTAATTCATAAGACCATTTTACAATTTGGACCCAAGTTAGAAGCAGAGCCAATATTGTAAAATGTCGATGGTCCATATCTCGGAAACTATAAGAGATAATGCAATTTGGCCATCGGCAGTGTAATTAGCATGCCGAATATTACTTGGAATGTGAATTACAACGAAATCGCTAATTCATAAGACCATTTTACAATTTTGACCCAAGTTAGAAGCAGAGCCAATATTGCAAGATGTCGATAGTCCATATCTCGGAAACTATAAGAGATAATGCAATTTGGCAATCGGCAACGTAATTAGCATGCCGAATATTACTTGGAATGTGAATTACAACAAAATCGCTAATTCATAAGACCATTTTACAATTCTGGCCCAAGTTAGAAGCAGAGCCAATATTGCAAGATGTCGATAGTCCATATCTCAGAAACTATAAGAGATAATGCAATTTGGCAATCGGCAACGTAATTAGCATGCCGAATATTACTTGGAATGTGAATTGGAGCGAAATCGCTAATTCATAAGACCATTTTACAATTCTGGCCCAAGTTAGAAGCAGAGCCAATATTGCAAGATGTCGATAGTCCATATCTCGGAAACTATAAGAGATAATGCAATTTGGCAATCGGCAACGTAATTAGCATGCCGAATATTACTTGGAATGTGAATTGGAGCGAAATCGCTAATTCATAAGACCACTTTACAATTTTGACCCAAGTTAGAAGCAGAGCCAATATTGTAAAATGTCGATAGTCCATATCTCGGAAACTATAAGAGATAATGCAATTTGGCAATCGGCAACGTAATTAGCATGCCGAATATTACTTGGAATGTGAATTACAACGAAATCGCTAATTCATAAGACCATTTTACAATTCTGGTCCAAGTTAGAAGCAGAGCCAATATTGCAAGATGTCGATAGTCCATATCTCGGAAACTATAAGAGATAATGCAATTTGGCAATCGGCAACGTAATTAGCATGCGGAATATTACTTGGAATGTGAATTGGAGCTGAAATGGCTAATTCATAAGACCATTTTACAATTCTGGCCCAAGTTAGAAGCAGAGCCAATATTGCAAGATGTCGATAGTCCATATCTCGGAAACTATAAGAGATAATGCAATTTGGCAATCGGCAACGTAATTAGCATGCCGAATATTACTTGGAATGTGAATTACAACGAAATCGCTAAATCATAAGACCATTTTACAATTCTGGCCCAAGTTAGAAGCAGAGCCAATATTGCAAGATGTCGATAGTCCATATCTCGGAAACTATAAGAGATAATGCAATTTGGCAATCGGCAACGTAATTAGCATGCCGAATATTACTTGGAATGTGAATTACAACGAAATCGCTAATTCATAAGACCATTTTACAATTCTGGCCCAAGTTAGAAGCAGAGCCAATATTGCAAGATGTCGATAGTCCATATCTCAGAAACTATAAGAGATAATGCAATTTGGCAATCGGCAACGTAATTAGCATGCCGAATATTACTTGGAATGTGAATTGGAGCGAAATTGCTAATTCATAAGACCATTTTACAATTTGGACCCAAGTTAGAAGCAGAGCCAATATTGTAAAATGTCGATGGTCCATATCTCGGAAACTATAAGAGATAATGCAGTTTGGCCATCGGCAGTGTAATTAGCCTGCTGAATATTACTTGGAATGTGAATTACAACGAAATCGCTAATTCATAAGACCATTTTACAATTTTGACCCAAGTTAGAAGCAGAGCCAATATTGCAAGATGTCGATAGTCCATATCTCGGAAACTATAAGAGATAATGCAATTTGGCAATCGGCAACGTAATTAGCATGCCGAATATTACTTGGAATGTGATTTACAACAAAATCGCTAATTCATAAGACCATTTTACAATTCTGGCCCAAGTTAGAAGCAGAGCCAATATTGCAAGATGTCGATAGTCCATATCTCAGAAACTATAAGAGATAATGCAATTTGGCAATCGGCAACGTATTTAGCATGCCGAATATTACTTGGAATGTGAATTGGAGCGAAATCGCTAATTCATAAGACCATTTTACAATTCTGGCCCAAGTTAGAAGCAGAGCCAATATTGCAAGATGTCGATAGTCCATATCTCGGAAACTATAAGAGATAATGCAATTTGGCAATCGGCAACGTAATTAGCATGCCGAATATTACTTGGAATGTGAATTACAACGAAATCGCTAATTCATAAGACCATTTTACAATTCTGGCCCAAGTTAGAAGCAGAGCCAATATTGCAAGATGTCGATAGTCCATATCTCGGAAACTATAAGAGATAATGCAATTTGGCAATCGGCAACGTAATTAGCATGCGGAATATTACTTGGAATGTGAATTGGAGCCGAAATGGCTAATTCATAAGACCATTTTACAATTCTGGCCCAAGTTAGAAGCAGAGCCAATATTGCAAGATGTCGATAGTCCATATCCCGGAAACTATAAGAGATAATGCAATTTGGCAATCGGCAACGTAATTAGCATGCCGAATATTACTTGGAATGTGAATTACAACAAAATCGCTAATTCATAAGACCATTTTACAATTCTGGCCCAAGTTAGAAGCAGAGCCAATATTGCAAGATGTCGATAGTCCATATCTCAGAAACTATAAGAGATAATGCAATTTGGCAATCGGCAACGTAATTAGCATGCCGAATATTACTTGGAATGTGAATTGGAGCGAAATCGCTAATTCATAAGACCATTTTACAATTCTGGCCCAAGTTAGAAGCAGAGCCAATATTGCAAGATGTCGATAGTCCATATCTCGGAAACTATAAGAGATAATGCAATTTGGCAATCGGCAACGTAATTAGCATGCCGAATATTACTTGGAATGTGAATTGGAGCGAAATCGCTAATTCATAAGACCACTTTACAATTTTGACCCAAGTTAGAAGCAGAGCCAATATTGTAAAATGTCGATAGTCCATATCTCGGAAACTATAAGAGATAATGCAATTTGGCAATCGGCAACGTAATTAGCATGCCGAATATTACTTGGAATGTGAATTACAACGAAATCGCTAATTCATAAGACCATTTTACAATTCTGGTCCAAGTTAGAAGCAGAGCCAATATTGCAAGATGTCGATAGTCCATATCTCGGAAACTATAAGAGATAATGCAATTTGGCAATCGGCAACGTAATTAGCATGCGGAATATTACTTGGAATGTGAATTGGAGCCGAAATGGCTAATTCATAAGACCATTTTACAATTCTGGCCCAAGTTAGAAGCAGAGCCAATATTGCAAGATGTCGATAGTCCATATCTCGGAAACTATAAGAGATAATGCAATTTGGCAATCGGCAACGTAATTAGCATGCCGAATATTACTTGGAATGTGAATTACAACGAAATCGCTAAATCATAAGACCATTTTACAATTCTGGCCCAAGTTAGAAGCAGAGCCAATATTGCAAGATGTCGATAGTCCATATCTCGGAAACTATAAGAGATAATGCAATTTGGCAATCGGCAACGTAATTAGCATGCCGAATATTACTTGGAATGTGAATTACAACGAAATCGCTAATTCATAAGACCATTTTACAATTCTGGCCCAAGTTAGAAGCAGAGCCAATATTGCAAGATGTCGATAGTCCATATCTCAGAAACTATAAGAGATAATGCAATTTGGCAATCGGCAACGTAATTAGCATGCCGAATATTACTTGGAATGTGAATTGGAGCGAAATTGCTAATTCATAAGACCATTTTACAATTTGGACCCAAGTTAGAAGCAGAGCCAATATTGTAAAATGTCGATGGTCCATATCTCGGAAACTATAAGAGATAATGCAATTTGGCCATCGGCAGTGTAATTAGCCTGCTGAATATTACTTGGAATGTGAATTACAACGAAATCGCTAATTCATAAGACCATTTTACAATTTTGACCCAAGTTAGAAGCAGAGCCAATATTGCAAGATGTCGATAGTCCATATCTCGGAAACTATAAGAGATAATGCAATTTGGCAATCGGCAACGTAATTAGCATGCCGAATATTACTTGGAATGTGATTTACAACAAAATCGCTAATTCATAAAACCATTTTACAATTCTGGCCCAAGTTAGAAGCAGAGCCAATATTGCAAGATGTCGATAGTCCATATCTCAGAAACTATAAGAGATAATGCAATTTGGCATTCGGCAACGTATTTAGCATGCCGAATATTACTTGGAATGTGAATTGGAGCGAAATCGCTAATTCATAAGACCATTTTACAATTCTGGCCCAAGTTAGAAGCAGAGCCAATATTGCAAGATGTCGATAGTCCATATCTCGGAAACTATAAGAGATAATGCAATTTGGCAATCGGCAACGTAATTAGCATGCCGAATATTACTTGGAATGTGAATTACAACGAAATCGCTAATTCATAAGACCATTTTACAATTCTGGCCCAAGTTAGAAGCAGAGCCAATATTGCAAGATGTCGATAGTCCATATCTCGGAAACTATAAGAGATAATGCAATTTGGCAATCGGCAACGTAATTAGCATGCGGAATATTACTTGGAATGTGAATTGGAGCCGAAATGGCTAATTCATAAGACCATTTTACAATTCTGGCCCAAGTTAGAAGCAGAGCCAATATTGCAAGATGTCGATAGTCCATATCCCGGAAACTATAAGAGATAATGCAATTTGGCAATCGGCAACGTAATTAGCATGCCGAATATTACTTGGAATGTGAATTACAACGAAATCGCTAATTCATAAGACCATTTTACAATTCTGGCATAAGTTAGAAGCAGAGCCAATATTGCAAGATGTCGATAGTCCATATCTCGGAAACTATAAGAGATAATGCAATTTGGCAATCGGCAACGTAATTAGCATGCCGAATATTACTTGGAATGTGAATTGGAGCGAAATTGCTAATTCATAAGACCATTTTACAATTTGGACCCAAGTTAGAAGCAGAGCCAATATTGTAAAATGTCGATGGTCCATATCTCGGAAACTATAAGAGATAATGCAATTTGGCCATCGGCAGTGTAATTAGCCTGCTGAATATTACTTGGAATGTGAATTACAACGAAATCGCTAATTCATAAGACCATTTTACAATTTTGACCCAAGTTAGAAGCAGAGCCAATATTGCAAGATGTCGATAGTCCATATCTCGGAAACTATAAGAGATAATGCAATTTGGCAATCGGCAACGTAATTAGCATGCCGAATATTACTTGGAATGTGAATTACAACAAAATCGCTAATTCATAAGACCATTTTACAATTTTGACCCAAGTTAGAAGCAGAGCCAATATTGTAAAATGTCGATAGTCCATATCTCGGAAACTATAAGAGATAATGCAATTTGGCAATCGGCAACGTAATTAGCATGCCGAATATTACTTGGAATGTGAATTACAACGAAATCGCTAATTCATAAGACCATTTTACAATTCTGGCCCAAGTTAGAAGCAGAGCCAATATTGCAAGATGTCGATAGTCCATATCTCGGAAACTATAAGAGATAATGCAATTTGGCAATCGGCAACGTAATTAGCATGCGGAATATTACTTGGAATGTGAATTGGAGCCGAAATGGCTAATTCATAAGACCATTTTACAATTCTGGCCCAAGTTAGAAGCAGAGCCAATATTGCAAGATGTCGATAGTCCATATCTCGGAAACTATAAGAGATAATGCAATTTGGCAATCGGCAACGTAATTAGCATGCCGAATATTACTTGGAATGTGAATTACAACGAAATCGCTAATTCATAAGACCATTTTACAATTCTGGCCCAAGTTAGAAGCAGAGTCAATATTGCAAGATGTCGATAGTCCATATCTCGGAAACTATAAGAGATAATGCAATTTGGCAATCGGCAACGTAATAAGCATGCCGAATATTACTTGGAATGTGAATTACAACGAAATCGCTAATTCATAAGACCATTTTACAATTCTGGCCCAAGTTAGAAGCAGAGCCAATATTGCAAGATGTCGATAGTCCATATCTCGGAAACTATAAGAGATAATGCAATTTGGCAATCGGCAACGTAATTAGCATGCCGAATATTACTTGGAATGTGAATTACAACGAAATCGCTAATTCATAAGACCATTTTACAATTCTGGCCCAAGTTAGAAGCAGAGCCAATATTGCAAGATGTCGATAGTCCATATCTCAGAAACTATAAGAGATAATGCAATTTGGCAATCGGCAACGTAATTAGCATGCCGAATATTACTTGGAATGTGAATTGGAGCGAAATTGCTAATTCATAAGACCATTTTACAATTTGGGCCCAAGTTAGAAGCAGAGCCAATATTGTAAAATGTCGATGGTCCATATCTCGGAAACTATAAGAGATAATGCAATTTGGCCATCGGCAGTGTAATTAGCATGCCGAATATTACTTGGAATGTGAATTACAACGAAATCGCTAATTCATAAGACCATTTTACAATTTTGACCCAAGTTAGAAGCAGAGCCAATATTGCAAGATGTCGATAGTCCATATCTCGGAAACTATAAGAGATAATGCAATTTGGCAATCGGCAACGTAATTAGCATGCCGAATATTACTTGGAATGTGAATTACAACAAAATCGCTAATTCATAAGACCATTTTACAATTCTGGCCCAAGTTAGAAGCAGAGCCAATATTGCAAGATGTCGATAGTCCATATCTCAGAAACTATAAGAGATAATGCAATTTGGCAATCGGCAACGTAATTAGCATGCCGAATATTACTTGGAATGTGAATTGGAGCGAAATCGCTAATTCATAAGACCATTTTACAATTCTGGCCCAAGTTAGAAGCAGAGCCAATATTGCAAGATGTCGATAGTCCATATCTCGGAAACTATAAGAGATAATGCAATTTGGCAATCGGCAACGTAATTAGCATGCCGAATATTACTTGGAATGTGAATTGGAGCGAAATCGCTAATTCATAAGACCACTTTACAATTTTGACCCAAGTTAGAAGCAGAGCCAATATTGTAAAATGTCGATAGTCCATATCTCGGAAACTATAAGAGATAATGCAATTTGGCAATCGGCAACGTAATTAGCATGCCGAATATTACTTGGAATGTGAATTACAACGAAATCGCTAATTCATAAGACCATTTTACAATTCTGGCCCAAGTTAGAAGCAGAGCCAATATTGCAAGATGTCGATAGTCCATATCTCGGAAACTATAAGAGATAATGCAATTTGGCAATCGGCAACGTATTTAGCATGCCGAGTATTACTTGGAATGTGAATTGGAGCGAAATCGCTAATTCATAAGACCATTTTACAATTCTGGCCCAAGTTAGAAGCAGAGCCAATATTGCAAGATGTCGATAGTCCATATCTCGGAAACTATAAGAGATAATGCAATTTGGCAATCGGCAACGTAATTAGCATGCGGAATATTACTTGGAATGTGAATTGGAGCCGAAATGGCTAATTCATAAGACCATTTTACAATTCTGGCCCAAGTTAGAAGCAGAGCCAATATTGCAAGATGTCGATAGTCCATATCCCGGAAACTATAAGAGATAATGCAATTTGGCAATCGGCAACGTAATTAGCATGCCGAATATTACTTGGAATGTGAATTACAACGAAATCGCTAATTCATAAGACCATTTTACAATTCTGGCATAAGTTAGAAGCAGAGCCAATATTGCAAGATGTCGATAGTCCATATCTCGGAAACTATAAGAGATAATGCAATTTGGCAATCGGCAACGTAATTAGCATGCCGAATATTACTTGGAATGTGAATTGGAGCGAAATTGCTAATTCATAAGACCATTTTACAATTCTGGCATAAGTTAGAAGCAGAGCCAATATTGCAAGATGTCGATAGTCCATATCTCGGAAACTATAAGAGATAATGCAATTTGGCAATCGGCAACGTAATTAGCATGCCGAATATTACTTGGAATGTGAATTGGAGCGAAATTGCTAATTCATAAGACCATTTTACAATTTGGACCCAAGTTAGAAGCAGAGCCAATATTGTAAAATGTCGATGGTCCATATCTCGGAAACTATAAGAGATAATGCAATTTGGCCATCGGCAGTGTAATTAGCCTGCTGAATATTACTTGGAATGTGAATTACAACGAAATCGCTAATTCATAAGGCCATTTTACAATTTTGACCCAAGTTAGAAGCAGAGCCAATATTGCAAGATGTCGATAGTCCATATCTCGGAAACTATAAGAGATAATGCAATTTGGCAATCGGCAACGTAATTAGCATGCCGAATATTACTTGGAATGTGAATTACAACAAAATCGCTAATTCATAAGACCATTTTACAATTTTGACCCAAGTTAGAAGCAGAGCCAATATTGTAAAATGTCGATAGTCCATATCTCGGAAACTATAAGAGATAATGCAATTTGGCAATCGGCAACGTAATTAGCATGCCGAATATTACTTGGAATGTGAATTACAACGAAATCGCTAATTCATAAGACCATTTTACAATTCTGGCCCAAGTTAGAAGCAGAGCCAATATTGCAAGATGTCGATAGTCCATATCTCGGAAACTATAAGAGATAATGCAATTTGGCAATCGGCAACGTAATTTAGCATGCGGAATATTACTTGGAATGTGAATTGGAGCCGAAATGGCTAATTCATAAGACCATTTTACAATTCTGGCCCAAGTTAGAAGCAGAGCCAATATTGCAAGATGTCGATAGTCCATATCTCGGAAACTATAAGAGATAATGCAATTTGGCAATCGGCAACGTAATTAGCATGCCGAATATTACTTGGAATGTGAATTACAACGAAATCGCTAATTCATAAGACCATTTTACAATTCTGGCCCAAGTTAGAAGCAGAGCCAATATTGCAAGATGTCGATAGTCCATATCTCGGAAACTATAAGAGATAATGCAATTTGGCAATCGGCAACGTAATAAGCATGCCGAATATTACTTGGAATGTGAATTACAACGAAATCGCTAATTCATAAGACCATTTTACAATTCTGGCCCAAGTTAGAAGCAGAGCCAATATTGCAAGATGTCGATAGTCCATATCTCGGAAACTAAAAGAGATAATGCAATTTGGCAATCGGCAACGTAATTAGCATGCCGAATATTACTTGGAATGTGAATTACAACGAAATCGCTAATTCATAAGACCATTTTACAATTCTGGCCCAAGTTAGAAGCAGAGCCAATATTGCAAGATGTCGATAGTCCATATCTCAGAAACTATAAGAGATAATGCAATTTGGCAATCGGCAACGTAATTAGCATGCCGAATATTACTTGGAATGTGAATTGGAGCGAAATTGCTAATTCATAAGACCATTTTACAATTTGGACCCAAGTTAGAAGCAGAGCCAATATTGTAAAATGTCGATGGTCCATATCTCGGAAACTATAAGAGATAATGCAATTTGGCCATCGGCAGTGTAATTAGCATGCCGAATATTACTTGGAATGTGAATTACAACGAAATCGCTAATTCATAAGACCATTTTACAATTTTGACCCAAGTTAGAAGCAGAGCCAATATTGCAAGATGTCGATAGTCCATATCTCGGAAACTATAAGAGATAATGCAATTTGGCAATCGGCAACGTAATTAGCATGCCGAATATTACTTGGAATGTGAATTACAACAAAATCGCTAATTCATAAGACCATTTTACAATTCTGGCCCAAGTTAGAAGCAGAGCCAATATTGCAAGATGTCGATAGTCCATATCTCAGAAACTATAAGAGATAATGCAATTTGGCAATCGGCAACGTAATTAGCATGCCGAATATTACTTGGAATGTGAATTGGAGCGAAATCGCTAATTCATAAGACCATTTTACAATTCTGGCCCAAGTTAGAAGCAGAGCCAATATTGCAAGATGTCGATAGTCCATATCTCGGAAACTATAAGAGATAATGCAATTTGGCAATCGGCAACGTAATTAGCATGCCGAATATTACTTGGAATGTGAATTGGAGCGAAATCGCTAATTCATAAGACCACTTTACAATTTTGACCCAAGTTAGAAGCAGAGCCAATATTGTAAAATGTCGATAGTCCATATCTCGGAAACTATAAGAGATAATGCAATTTGGCAATCGGCAACGTAATTAGCATGCCGAATATTACTTGGAATGTGAATTACAACGAAATCGCTAATTCATAAGACCATTTTACAATTCTGGCCCAAGTTAGAAGCAGAGCCAATATTGCAAGATGTCGATAGTCCATATCTCGGAAACTATAAGAGATAATGCAATTTGGCAATCGGCAACGTAATTAGCATGCGGAATATTACTTGGAATGTGAATTGGAGCCGAAATGGCTAATTCATAAGACCATTTTACAATTCTGGCCCAAGTTAGAAGCAGAGCCAATATTGCAAGATGTCGATAGTCCATATCTCGGAAACTATAAGAGATAATGCAATTTGGCAATCGGCAACGTAATTAGCATGCCGAATATTACTTGGAATGTGAATTACAACGAAATCGCTAAATCATAAGACCATTTTACAATTCTGGCCCAAGTTAGAAGCAGAGCTAATATTGCAAGATGTCGATAGTCCATATCTCGGAAACTATAAGAGATAATGCAATTTGGCAATCGGCAACGTAATTAGCATGCCGAATATTACTTGGAATGTGAATTACAACGAAATCGCTAATTCATAAGACCATTTTACAATTCTGGCCCAAGTTAGAAGCAGAGCCAATATTGCAAGATGTCGATAGTCCATATCTCAGAAACTATAAGAGATAATGCAATTTGGCAATCGGCAACGTAATTAGCATGCCGAATATTACTTGGAATGTGAATTGGAGCGAAATTGCTAATTCATAAGACCATTTTACAATTTTGACCCAAGTTAGAAGCAGAGCCAATATTGTAAAATGTCGATGGTCCATATCTCGGAAACTATAAGAGATAATGCAATTTGGCCATCGGCAGTGTAATTAGCATGCCGAATATTACTTGGAATGTGAATTACAACGAAATCGCTAATTCATAAGACCATTTTACAATTTTGACCCAAATTAGAAGCAGAGCCAATATTGCAAGATGTCGATAGTCCATATCTCGGAAACTATAAGAGATAATGCAATTTGGCAATCGGCAACGTAATTAGCATGCCGAATATTACTTGGAATGTGAATAACAACAAAATCGCTAATTCATAAGACCATTTTACAATTTTGACCCAAGTTAGAAGCAGAGCCAATATTGTAAAATGTCGATAGTCCATATCTCGGAAACTATAAGAGATAATGCAATTTGGCAATCGGCAACGTAATTAGCATGCCGAATATTACTTGGAATGTGAATTACAACGAAATCGCTAATTCATAAGACCATTTTACAATTCTGGCCCAAGTTAGAAGCAGAGCCAATATTGCAAGATGTCGATAGTCCATATCTCGGAAACTATAAGAGATAATGCAATTTGGCAATCGGCAACGTAATTAGCATGCCGAATATTACTTGGAATGTGAATTACAACAAAATCGCTAATTCATAAGACCATTTTACAATTCTGGCCCAAGTTAGAAGCAGAGCCAATATTGCAAGATGTCGACAGTCCATATCTCAGAAACTATAAGAGATAATGCAATTTGGCAATCGGCAACGTAATTAGCATGCCGAATATTACTTGGAATGTGAATTGGAGCGAAATCGCTAATTCATAAGACCATTTTACAATTCTGGCCCAAGTTAGAAGCAGAGCCAATATTGCAAGATGTCGATAGTCCATATCTCGGAAACTATAAGAGATAATGCAATTTGGCAATCGGCAACGTAATTAGCATGCCGAATATTACTTGGAATGTGAATTGGAGCGAAATCGCTAATTCATAAGACCACTTTACAATTTTGACCCAAGTTAGAAGCAGAGCCAATATTGTAAAATGTCGATAGTCCATATCTCGGAAACTATAAGAGATAATGCAATTTGGCAATCGGCAACGTAATTAGCATGCCGAATATTACTTGGAATGTGAATTACAACGAAATCGCTAATTCATAAGACCATTTTACAATTCTGGCCCAAGTTAGAAGCAGAGCCAATATTGCAAGATGTCGATAGTCCATATCTCGGAAACTATAAGAGATAATGCAATTTGGCAATCGGCAACGTAATTAGCATGCGGAATATTACTTGGAATGTGAATTGGAGCCGAAATGGCTAATTCATAAGACCATTTTACAATTCTGGCCCAAGTTAGAAGCAGAGCCAATATTGCAAGATGTCGATAGTCCATATCTCGGAAACTATAAGAGATAATGCAATTTGGCAATCGGCAACGTAATTAGCATGCCGAATATTACTTGGAATGTGAATTACAACGAAATCGCTAAATCATAAGACCATTTTACAATTCTGGCCCAAGTTAGAAGCAGAGCTAATATTGCAAGATGTCGATAGTCCATATCTCGGAAACTATAAGAGATAATGCAATTTGGCAATCGGCAACGTAATTAGCATGCCGAATATTACTTGGAATGTGAATTACAACGAAATCGCTAATTCATAAGACCATTTTACAATTCTGGCCCAAGTTAGAAGCAGAGCCAATATTGCAAGATGTCGATAGTCCATATCTCAGAAACTATAAGAGATAATGCAATTTGGCAATCGGCAACGTAATTAGCATGCCGAATATTACTTGGAATGTGAATTGGAGCGAAATTGCTAATTCATAAGACCATTTTACAATTTTGACCCAAGTTAGAAGCAGAGCCAATATTGTAAAATGTCGATGGTCCATATCTCGGAAACTATAAGAGATAATGCAATTTGGCCATCGGCAGTGTAATTAGCATGCCGAATATTACTTGGAATGTGAATTACAACGAAATCGCTAATTCATAAGACCATTTTACAATTTTGACCCAAGTTAGAAGCAGAGCCAATATTGCAAGATGTCGATAGTCCATATCTCGGAAACTATAAGAGATAATGCAATTTGGCAATCGGCAACGTAATTAGCATGCCGAATATTACTTGGAATGTGAATAACAACAAAATCGCTAATTCATAAGACCATTTTACAATTTTGACCCAAGTTAGAAGCAGAGCCAATATTGTAAAATGTCGATAGTCCATATCTCGGAAACTATAAGAGATAATGCAATTTGGCAATCGGCAACGTAATTAGCATGCCGAATATTACTTGGAATGTGAATTACAACGAAATCGCTAATTCATAAGACCATTTTACAATTCTGGCCCAAGTTAGAAGCAGAGCCAATATTGCAAGATGTCGATAGTCCATATCTCGGAAACTATAAGAGATAATGCAATTTGGCAATCGGCAACGTAATTAGCATGCGGAATATTACTTGGAATGTGAATTGGAGCCGAAATGGCTAATTCATAAGACCATTTTACAATTCTGGCCCAAGTTAGAAGCAGAGCCAATATTGCAAGATGTCGATAGTCCATATCTCGGAAACTATAAGAGATAATGCAATTTGGCAATCGGCAACGTAATTAGCATGCCGAATATTACTTGGAATGTGAATTACAACGAAATCGCTAATTCATAAGACCATTTTACAATTCTGGCCCAAGTTAGAAGCAGAGCCAATATTGCAAGATGTCGATAGTCCATATCTCGGAAACTATAAGAGATAATGCAATTTGGCAATCGGCAACGTAATTAGCATGCCGAATATTACTTGGAATGTGAATTACAACGAAATCGCTAATTCATAAGACCATTTTACAATTCTGGCCCAAGTTAGAAGCAGAGCCAATATTGCAAGATGTCGATAGTCCATATCTCAGAAACTATAAGAGATAATGCAATTTGGCAATCGGCAACGTAACTAGCATGCCGAATATTACTTGGAATGTGAATTGGAGCGAAATTGCTAATTCATAAGACCATTTTACAATTTTGACCCAAGTTAGAAGCAGAGCCAATATTGTAAAATGTCGATGGTCCATATCTCGGAAACTATAAGAGATAATGCAATTTGGCCATCGGCAGTGTAATTAGCATGCCGAATATTACTTGGAATGTGAATTACAACGAAATCGCTAATTCATAAGACATTTTACAATTTTGACCCAAGTTAGAAGCAGAGCCAATATTGCAAGATGTCGATAGTCCATATCTCGGAAACTATAAGAGATAATGCAATTTGGCAATCGGCAACGTAATTAGCATGCCGAATATTACTTGGAATATGAATTACAACAAAATCGCTAATTCATAAGACCATTTTACAATTCTGGCCCAAGTTAGAAGCAGAGCCAATATTGCAAGATGTCGATAGTCCATATCTCGGAAACTATAATAGATAATGCAATTTGGCAATCGGCAACGTAATTAGCATGCCGAATATTACTTGGAATGTGAACTGGAGCGAAATCGCTAATTCATAAGACCATTTTACAATTTTGACCCAAGTTAGAAGAAGAGCCAATATTGTAAAATGTCGATAGTCCATATCTCGGAAACTATAAGAGATAATGCAATTTGGCAATCGGCAACGTAATTAGTATGCCGAATATTACTTGGAATGTGAATTACAACGAAATCGCTAATTCATAAGACCATTTTACAATTCTGGCTCAAGTTAGAAGCAGAGCCAATATTGCAAGATGTCGATAGTCCATATCTCGGAAACTATAAGAAATAATGCAATCTGGCAATCGGCAACGTAATTAGCATGCCGAATATTACTTGGAATGTGAATTACAACGAAATCGCTAATTCATAAGACCATTTTACAATTCTGGCCCAAGTTAGAAGCAGAGCCAATATTGCAAGATGTCGATAGTCCATATCTCGGAAACTATAAGAGATAATGCAATTTGGCAATCGGCAACGTAATTAGCATGCGGAATATTACTTGGAATGTGAATTGGAGCCGAAATGGCTAATTCATAAGACCATTTTACAATTCTGGCCCAAGTTAGAAGCAGAGCCAATATTGCAAGATGTCGATAGTCCATATCTCGGAAACTATAAGAGATAATGCAATTTGGCAATCGGCAACGTAATTAGCATGCCGAATATTACTTGGAATGTGAATTACAACGAAATCGCTAATTCATAAGACCATTTTACAATTCTGGCCCAAGTTAGAAGCAGAGCCAATATTGCAAGATGTCGATAGTCCATATCTCGGAAACTATAAGAGATAATGCAATTTGGCAATCGGCAACGTAATTAGCATGCCGAATATTACTTGGAATGTGAATTACAACGAAATCGCTAATTCATAAGACCATTTTACAATTCTGGCCCAAGTTAGAAACAGAGCCAATATTGTAAAATGTCGATAGTCCATATCTCGGAAACTATAAGAGATAATGCAATTTGGCAATCGGCAACGTAATTAGCATGCCGAATATTACTTGGAATGTGAATTACAACGAAATCGCTAATTCATAAGACCATTTTACAATTTTGACCCAAGTTAGAAGCAGAGCCAATATTGTAAAATGTCGATAGTCCATATCTCGGAAACTATAAGAGATAATGCAATTTGGCAATCGGCAACGTAATTAGCATGCCGAATATTACTTGGAATGTGAATTACAACGAAATCGCTAATTCATAAGACCATTTTACAATTTTGACCCAAGTTAGAAGCAGAGCCAATATTGCAAGATGTCGATAGTCCATATCTCGGAAACTATAAGAGATAATGCAATTTGGCAATCGGCAACGTAATTAGCATGCCGAATATTACTTGGAATGTGAATTACAACAAAATCGCTAATTCATAAGACCATTTTACAATTCTGGCCCAAGTTAGAAGCAGAGCCAATATTGCAAGATGTCGATAGTCCATATCTCAGAAACTATAAGAGATAATGCAATTTGGCAATCGGCAACGTAATTAGCATGCCGAATATTACATGGAATGTGAATTGGAGCGAAATCGCTAATTCATAAGACCATTTTACAATTCTAGCCCAAGTTAGAAGCAGAGCCAATATTGCAAGATGTCGATAGTCCATATCTCGGAAACTATAAGAGATAATGCAATTTGGCAATCGGCAACGTAATTAGCATGCCGAATATTACTTGGAATGTGAATTGGAGCGAAATCGCTAATTCATAAGACCACTTTACAATTTTGACCCAAGTTAGAAGCAGAGCCAATATTGTAAAATGTCGATAGTCCATATCTCGGAAACTATAAGAGATAATGCAATTTGGCAATCGGCAACGTAATTAGCATGCCGAATATTACTTGGAATGTGAATTACAACGAAATCGCTAATTCATAAGACCATTTTACAATTCTGGCCCAAGTTAGAAGCAGAGCCAATATTGCAAGATGTCGATAGTCCATATCTCGGAAACTATAAGAGATAATGCAATTTGGCAATCGGCAACGTAATTAGCATGCGGAATATTACTTGGAATGTGAATTGGAGCCGAAATGGCTAATTCATAAGACCATTTTACAATTCTGGCCCAAGTTAGAAGCAGAGCCAATATTGCAAGATGTCGATAGTCCATATCTCGGAAACTATAAGAGATAATGCAATTTGGCAATCGGCAACGTAATTAGCATGCCGAATATTACTTGGAATGTGAATTACAACGAAATCGCTAATTCATAAGACCATTTTACACTTCTGGCCCAAGTTAGAAGCAGAGCCAATATTGCAAGATGTCGATAGTTCATATCTCGGAAACTATAAGAGATAATGCAATTTGGCAATCGGCAACGTAATTAGCATGCCGAATATTACTTGGAATGTGAATTACAACGAAATCGCTAATTCATAAGACCATTTTACAATTCTGGCCCAAGTTAGAAGCAGAGCCAATATTGCAAGATGTCGATAGTCCATATCTCAGAAACTATAAGAGATAATGCAATTTGGCAATCGGCAACGTAATTAGCATGCCGAATATTACTTGGAATGTGAATTGGAGCGAAATTGCTAATTCATAAGACCATTTTACAATTTTGACCCAAGTTAGAAGCAGAGCCAATATTGTAAAATGTCGATGGTCCATATCTCGGAAACTATAAGAGATAATGCAATTTGGCCATCGGCTGTGTAATTAGCATGCCGAATATTACTTGGAATGTGAATTACAACGAAATCGCTAATTCATAAGACCATTTTACAATTTTGACCCAAATTAGAAGCAGAGCCAATATTGCAAGATGTCGATAGTCCATATCTCGGAAACTATAAGAGATAATGCAATTTGGCAATCGGCAACGTAATTAGCATGCCGAATATTACTTGGAATGTGAATTACAACAAAATCGCTAATTCATAAGACCATTTTACAATTTTGACCCAAGTTAGAAGCAGAGCCAATATTGTAAAATGTCGATAGTCCATATCTCGGAAACTATAAGAGATAATGCAATTTGGCAATCGGCAACGTAATTAGCATGCCGAATATTACTTGGAATGTGAATTACAACGAAATCGCTAATTCATAAGACCATTTTACAATTCAGGCCCAAGTTAGAAGCAGAGCCAATATTGCAAGATGTCGATAGTCCATATCTCGGAAACTATAAGAGATAATGCAATTTGGCAATCGGCAACGTAATTAGCATGCGGAATATTACTTGGAATGTGAATTGGAGCCGAAATGGCTAATTCATAAGACCATTTTACAATTCTGGCCCAAGTTAGAAGCAGAGCCAATATTGCAAGATGTCGATAGTCCATATCTCGGAAACTATAAGAGATAATGCAATTTGGCAATCGGCAACGTAATTAGCATGCCGAATATTACTTGGAATGTGAATTACAACGAAATCGCTAATTCATAAGACCTTTTTACAATTCTGGCCCAAGTTAGAAGCAGAGCCAATATTGCAAGATGTCGATAGTCCATATCTCGGAAACTATAAGAGATAATGCAATTTGGCAATCGGCAACGTAATTAGCATGCCGAATATTACTTGGAATGTGAATTACAACGAAATCGCTAATTCATAAGACCATTTTACAATTCTGGCCCAAGTTAGAAGCAGAGCCAATATTGCAAGATGTCGATAGTCCATATCTCAGAAACTATAAGAGATAATGCAATTTGGCAATCGGCAACGTAATTAGCATGCCGAATATTACTTGGAATGTGAATTGGAGCGAAATTGCTAATTCATAAGACCATTTTACAATTTTGACCCAAGTTAGAAGCAGAGCCAATATTGTAAAATGTCGATGGTCCATATCTCGGAAACTATAAGAGATAATGCAATTTGGCCATCGGCAGTGTAATTAGCATGCCGAATATTACTTGGAATGTGAATTACAACGAAATCGCTAATTCATAAGACCATTTTACAATTTTGACCCAAGTTAGAAGCAGAGCCAATATTGCAAGATGTCGATAGTCCATATCTCGGAAACTATAAGAGATAATGCAATTTGGTAATCGGCAACGTAATTAGCATGCCGAATATTACTTGGAATGTGAATTACAACAAAATCGCTAATTCATAAGACCATTTTACAATTCTGGCCCAAGTTAGAAGCAGAGCCAATATTGCAAGATGTCGATAGTCCATATCTCGGAAACTATAAGAGATAATGCAATTTGGCAATCGGCAACGTAATTAGCATGCCGAATATTACTTGGTATGTGAACTGGAGCGAAATCGCTAATTCATAAGACCATTTTACAATTTTGACCCAAGTTAGAAGAAGAGCCAATATTGTAAAATGTCGATAGTCCATATCTCGGAAACTATAAGAGATAATGCAATTTGGCAATCGGCAACGTAATTAGCATGCCGAATATTACTTGGAATGTGAATTACAACGAAATCGCTAATTCATAAGACCATTTTACAATTCTGGCTCAAGTTAGAAGCAGAGCCAATATTGCAAGATGTCGATAGTCCATATCTCGGAAACTATAAGAGATAATGCAATCTGGCAATCGACAACGTAATTAGCATGCCGAATATTACTTGGAATGTGAATTACAACGAAATCGCTAATTCATAAGACCATTTTACAATTCTGGCCCAAGTTAGAAGCAGAGCCAATATTGCAAGATGTCGATAGTCCATATCTCGGAAACTATAAGAGATAATGCAATTTGGCAATCGGCAACGTAATTAGCATGCGGAATATTACTTGGAATGTGAATTGGAGCCGAAATGGCTAATTCATAAGACCATTTTACAATTCTGGCCCAAGTTAGAAGCAGAGCCAATATTGCAAGATGTCGATAGTCCATGTCTCGGAAACTATAAGAGATAATGCAATTTGGCAATCGGCAACGTAATTAGCATGCCGAATATTACTTGGAATGTGAATTACAACGAAATCGCTAATTCATAAGACCATTTTACAATTCTGGCCCAAGTTAGAAGCAGAGCCAATATTGCAAGATGTCGATAGTCCATATCTCGGAAACTATAAGAGATAATGCAATTTGGCAATCGGCAACGTAATTAGCATGCCGAATATTACTTGGAATGTGAATTACAACGAAATCGCTAATTCATAAGACCATTTTACAATTCTGGCCCAAGTTAGAAGCAGAGCCAATATTGCAAGATGTCGATAGTCCATATCTCGGAAACTATAAGAGATAATGCAATTTGGCAATCGGCAACGTAATTAGCATGCCGAATATTACTTGGAATGTGAATTACAACGAAATCGCTAATTCATAAGACCATTTTACAATTCTGGCCCAAGTTAGAAGCAGAGCCAATATTGCAAGATGTCGATAGTCCATATCTCGGAAACTATAAGAGATAATGCAATTTGGCAATCGGCAACGTAATTAGCATGCCGAATATTACTTGGAATGTGAATTACAACAAAATCGCTAATTCATAAGACCATTTTACAATTCTGGCCCAAGTTAGAAGCAGAGCCAATATTGTAAAATGTCGATGGTCCATATCTCGGAAACTATAAGAGATAATGCAATTTGGCCATCGGCAGTGTAATTAGCATGCCGAATATTACTTGGAATGTGAATTGGAGCGAAATCGCTAATTCATAAGACCATTTTACAATTCTGGCCCAAGTTAGAAGCAGAGCCAATATTGCAAGATGTCGATAGTCCATATCTCGGAAACTATAAGAGATAATGCAATTTGGCAATCGGCAACGTAATTAGCATGCCGAATATTACTTGGAATGTGAACTGGAGCGAAATCGCTAATTCATAAGACCATTTTACAATTCTGGCTCAAGTTAGAAGCAGAGCCAATATTGCAAGATGTCGATAGTCCATATCTCGGAAACTATAAGAGATAATACAATCTGGTAATCGGCAACGTAATTAGCATGCCGAATATTACTTGGAATGTGAATTGGAGCGAAATTGCTAATTCATAATACCATTTAACAATTTTGACCCAAGTTATAAGCAGAGCCAATATTGTAAAATGTCGATAGTCCATATCTCGGAAACTATAAGAGATAATGCAATTTGGCTATCGGCAACGTAATTAGCATGCCGAATATTACTTGGAATGTGAATTACAACGAAATCGCTAATTCATAAGACCATTTTACAATTCTGGCCCAAGTTAGAAGCAGAGCCAATATTGCAAGATGTCGATAGTCCATATCTCGGAAACTATAAGAGATAATGCAATTTGGCAATCGGCAACGTAATTAGCATGCCGAATATTACTTGGAATGTGAATTACAACGAAATCGCTAATTCATAAGACCATTTTACAATTCTGGCCCAAGTTAGAAGCAGAGCCAATATTGCAAGATGTCGATAGTCCATATCTCGGAAACTATAAGAGATAATGCAATCTGGTAATCGGCAACGTAATTAGCATGCCGAATATTACTTGGACTGTGAACTGGAGCGAAATCGCTAATTCATAAGACCATTTTACAATTCTGGCTCAAGTTAGAAGCTGAGCCAATATTGCAAGATGTCGATAGTCCATATCTCGGAAACTATAAGAGATAATGCAATCTGGTAATCGGCAACGTAATTAGCATGCCGAATATTACTTGGAATGTGAATTGGAGCGAAATTGCTAATTCATAAGACCATTTTACAATTTTGACCCAAGTTAGAAGCAGAGCCAATATTGTAAAATGTCGATAGTCCATATCTCGGAAACTATAAGAGATAATGCAATTTGGCTATCGGCAACGTAATTAGCATGCCGAATATTACTTGGAATGTGAATTACAACGAAATCGCTAATTCATAAGACCATTTTACAATTCTGGCCCAAGTTAGAAGCAGAGCCAATATTGCAAGATGTCGATAGTCCATATCTCGGAAACTATAAGAGATAATGCAATTTGGCAATCGGCAACGTAATTAGCATGCCGAATATTACTTGGAATGTGAATTACAACGAAATCGCTAATTCATAAGACCATTTTACAATTCTGGCCCAAGTTAGAAGCAGAGCCAATATTGCAAGATGTCGATAGTCCATATCTCGGAAACTATAAGAGATAATGCAATTTGGCAATCGGCAACGTAATTAGCATGCCGAATATTACTTGGAATGTGAATTACAACGAAATCGCTAATTCATAAGACCATTTTACAATTCTGGCCCAAGTTAGAAGCAGAGCCAATATTGCAAGATGTCGATAGTCCATATCTCGGAAACTATAAGAGATAATGCAATTTGGCAATCGGCAACGTAATTAGCATGCCGAATATTACTTGGAATGTGAATTACAACGAAATCGCTAATTCATAAGACCATTTTACAATTCTGGCCCAAGTTAGAAGCAGAGCCAATATTGCAAGATGTCGATAGTCCATATCTCGGAAACTATAAGAGATAATGCAATTTGGCAATCGGCAACGTAATTAGCATGCCGAATATTACTTGGAATGTGAATTACAACGAAATCGCTAATTCATAAGACCATTTTACAATTCTGGCCCAAGTTAGAAGCAGAGCCAATATTGCAAGATGTCGATAGTCCATATCTCGGAAACTATAAGAGATAATGCAATTTGGCAATCGGCAACGTAATTAGCATGCCGAATATTACTTGGAATGTGAATTACAACAAAATCGCTAATTCATAAGACCATTTTACAATTCTGGCCCAAGTTAGAAGCAGAGCCAATATTGTAAAATGTCGATGGTCCATATCTCGGAAACTATAAGAGATAATGCAATTTGGCCATCGGCAGTGTAATTAGCATGCCGAATATTACTTGGAATGTGAATTGGAGCGAAATCGCTAATTCATAAGACCATTTTACAATTCTGGCCCAAGTTAGAAGCAGAGCCAATATTGCAAGATGTCGATAGTCCATATCTCGGAAACTATAAGAGATAATGCAATTTGGCAATCGGCAACGTAATTAGCATGCCGAATATTACTTGGAATGTGAACTGGAGCGAAATCGCTAATTCATAAGACCATTTTACAATTCTGGCTCAAGTTAGAAGCAGAGCCAATATTGCAAGATGTCGATAGTCCATATCTCGGAAACTATAAGAGATAATGCAATCTGGTAATCGGCAACGTAATTAGCATGCCGAATATTACTTGGAATGTGAATTGGAGCGAAATTGCTAATTCATAAGACCATTTTACAATTTTGACCCAAGTTAGAAGCAGAGCCAATATTGTAAAATGTCGATAGTCCATATCTCGGAAACTATAAGAGATAATGCAATTTGGCTATCGGCAACGTAATTAGCATGCCGAATATTACTTGGAATGTGAATTACAACGAAATCGCTAATTCATAAGACCATTTTACAATTCTGGCCCAAGTTAGAAGCAGAGCCAATATTGCAAGATGTCGATAGTCCATATCTCGGAAACTATAAGAGATAATGCAATTTGGCAATCGGCAACGTAATTAGCATGCCGAATATTACTTGGAATGTGAATTACAACGAAATCGCTAATTCATAAGACCATTTTACAATTCTGGCCCAAGTTAGAAGCAGAGCCAATATTGCAAGATGTCGATAGTCCATATCTCGGAAACTATAAGAGATAATGCAATCTGGTAATCGGCAACGTAATTAGCATGCCGAATATTACTTGGAATGTGAACTGGAGCGAAATCGCTAATTCATAAGACCATTTTACAATTCTGGCTCAAGTTAGAAGCAGAGCCAATATTGCAAGATGTCGATAGTCCATATCTCGGAAACTATAAGAGATAATGCAATCTGGTAATCGGCAACGTAATTAGCATGCCGAATATTACTTGGAATGTGAATTGGAGCGAAATTGCTAATTCATAAGACCATTTTACAATTTTGACCCAAGTTAGAAGCAGAGCCAATATTGTAAAATGTCGATAGTCCATATCTCGGAAACTATAGGAGATAATGCAATTTGGCTATCGGCAACGTAATTAGCATGCCGAATATTACTTGGAATGTGAATTACAACGAAATCGCTAATTCATAAGACCATTTTACAATTCTGGCCCAAGTTAGAAGCAGAGCCAATATTGCAAGATGTCGATAGTCCATATCTCGGAAACTATAAGAGATAATGCAATTTGGCAATCGGCAACGTAATTAGCATGCCGAATATTACTTGGAATGTGAATTACAACGAAATCGCTAATTCATAAGACCATTTTACAATTCTGGCCCAAGTTAGAAGCAGAGCCAATATTGCAAGATGTCGATAGTCCATATCTCGGAAACTATAAGAGATAATGCAATTTGGCAATCGGCAACGTAATTAGCATGCCGAATATTACTTGGAATGTGAATTACAACGAAATCGCTAATTCATAAGACCATTTTACAATTCTGGCCCAAGTTAGAAGCAGAGCCAATATTGCAAGATGTCGATAGTCCATATCTCGGAAACTATAAGAGATAATGCAATTTGGCAATCGGCAACGTAATTAGCATGCCGAATATTACTTGGAATGTGAATTGGAGCCGAAATCGCTAATTCATAAGACCATTTTACAATTCTGGCCCAAGTTAGAAGCAGAGCCAATATTGCAAGATGTCGATAGTCCATATCTCGGAAACTATAAGAGATAATGCAATTTGGCAATCGGCAACGTAATTAGCATGCCGAATATTACTTGGAATGTGAATTACAACGAAATCGCTAATTCATAAGACCATTTTACAATTCTGGTCCAAGTTAGAAGCAGAGCCAATATTGCAAGATGTCGATAGTCCATATCTCGGAAACTATAAGAGATAATGCAATTTGGCAATCGGCAACGTAATTAGCATGCCGAATATTACTTGGAATGTGAATTACAACGAAATCGCTAATTCATAAGACCATTTTACAATTCTGGCCCAAGTTAGAAGCAGAGCCAATATTGCAAGATGTCGATAGTCCATATCTCAGGAACTATAAGAGATAATGCAATTTGGCAATCGGCAACGTAATTAGCATGCCAAATATTACTTGGAATGTGAATTGGAGCGAAACTGCTAATTCATAAGACCATTTTACAATTTTGACCCAAGTTAGAAGCAGAGCCAATATTGTAAAATGTCGATGGTCCATATCTCGGAAACTATAAGAGATAATGCAATTTGGCCATCGGCAGTGTAATTAGCATGCCGAATATTACTTGGAATGTGAATTACAGCGAAATCGCTAATTCATAAGACCATTTTACAATTTTGACCCAAGTTAGAAGCAGAGCCAGTATTGCAAGATGTCGATAGTCCATATCTCGGAAACTATAAGAGATAATGCAATTTGGCAATCGGCAACGTAATTAGCATGCCGAATATTACTTGGAATGTGAATTACAACAAAATCGCTAATTCATAAGACCATTTTACAATTCTGGCCCAAGTTAGAAGCAGAGCCAATATTGCAAGATGTCGATAGTCCATATCTCGGAAACTATAAGAGATAATGCAATTTGGCAATCGGCAACGTAATTAGCATGCCGAATATTACTTGGAATGTGAATTACAACGAAATCGCTAATTCATAAGACCATTTTACAATTCTGGCCGAAGTTAGAAGCAGAGCCAATATTGCAAGATGTCGATAGTCCATATCTCGGAAACTATAAGAGATAATGCAATTTGGCAATCGGCAACCTAATTAGCATGCCGAATATTACTTGGAATGTGAATTGGAGCGAAATTGCTAATTCATAAGACCATTTTACAATTTTGACCCAAGTTAGAAGCAGAGCCAATATTGTAAAATGTCGATGGTCCATATCTCGGAAACTATAAGAGATAATGCAATTTGGCAATCGGCAACGTAATTAGCATGCCGAATATTACTTGGAATGTGAATTGGAGCGAAATCGCTAATTCATAAGACCATTTTACAATTCTGGCCCAAGTTAGAAGCAGAGCCAATATTGCAAGATGTCGATAGTCCATATCTCGGAAACTATAAGAGATAATGCAATTCGGCAATCGGCAACGTAATTAGCATGCCGAATATTACTTGGAATGTGAATTGGAGCGAAATCGCTAATTCATAAGACCACTTTACAATTTTGACCCAAGTTAGAAGCAGAGCCAATATTGTAAAATGTCGATAGTCCATATCTCGGAAACTATAAGAGATAATGCAATTTGGCAATCGGCAACGTAATTAGCATGCCGAATATTACTTGGAATGTGAATTACAACGAAATCGCTAATTCATAAGACCATTTTACAATTCTGGCCCAAGTTAGAAGCAGAGCCAATATTGCAAGATGTCGATAGTCCATATCTCGGAAACTATAAGAGATAATGCAATTTGGCAATCGGCAGCGTAATTAGCATGCGGAATATTACTTGGAATGTGAATTGGAGCCGAAATGGCTAATTCATAAGACCATTTTACAATTCTGGCCCAAGTTAGAAGCAGAGCCAATATTGCAAGATGTCGATAGTCCATATCTCGGAAACTATAAGAGATAATGCAATTTGGCAATCGGCAACGTAATTAGCATGCCGAATATTACTTGGAATGTGAATTACAACGAAATCGCTAATTCATAAGACCATTTTACAATTCTGGCCCAAGTTAGAAGCAGAGCCAATATTGCAAGATGTCGATAGTCCATATCTCGGAAACTATAAGAGATAATGCAATTTGGCAATCGGCAGCGTAATTAGCATGCGGAATATTACTTGGAATGTGAATTGGAGCCGAAATGGCTAATTCATAAGACCATTTTACAATTCTGGCCCAAGTTAGAAGCAGAGCCAATATTGCAAGATGTCGATAGTCCATATCTCGGAAACTATAAGAGATAATGCAATTTGGCAATCGGCAACGTAATTAGCATGCCGAATATTACTTGGAATGTGAATTACAACGAAATCGCTAATTCATAAGACCATTTTACAATTCTGGCCCAAGTTAGAAGCAGAGCCAATATTGCAAGATGTCGATAGTCCATATCTCGGAAACAATAAGAGATAATGCAATTTGGCAATCGGCAACGTAATTAGCATGCCGAATATTACTTGGAATGTGAATTGGAGCGAAATCGCTAATTCATAAGACCACTTTACAATTTTGACCCAAGTTAGAAGCAGAGCCAATATTGTAAAATGTCGATAGTCCATATCTCGGAAACTATAAGAGATAATGCAATTTGGCAATCGGCAACGTAATTAGCATGCCGAATATTACTTGGAATGTGAATTACAACGAAATCGCTAATTCATAAGACCATTTTACAATTCTGGCCCAAGTTAGAAGCAGAGCCAATATTGCAAGATGTCGATAGTCCATATCTCGGAAACTATAAGAGATAATGCAATTTGGCAACCGGCAATGTAATTAGCATGCCGAATATTACTTGGAATGTGAATTGGAGCGAAATCGCTAATTCATAAGACCATTTTACAATTCTGGCCCAAGTTAGAAGCAGAGCCAATATTGCAAGATGTCGATAGTCCATATCTCGGAAACAATAAGAGATAATGCAATTTGGCAATCGGCAACGTAATTAGCATGCCGAATATTACTTGGAATGTGAATTGGAGCGAAATCGCTAATTCATAAGACCACTTTACAATTTTGACCCAAGTTAGAAGCAGAGCCAATATTGTAAAATGTCGATAGTCCATATCTCGGAAACTATAAGAGATAATGCAATTTGGCAATCGGCAACGTAATTAGCATGCCGAATATTACTTGGAATGTGAATTACAACGAAATCGCTAATTCATAAGACCATTTTACAATTCTGGCCCAAGTTAGAAGCAGAGCCAATATTGCAAGATGTCGATAGTCCATATCTCGGAAACTATAAGAGATAATGCAATTTGGCAATCGGCAATGTAATTAGCATGCCGAATATTACTTGGAATGTGAATTGGAGCGAAATCGCTAATTCATAAGACCACTTTACAATTTTGACCCAAGTTAGAAGCAGAGCCAATATTGTAAAATGTCGATAGTCCATATCTCGGAAACTATAAGAGATAATGCAATTTGGCAATCGGCAACGTAATTAGCATGCCGAATATTACTTGGAATGTGAATTACAACGAAATCGCTAATTCATAAGACCATTTTACAATTCTGGCCCAAGTTAGAAGCAGAGCCAATATTGCAAGATGTCGATAGTCCATATCTCGGAAACTATAAGAGATAATGCAATTTGGCAATCGGCAACGTAATTAGCATGCGGAATATTACTTGGAATGTGAATTGGAGCCGAAATGGCTAATTCATAAGACCATTTTACAATTCTGGCCCAAGTTAGAAGCAGAGCCAATATTGCAAGATGTCGATAGTCCATATCTCGGAAACTATAAGAGATAATGCAATTTGGCAATCGGCAACGTAATTAGCATGCCGAATATTACTTGGAATGTGAATTACAACGAAATCGCTAATTCATAAGACCATTTTACAATTCTGGCCCAAGTTAGAAGCAGAGCCAATATTGCAAGATGTCGATAGTCCATATCTCGGAAACTATAAGAGATAATGCAATTTGGCAATCGGCAACGTAATTAGCATGCCGTATATTACTTGGAATGTGAATTACAACGAAATCGCTAATTCATAAGACCATTTTACAATTCTGGCCCAAGTTAGAAGCAGAGCCAATATTGCAAGATGTCGATAGTCCATATCTCAGAAACTATAAGAGATAATGCAATTTGGCAATCGGCAACGTAATTAGCATGCCGAATATTACTTGGAATGTGAATTGGAGCGAAATTGCTAATTCATAAGACCATTTTACAATTTTGACCCAAGTTAGAAGCAGAGCCAATATTGTAAAATGTCGATGGTCCATATCTCGGAAACTATAAGAGATAATGCAATTTGGCCATCGGCAGTGTAATTAGCATGCCGAATATTACTTGGAATGTGAATTACAACGAAATCGCTAATTCATAAGACCATTTTACAATTTTGACCCAAGTTAGAAGCAGAGCCAATATTGCAAGATATCGATAGTCCATATCTCGGAAACTATAAGAGATAATGCAATTTGGCAATCGGCAACGTAATTAGCATGCCGAATATTACTTGGTATGTGAATTACAACAAAATCGCTAATTCATAAGACCATTTTACAATTCTGGCCCAAGTTAGAAGCAGAGCCAATATTGCAAGATGTCGATAGTCCATATCTCGGAAACTATAAGAGATAATGCAATTTGGCAATCGGCAACGTAATTAGCATGCGGAATATTACTTGGAATGTGAATTGGAGCCGAAATGGCTAATTCATAAGACCATTTTACAATTCTGGCCCAAGTTAGAAGCAGAGCCAATACTGCAAGATGTCGATAGTCCATATCTCGGAAACTATAAGAGATAATGCAATTTGGCAATCGGCAACGTAATTAGCATGCCGAATATTACTTGGAATGTGAATTACAACGAAATCGCTAATTCATAAGACCATTTTACAATTCTGGCCCAAGTTAGAAGCAGAGCCAATATTGCAAGATGTCGATAGTCCATATCTCGGAAACTATAAGAGATAATGCAATTTGGCAATCGGCAACGTAATTAGCATGCCGAATATTACTTGGAATGTGAATTACAACGAAATCGCTAATTCATAAGACCATTTTACAATTCTGGCCCAAGTTAGAAGCAGAGCCAATATTGCAAGATGTCGATAGTCCATATCTCAGAAACTATAAGAGATAATGCAATTTGGCAATCGGCAACGTAATTAGCATGCCGAATATTACTTGGAATGTGAATTGGAGCGAAATTGCTAATTCATAAGACCATTTTACAATTTTGACCCAAGTTAGAAGCAGAGCCAATATTGTAAAATGTCGATGGTCCATATCTCGGAAACTATAAGAGATAATGCAATTTGGCCATCGGCAGTGTAATTAGCATGCCGAATATTACTTGGAATGTGAATTACAACGAAATCGCTAATTCATAAGACCATTTTACAATTTTGACCCAAGTTAGAAGCAGAGCCAATATTGCAAGATATCGATAGTCCATATCTCGGAAACTATAAGAGATAATGCAATTTGGCAATCGGCAACGTAATTAGCATGCCGAATATTACTTGGTATGTGAATTACAACAAAATCGCTAATTCATAAGACCATTTTACAATTCTGGCCCAAGTTAGAAGCAGAGCCAATATTGCAAGATGTCTATAGTCCATATCTCGGAAACTATAAGAGATAATGCAATCTGGCAATCGGCAATGTAATTAGCATGCCGAATATTACTTGGAATGTGAACTGGAGCGAAATCGCTAATTCATAAGACCATTTTACAATTTTGACCCAAGTTAGAAGAAGATTCAATATTGTAAAATGTCGATAGTCCATATCTCGGAAACTATAAGAGATAATGCAATTTGGCAATCGGCAACGTATTTAGCATGCCGAATATTACTTGGAATGTGAATTACAACGAAATCGCTAATTCATAAGACCATTTTACAATTCTGGCTCAAGTTAGAAGCAGAGCCAATATTGCAAGATGTCGATAGTCCATATCTCGGAAACTATAAGAGATAATGCAATCTGGCAATCGGCAACGAAATTAGCATGCCGAATATTACTTGGAATGTGAATTACAACGAAATCGCTAATTCATAAGACCATTTTACAATTCTGGCCCAAGTTAGAAGCAGAGCCAATATTGCAAGATGTCGATAGTCCATATCTCGGAAACTATAAGAGATAATGCAATTTGGCAATCGGCAACGTAATTAGCATGCGGAATATTACTTGGAATGTGAATTGGAGCCGAAATGGCTAATTCATAAGACCATTTTACAATTCTGGCCCAAGTTAGAAGCAGAGGCAATATTGCAAGATGTCGATAGTCCATATCTCGGAAACTATAAGAGATAATGCAATTTGGCAATCGGCAACGTAATTAGCATGCCGAATATTACTTGGAATGTGAATTACAACGAAATCGCTAATTCATAAGATCATTTTACAATTCTGGCCCAAGTTAGAAGCAGAGCCAATATTGCAAGATGTCGATAGTCCATATCTCGGAAACTATAAGAGATAATGCAATTTGGCAATCGGCAACGTAATTAGCATGCCGAATATTACTTGGAATGTGAATTACAACGAAATCGCTAATTCATAAGACCATTTTACAATTCTGGCCCAAGTTAGAAGCAGAGCCAATATTGCAAGATGTCGATAGTCCATATCTCAGAAACTATAAGAGATAATGCAATTTGGCAATCGGCAACGTAATTAGCATGCCGAATATTACTTGGAATGTGAATTGGAGCGAAATTGCTAATTCATAAGACCATTTTACAATTTTGACCCAAGTTAGAAGCAGAGCCAATATTGTAAAATGTCGATGGTCCATATCTCGGAAACTATAAGAGATAATGCAATTTGGCCATCGGCAGTGTAATTAGCATGCCGAATATTACTTGGTATGTGAATTACAACAAAATCGCTAATTCATAAGACCATTTTACAATTCTGGCCCAAGTTAGAAGCAGAGCCAATATTGCAAGATGTCGATAGTCCATATCTCGGAAACTATAAGAGATAATGCAATTTGGCAATCGGCAACGTAATTAGCATGCCGAATATTACTTGGAATGTGAATTACAACGAAATCGCTAATTCATAAGACCATTTTACAATTCTGGCCCAAGTTAGAAGCAGAGCCAATATTGCAAGATGTCGATAGTCCATATCTCGGAAACTATAAGAGATAATGCAATTTGGCAATCGGCAACGTAATTAGCATGCCGAATATTACTTGGAATGTGAACTGGAGCGAAATCGCTAATTCATAAGACCATTTTACAATTTTGACCCAAGTTAGAAGAAGAGCCAATATTGTAAAATGTCGATAGTCCATATCTCGGAAACTATAAGAGATAATGCAATTTGGCAATCGGCAACGTAATTAGCATGCCGAATATTACTTGGAATGTGAATTACAACGAAATCGCTAATTCATAAGACCATTTTACAATTCTGGCTCAAGTTAGAAGCAGAGCCAATATTGCAAGATGTCGATAGTCCATATCTCGGAAACTATAAGAGATAATGCAATCTGGCAATCGGCAACGTAATTAGCATGCCGACTATTACTTGGAATGTGAATTGGAGCCGAAATGGCTAATTCATAAGACCATTTTACAATTCTGGCCCAAGTTAGAAGCAGAGGCAATATTGCAAGATGTCGATAGTCCATATCTCGGAAACTATAAGAGATAATGCAATTTGGCAATCGGCAACGTAATTAGCATGCCGAATATTACTTGGAATGTGAATTACAACGAAATCGCTAATTCATAAGACCATTTTACAATTCTGGCCCAAGTTAGAAGCAGAGCCAATATTGCAAGATGTCGATAGTCCATATCTCGGAAACTATAAGAGATAATGCAATTTGGCAATCGGCAACGTAATTAGCATGCCGAATATTACTTGGAATGTGAATTACAACGAAATCGCTAATTCATAAGACCATTTTACAATTCTGGCCCAAGTTAGAAGCAGAGCCAATATTGCAAGATGTCGATAGTCCATATCTCAGAAACTATAAGAGATAATGCAATTTGGCAATCGGCAACGTAATTAGCATGCCGAATATTACTTGGAATGTGAATTGGAGCGAAATTGCTAATTCATAAGACCATTTTACAATTTTGACCCAAGTTAGAAGCAGAGCCAATATTGTAAAATGTCGATGGTCCATATCTCGGAAACTATAAGAGATAATGCAATTTGGCAATCGGCAACGTAATTAGCATGCCGAATATTACTTGGAATGTGAATTGGAGCGAAATCGCTAATTCATAAGACCATTTTACAATTCTGGCCCAAGTTAGAAGCAGAGCCAATATTGCAAGATGTCGATAGTCCATATCTCGGAAACTATAAGAGATAATGCAATTCGGCAATCGGCAACGTAATTAGCATGCCGAATATTACTTGGAATGTGAATTGGAGCGAAATCGCTAATTCATAAGACCACTTTACAATTTTGACCCAAGTTAGAAGCAGAGCCAATATTGTAAAATGTCGATAGTCCATATCTCGGAAACTATAAGAGATAATGCAATTTGGCAATCGGCAACGTAATTAGCATGCCGAATATTACTTGGAATGTGAATTACAACGAAATCGCTAATTCATAAGACCATTTTACAATTCTGGCCCAAGTTAGAAGCAGAGCCAATATTGCAAGATGTCGATAGTCCATATCTCGGAAACTATAAGAGATAATGCAATTTGGCAATTGGCAATGTAATTAGCATGCCGAATATTACATGGAATGTGAATTACAACGAAATCGCTAATTCATAAGACCATTTTACAATTCTGGCCCAAGTTAGAAGCAGAGCCAATATTGCAAGATGTCGATAGTCCATATCTCAGAAACTATAAGAGATAATGCAATTTGGCAATCGGCAACGTAATTAGCATGCCGAATATTACTTGGAATGTGAATTGGAGCGAAATTGCTAATTCATAAGACCATTTTACAATTTTGACCCAAGTTAGAAGCAGAGCCAATATTGTAAAATGTCGATGGTCCATATCTCGGAAACTATAAGAGATAATGCAATTTTGCCTTCGGCAGTGTAATTAGCATGCCGAATATTACTTGGAATGTGAATTACAACGAAATCGCTAATTCATAAGACCATTTTACATTTCTGGCCCAAGTTAGAAGCAGAGCCAATATTGCAAGATGTCGATAGTCCATATCTCGGAAACTATAAGAGATAATGAAATTTGGCAATCGGCAATGGAATTAGCATGCCGAATATTACTTGGAATGTGAATTACAACGAAATCGCTAATTCATAAGACCATTTTACAATTCTGGCCCAAGTTAGAAGCAGAGCCAATATTGCAAGATGTCGATAGTCCATATCTCAGAAACTATAAGAGATAATGCAATTTGGCAATCGGCAACGTAATTAGCATGCCGAATATTACTTGGAATGTGAATTGGAGCGAAATTGCTAATTCATAAGACCATTTTACAATTTTGACCCAAGTTAGAAGCAGAGCCAATATTGTAAAATGTCGATGGTCCATATCTCGGAAACTATAAGAGATAATGCAATTTGGCCATCGGCAGTGTAATTAGCATGCCGAATATTACTTGGAATGTGAATTACAACGAAATCGCTAATTCATAAGACCATTTTACAATTTTGACCCAAGTTAGAAGCAGAGCCAATATTGCAAGATGTCGATAGTCCATATCTCGGAAACTATAAGAGATAATGCAATTTGGCAATCGGCAACGTAATTAGCATGCCGAATATTACTTGGAATGTGAATTACAACAAAATCGCTAATTCATAAGACCATTTTAGAATTTTGACCCAAGTTAGAAGCAGAGCCAATATTGTAAAATGTCGATAGTCCATATCTCGGAAACTCTAAGAGATAATGCAATTTGGCAATCGGCAACGTAATTAGCATGCGGAATATTACTTGGAATGTGAATTACAACGAAATCGCTAATTCATAAGACCATTTTACAATTCTGGCCCAAGTTAGAAGCAGAGCCAATATTGCAAGATGTCGATAGTCCATATCTCGGAAACTACAAGAGATAATGCAATTTGGCAATCGGCAACGTAATTAGCATGCCGAATATTACTTGGAATGTGAATTACAACGAAATCGCTAATTCATAAGACCATTTTACAATTCTGGCCCAAGTTAGAAGCAGAGCCAATATTGCAAGATGTCGATAGTCCATATCTCGGAAACTATAAGAGATAATGCAATTTGGCAATCGGCAACGTAATTAGCATCCCGAATATTACTTGGAATGTGAATTACAACGAAATCGCTAATTCATAAGACCATTTTACAATTCTGGCCCAAGTTAGAAGCAGAGCCAATATTGCAAGATGTCGATAGTCCATATCTCGGAAACTATAAGAGATAATGCAATTTGGCAATCGGCAACGTAATTAGCATGCCGAATATTACTTGGAATGTGAACTGGAGCGAAATCGCTAATTCATAAGACCATTTTACAATTTTGACCCAAGTTAGAAGCAGAGCCAATATTGCAAGATGTCGATAGTCTATATCTCGGAAACTATAAGAGATAATGCAATCTGGCAATCGGCAACGTAATTAGCATGCCGAATATTACTTGGAATGTGAATTGGAGCGAAATTGCTAATTCATAAGACCATTTTACAATTCTGGCTCAAGTTAGAAGCAGAGCCAATATTGCAAGACGTCGATAGTCCATATCTCGGAAACTATAAGAGATAATGCAATCTGGAAATCGGCAACGTAATTAGCATGCCGAATATTACTTGGAATGTGAATTACAACGAAATCGCTAATTCATAAGACCATTTTACAATTCTGGCTCAAGTTAGAAGCAGAGCCAATATTGCAAGATGTCGATAGTCCATATCTCGGAAACTATAAGAGATAATGCAATCTGGCAATCGGCAACGTAATTAGCATGCCGAATATTACTTGGAATGTGAATTGGAGCGAAATTGCTAATTCATAAGACCATTTTACAATTTTGACCGAAGTTAGAAGCAGAGCCAATATTGTAAAATGTCGATAGTCCATATCTCGGAAACTATAAGAGATAATGCAATTTGGCAATCGGCAACGTAATTAGCATGCCGAATATTACTTGGAATGTGAATTACAACGAAATCGCTAATTCATAAGACCATTTTACAATTCTGGCCCAAGTTAGAAGCAGAGCCAATATTGCAAGATGTCGATAGTCCATATCTCGGAAACTATAAGAGATAATGCAATTTGGCAATCGGCAACGTAATTAGCATGCCGAATATTACTTGGAATGTGAATTACAACGAAATCGCTAATTCATAAGACCATTTTACAATTCTGGCCCAAGTTAGAAGCGGAGCCAATATTGCAAGATGTCGATAGTCCATATCTCGGAAACTATAAGAGATAATGCAATTTGGCAATCGGCAACGTAATTAGCATGCCAAATATTACTTGGAATGTGAATTACAACGAAATCGCTAATTCATAAGACCATTTTACAATTCTGGCCCAAGTTAGAAGCAGAGCAAATATTGCAAGATGTCGATAGTCCATATCTCGGAAACTATAAGACATAATGCAATTTGGCAATCGGCAACGTAATTAGCATGCCGAATATTACTTGGAATGTGAATTACAACGAAATCGCTAATTCATAAGACCATTTTACAATTCTGGCTCAAGTTAGAAGCAGAGCCAATATTGCAAGATGTCGATAGTCCATATCTCGGAAACTATAAGAGATAATGCAATCTGGCAATCGGCAACGTAATTAGCATGCCGAATATTACTTGGAATGTGAATTACAACGAAATCGCTAATTCATAAGACCATTTTACAATTCTGGCCCAAGTTAGAAGCAGAGCCAATATTGCAAGATGTCGATAGTCCATATCTCGGAAACTATAAGAGATAATGCAATTTGGCAATCGGCAACGTAATTAGCATGCCGAATATTACTTGGAATGTGAATTACAACGAAATCGCTAATTCATAAGACCATTTTACAATTCTGGCTCAAGTTAGAAGCAGAGCCAATATTGCAAGATGTCGATAGTCCATATCTCGGAAACTATAAGAGATAATGCAATCTGGCAAACGGCAACGTAATTAGCATGCCGAATATTACTTGGAATGTGAATTACAACGAAATCGCTAATTCATAAGACCATTTTACAATTCTGGCCCAAGTTAGAAGCAGAGCCAATATTGCAAGATGTCGATAGTCCATATCTCGGAAACTATAAGAGATAATGCAATTTGGCAATCGGCAACGTAATTAGCATGCGGAATATTACTTGGAATGTGAATTGGAGCCGAAATGGCTAATTCATAAGACCATTTTACAATTCTGGCCCAAGTTAGAAGCAGAGCCAATATTGCAAGATGTCGATAGTCCATATCTCGGAAACTATAAGAGATAATGCAATTTGGCAATCGGCAACGTAATTAGCATGCCGAATATTACTTGGAATGTGAATTACAACGAAATCGCTAATTCATAAGACCATTTTACAATTCTGGCCCAAGTTAGAAGCAGAGCCAATATTGCAAGATGTCGATAGTCCATATCTCGGAAACTATAAGAGATAATGCAATTTGGCAATCGGCAACGTAATTAGCATGCCGAATATTACTTGGAATGTGAATTACAACGAAATCGCTAATTCATAAGACCATTTTACAATTCTGGCCCAAGTTAGAAGCCGAGCCAATATTGCAAGATGTCGATAGTCCATATCTCGGAAACTATAAGAGATAATGCAATTTGGCAATCGGCAACGTAATTAGCATGCCGAATATTACTTGGAATGTGAATTACAACGAAATCGCTAATTCATAAGACCATTTTACAATTCTGGCCCAAGTTAGAAGCAGAGCCAATATTGCAAGATGTCGATAATCCATATCTCGGAAACTATAATAGATAATGCAATTTGGCAATCGGCAACGTAATTAGCATGCCGAATATTACTTGGAATGTGAATTACAACAAAATTGCTAATTCATAAGACCATTTTACAATTCTGGCCCAAGTTAGAAGCAGAGCCAATATTGTAAAATGTCGATGGTCCATATCTCGGAAACTATAAGAGATAATGCAATTTGGCCATCGGCAGTGTAATTAGCATGCCGAATATTACTTGGAATGTGAATTGGAGCGAAATCGCTAATTCATAAGACCATTTTACAATTCTGGCCCAAGTTAGAAGCAGAGCCAATATTGCAAGATGTCGATAGTCCATATCTCGGAAACTATTAGAGATAATGCAATTTGGCAATCGGCAACGTAATTAGCATGCCGAATATTACTTGGAATGTGAACTGGAGCGAAATCGCTAATTCATAAGACCATTTTACAATTTTGACCCAAGTTAGAAGAAGAGCCAATATTGTAAAATGTCGATAGTCCATATCTCGGAAACTATAAGAGATAATGCAATTTGGCAATCGGCAACGTAATTAGCATGCCGAATATTACTTGGAATGTGAACTGGAGCGAAATCGCTAATTCATAAGACCATTTTACAATTTTGACCCAAGTTAGAAGAAGAGCCAATATTGTAAAATGTCGATAGTCCATATCTCGGAAACTATAAGAGATAATGCAATTTGGCCATCGGCAGTGTAATTAGCATGCCGAATATTACTTGGAAGGTGAATTGGAGCGAAATCGCTAATTCATAAGACCGTTTTACAATTCTGGCCCAAGTTAGAAGCAGAGCCAATATTGCAAGATGTCGATAGTCCATATCTCGGAAACTATAAGAGATAATGCAATTTGGCAATCGGCAACGTAATTAGCATGCGGAATATTACTTGGAATGTGAATTGGAGCCGAAATGGCTAATTCATAAGACCATTTTACAATTCTGGCCCAAGTTAGAAGCAGAGGCAATATTGCAAGATGTCGATAGTCCATATCTCGGAAACTATAAGAGATAATGCAATTTGGCAATCGGCAACGTAATTAGCATGCCGAATATTACTTGGAATGTGAATTACAACGAAATCGCTAATTCATAAGATCATTTTACAATTCTGGCCCAAGTTAGAAGCAGAGCCAATATTGCAAGATGTCGATAGTCCATATCTCGGAAACTATAAGAGATAATGCAATTTGGCAATCGGCAACGTAATTAGCATGCCGAATATTACTTGGAATGTGAATTACAACGAAATCGCTAATTCATAAGACCATTTTACAATTCTGGCCCAAGTTAGAAGCAGAGCCAATATTGCAAGATGTCGATAGTCCATATCTCAGAAACTATAAGAGATAATGCAATTTGGCAATCGGCAACGTAATTAGCATGCCGAATATTACTTGGAATGTGAATTGGAGCGAAATTGCTAATTCATAAGACCATTTTACAATTTTGACCCAAGTTAGAAGCAGAGCCAATATTGTAAAATGTCGATGGTCCATATCTCGGAAACTATAAGAGATAATGCAATTTGGCCATCGGCAGTGTAATTAGCATGCCGAATATTACTTGGTATGTGAATTACAACAAAATCGCTAATTCATAAGACCATTTTACAATTCTGGCCCAAGTTAGAAGCAGAGCCAATATTGCAAGATGTCGATAGTCCATATCTCGGAAACTATAAGAGATAATGCAATTTGGCAATCGGCAACGTAATTAGCATGCCGAATATTACTTGGAATGTGAATTACAACGAAATCGCTAATTCATAAGACCATTTTACAATTCTGGCCCAAGTTAGAAGCAGAGCCAATATTGCAAGATGTCGATAGTCCATATCTCGGAAACTATAAGAGATAATGCAATTTGGCAATCGGCAACGTAATTAGCATGCCGAATATTACTTGGAATGTGAACTGGAGCGAAATCGCTAATTCATAAGACCATTTTACAATTTTGACCCAAGTTAGAAGAAGAGCCAATATTGTAAAATGTCGATAGTCCATATCTCGGAAACTATAAGAGATAATGCAATTTGGCAATCGGCAACGTAATTAGCATGCCGAATATTACTTGGAATGTGAATTACAACGAAATCGCTAATTCATAAGACCATTTTACAATTCTGGCTCAAGTTAGAAGCAGAGCCAATATTGCAAGATGTCGATAGTCCATATCTCGGAAACTATAAGAGATAATGCAATCTGGCAATCGGCAACGTAATTAGCATGCCGACTATTACTTGGAATGTGAATTGGAGCCGAAATGGCTAATTCATAAGACCATTTTACAATTCTGGCCCAAGTTAGAAGCAGAGGCAATATTGCAAGATGTCGATAGTCCATATCTCGGAAACTATAAGAGACAATGCAATTTGGCAATCGGCAACGTAATTAGCATGCCGAATATTACTTGGAATGTGAATTACAACGAAATCGCTAATTCATAAGACCATTTTACAATTCTGGCCCAAGTTAGAAGCAGAGCCAATATTGCAAGATGTCGATAGTCCATATCTCGGAAACTATAAGAGATAATGCAATTTGGCAATCGGCAACGTAATTAGCATGCCGAATATTACTTGGAATGTGAATTACAACGAAATCGCTAATTCATAAGACCATTTTACAATTCTGGCCCAAGTTAGAAGCAGAGCCAATATTGCAAGATGTCGATAGTCCATATCTCAGAAACTATAAGAGATAATGCAATTTGGCAATCGGCAACCTAATTAGCATGCCGAATATTACTTGGAATGTGAATTGGAGCGAAATTGCTAATTCATAAGACCATTTTACAATTTTGACCCAAGTTAGAAGCAGAGCCAATATTGTAAAATGTCGATGGTCCATATCTCGGAAACTATAAGAGATAATGCAATTTGGCAATCGGCAGCGTAATTAGCATGCGGAATATTACTTGGAATGTGAATTGGAGCCGAAATGGCTAATTCATAAGACCATTTTACAATTCTGGCCCAAGTTAGAAGCAGAGCCAATATTGCAAGATGTCGATAGTCCATATCTCGGAAACTATAAGAGATAATGCAATTTGGCAATCGGCAACGTAATTAGCATGCCGAATATTACTTGGAATGTGAATTACAACGAAATCGCTAATTCATAAGACCATTTTACAATTCTGGCCCAAGTTAGAAGCAGAGCCAATATTGTAAAATGTCGATAGTCCATATCTCGGAAACTATAAGAGATAATGCAATTTGGCAATCGGCAACGTAATTAGCATGCCGAATATTACTTGGAATGTGAATTACAACGAAATCGCTAATTCATAAGACCATTTTACAATTCTGGCCCAAGTTAGAAGCAGAGCCAATATTGCAAGATGTCGATAGTCCATATCTCGGAAACTATAAGAGATAATGCAATTTGGCAATCGGCAGCGTAATTAGCATGCGGAATATTACTTGGAATGTGAATTGGAGCCGAAATGGCTAATTCATAAGACCATTTTACAATTCTGGCCCAAGTTAGAAGCAGAGCCAATATTGCAAGATGTCGATAGTCCATATCTCGGAAACTATAAGAGATAATGCAATTTGGCAATCGGCAACGTAATTAGCATGCCGAATATTACTTGGAATGTGAATTACAACGAAATCGCTAATTCATAAGACCATTTTACAATTCTGGCCCAAGTTAGAAGCAGAGCCAATATTGCAAGATGTCGATAGTCCATATCTCGGAAACTATAAGAGATAATGCAATTTGGCAATCGGCAGCGTAATTAGCATGCGGAATATTACTTGGAATGTGAATTGGAGCCGAAATGGCTAATTCATAAGACCATTTTACAATTCTGGCCCAAGTTAGAAGCAGAGCCAATATTGCAAGATGTCGATAGTCCATATCTCGGAAACTATAAGAGATAATGCAATTTGGCAATCGGCAACGTAATTAGCATGCCGAATATTACTTGGAATGTGAATTACAACGAAATCGCTAATTCATAAGACCATTTTACAATTCTGGCCCAAGTTAGAAGCAGAGCCAATATTGCAAGATGTCGATAGTCCATATCTCGGAAACTATAAGAGATAATGCAATTTGGCAATTGGCAATGTAATTAGCATGCCGAATATTACATGGAATGTGAATTACAACGAAATCGCTAATTCATAAGACCATTTTACAATTCTGGCCCAAGTTAGAAGCAGAGCCAATATTGCAAGATGTCGATAGTCCATATCTCAGAAACTATAAGAGATAATGCAATTTGGCAATCGGCAACGTAATTAGCATGCCGAATATTACTTGGAATGTGAATTGGAGCGAAATTGCTAATTCATAAGACCATTTTACAATTTTGACCCAAGTTAGAAGCAGAGCCAATATTGTAAAATGTCGATGGTCCATATCTCGGAAACTATAAGAGATAATGCAATTTGGCCTTCGGCAGTGTAATTAGCATGCCGAATATTACTTGGAATGTGAATTACAACGAAATCGCTAATTCATAAGACCATTTTACAATTCTGGCCCAAGTTAGAAGCAGAGCCAATATTGCAAGATGTCGATAGTCCATATCTCGGAAACTATAAGAGATAATGAAATTTGGCAATCGGCAATGTAATTAGCATGCCGAATATTACTTGGAATGTGAATTACAACGAAATCGCTAATTCATAAGACCATTTTACAATTCTGGCCCAAGTTAGAAGCAGAGCCAATATTGCAAGATGTCGATAGTCCATATCTCAGAAACTATAAGAGATAATGCAATTTGGCAATCGGCAACGTAATTAGCATGCCGAATATTACTTGGAATGTGAATTGGAGCGAAATTGCTAATTCATAAGACCATTTTACAATTTTGACCCAAGTTAGAAGCAGAGCCAATATTGTAAAATGTCGATGGTCCATATCTCGGAAACTATAAGAGATAATGCAATTTGGCCATCGGCAGTGTAATTAGCATGCCGAATATTACTTGGAATGTGAATTACAACGAAATCGCTAATTCATAAGACCATTTTACAATTTTGACCCAAGTTAGAAGCAGAGCCAATATTGCAAGATGTCGATAGTCCATATCTCGGAAACTATAAGAGATAATGCAATTTGGCAATCGGCAACGTAATTAGCATGCCGAATATTACTTGGAATGTGAATTACAACAAAATCGCTAATTCATAAGACCATTTTACAATTTTGACCCAAGTTAGAAGCAGAGCCAATATTGTAAAATGTCGATAGTCCATATCTCGGAAACTCTAAGAGATAATGCAATTTGGCAATCGGCAACGTAATTAGCATGCGGAATATTACTTGGAATGTGAATTACAACGAAATCGCTAATTCATAAGACCATTTTACAATTCTGTCCCAAGTTAGAAGCAGAGCCAATATTGCAAGATGTCGATAGTCCATATCTCGGAAACTACAAGAGATAATGCAATTTGGCTATCGGCAACGTAATTAGCATGCCGAATATTACTTGGAATGTGAATTACAACGAAATCGCTAATTCATAAGACCATTTTACAATTCTGGCCCAAGTTAGAAGCAGAGCCAATATTGCAAGATGTCGATAGTCCATATCTCGGAAACTATAAGAGATAATGCAATTTGGCAATCGGCAACGTAATTAGCATGCCGAATATTACTTGGAATGTGAATTACAACGAAATCGCTAATTCATAAGACCATTTTACAATTCTGGCCCAAGTTAGAAGCAGAGCCAATATTGCAAGATGTCGATAGTCCATATCTCGGAAACTATAAGAGATAATGCAATTTGGCAATCGGCAACGTAATTAGCATGCCGAATATTACTTGGAATGTGAACTGGAGCGAAATCGCTAATTCATAAGACCATTTTACAATTTTGACCCAAGTTAGAAGCAGAGCCAATATTGCAAGATGTCGATAGTCTATATCTCGGAAACTATAAGAGATAATGCAATCTGGCAATCGGCAACGTAATTAGCATGCCGAATATTACTTGGAATGTGAATTGGAGCGAAATTGCTAATTCATAAGACCATTTTACAATTCTGGCTCAAGTTAGAAGCAGAGCCAATATTGCAAGACGTCGATAGTCCATATCTCGGAAACTATAAGAGATAATGCAATCTGGCAATCGGCAACGTAATTAGCATGCCGAATATTACTTGGAATGTGAATTACAACGAAATCGCTAATTCATAAGACCATTTTACAATTCTGGCTCAAGTTAGAAGCAGAGCCAATATTGCAAGATGTCGATAGTCCATATCTCGGAAACTATAAGAGATAATGCAATCTGGCAATCGGCAACGTAATTAGCATGCCGAATATTACTTGGAATGTGAATTGGAGCGAAATTGCTAATTCATAAGACCATTTTACAATTTTGACCCAAGTTAGAAGCAGAGCCAATATTGTAAAATGTCGATAGTCCATATCTCGGAAACTATAAGAGATAATGCAATTTGGCAATCGGCAACGTAATTAGCATGCCGAATATTACTTGGAATGTGAATTACAACGAAATCGCTAATTCATAAGACCATTTTACAATTCTGGCCCAAGTTAGAAGCAGAGCCAATATTGCAAGATGTCGATAGTCCATATCTCGGAAACTATAAGAGATAATGCAATCTGGCAATCGGCAACGTAATTAGCATGCCGAATATTACTTGGAATGTGAATTGGAGCGAAATTGCTAATTCATAAGACCATTTTACAATTTTGACCCAAGTTAGAAGCAGAGCCAATATTGCAAGATGTCGATAGTCCATATCTCGGAAACTATAAGAGATAATGCAATCTGGCAATCGGCAACGTAATTAGCATGCCGAATATTACTTGGAATGTGAATTGGAGCGAAATTGCTAATTCATAAGACCATTTTACAATTTTGACCCAAGTTAGAAGCAGAGCCAATATTGTAAAATGTCGATAGTCCATATCTCGGAAACTATAAGAGATAATGCAATTTGGCACTCGGCAACGTAATTAGCATGCCGAATATTACTTGGAATGTGAATTACAACGAAATCGCTAATTCATAAGACCATTTTACAATTCTGGCCCAAGTTAGAAGCGGAGCCAATATTGCAAGATGTCGATAGTCCATATCTCGGAAACTATAAGAGATAATGCAATTTGGCAATCGGCAACGTAATTAGCATGCCGAATATTACTTGGAATGTGAATTACAACGAAATCGCTAATTCATAAGACCATTTTACAATTCTGGCCCAAGTTAGAAGCAGAGCCAATATTGCAAGATGTCGATAGTCCATATCTCGGAAACTATAAGAGATAATGCAATTTGGCAATCGGCAACGTAATTAGCATGCCGAATATTACTTGGAATGTGAATTACAACGAAATCGCTAATTCATAAGACCATTTTACAATTCTGGCTCAAGTTAGAAGCAGAGCCAATATTGCAAGATGTCGATAGTCCATATCTCGGAAACTATAAGAGATAATGCAATCTGGCAAACGGCAACGTAATTAGCATGCCGAATATTACTTGGAATGTGAATTACAACGAAATCGCTAATTCATAAGACCATTTTACAATTCTGGCCCAAGTTAGAAGCAGAGCCAATATTGCAAGATGTCGATAGTCCATATCTCGGAAACTATAAGAGATAATGCAATTTGGCAATCGGCAACGTAATTAGCATGCGGAATATTACTTGGAATGTGAATTGGAGCCGAAATGGCTAATTCATAAGACCATTTTACAATTCTGGCCCAAGTTAGAAGCAGAGCCAATATTGCAAGATGTCGATAGTCCATATCTCGGAAACTATAAGAGATAATGCAATTTGGCAATCGGCAACGTAATTAGCATGCCGAATATTACTTGGAATGTGAATTACAACGAAATCGCTAATTCATAAGACCATTTTACAATTCGGGCCCAAGTTAGAAGCAGAGCCAATATTGCAAGATGTCGATAGTCCATATCTCGGAAACTATAAGAGATAATGCAATTTGGCAATCGGCAACGTAATTAGCATGCCGAATATTACTTGGAATGTGAATTACAACGAAATCGCTAATTCATAAGACCATTTTACAATTCTGGCCCAAGTTAGAAGCAGAGCCAATATTGCAAGATGTCGATAGTCCATATCTCGGAAACTATAAGAGATAATGCAATTTGGCAATCGGCAACGTAATTAGCATGCCGAATATTACTTGGAATGTGAATTACAACGAAATCGCTAATTCATAAGACCATTTTACAATTCTGGCCCAAGTTAGAAGCAGAGCCAATATTGCAAGATGTCGATAATCCATATCTCGGAAACTATAATAGATAATGCAATTTGGCAATCGGCAACGTAATTAGCATGCCGAATATTACTTGGAATGTGAATTACAACAAAATCGCTAATTCATAAGACCATTTTACAATTCTGGCCCAAGTTAGAAGCAGAGCCAATATTGTAAAATGTCGATGGTCCATATCTCGGAAACTATAAGAGATAATGCAATTTGGCCATCGGCAGTGTAATTAGCATGCCGAATATTACTTGGAATGTGAATTGGAGCGAAATCGCTAATTCATAAGACCATTTTACAATTCTGGCCCAAGTTAGAAGCAGAGCCAATATTGCAAGATGTCGATAGTCCATATCTCGGAAACTATAAGAGATAATGCAATTTGGCAATCGGCAACGTAATTAGCATGCCGAATATTACTTGGAATGTGAACTGGAGCGAAATCGCTAATTCATAAGACCATTTTACAATTTTGACCCAAGTTAGAAGAAGAGCCAATATTGTAAAATGTCGATAGTCCATATCTCGGAAACTATAAGAGATAATGCAATTTGGCAATCGGCAACGTAATTAGCATGCCGAATATTACTTGGAATGTGAATTACAACGAAATCGCTAATTCATAAGACCATTTTACAATTCTGGCTCAAGTTAGAAGCAGAGCCAATATTGCAAGATGTCGATAGTCCATATCTCGGAAACTATAAGAGATAATGCAATCTGGCAATCGGCAACGTAATTAGCATGCCGAATATTACTTGGAATGTGAATTGGAGCGAAATTGCTAATTCATAAGACCATTTTACAATTTTGACCCAAGTTAGAAGCAGAGCCAATATTGTAAAATGTCGATAGTCCATATCTCGGAAACTCTAAGAGATAATGCAATTTGGCAATCGGCAACGTAATTAGCATGCGGAATATTACTTGGAATGTGAATTACAACGAAATCGCTAATTCATAAGACCATTTTACAATTCTGGCCCAAGTTAGAAGCAGAGCCAATATTGCAAGATGTCGATAGTCCATATCTCGGAAACTATAAGAGATAATGAAATTTGGCAATCGGCAATGTAATTAGCATGCCGAATATTACTTGGAATGTGAATTACAACGAAATCGCTAATTCATAAGACCATTTTACAATTCTGGCCCAAGTTAGAAGCAGAGCCAATATTGCAAGATGTCGATAGTCCATATCTCAGAAACTATAAGAGATAATGCAATTTGGCAATCGGCAACGTAATTAGCATGCCGAATATTACTTGGAATGTGAATTGGAGCGAAATTGCTAATTCATAAGACCATTTTACAATTTTGACCCAAGTTAGAAGCAGAGCCAATATTGTAAAATGTCGATGGTCCATATCTCGGAAACTATAAGAGATAATGCAATTTGGCCATCGGCAGTGTAATTAGCATGCCGAATATTACTTGGAATGTGAATTACAACGAAATCGCTAATTCATAAGACCATTTTACAATTTTGACCCAAGTTAGAAGCAGAGCCAATATTGCAAGATGTCGATAGTCCATATCTCGGAAACTATAAGAGATAATGCAATTTGGCAATCGGCAACGTAATTAGCATGCGGAATATTACTTGGAATGTGAATTACAACGAAATCGCTAATTCATAAGACCATTTTACAATTCTGGCCCAAGTTAGAAGCAGAGCCAATATTGCAAGATGTCGATAGTCCATATCTCGGAAACTATAAGAGATAATGCAATTTGGCAATCGGCAACGTAATTAGCATGCCGAATATTACTTGGAATGTGAATTACAACGAAATCGCTAATTCATAAGACCATTTTACAATTCTGGCCCAAGTTAGAAGCAGAGCCAATATTGCAAGATGTCGATAGTCCATATCTCGGAAACTATAAGAGATAATGCAATTTGGCAATCGGCAACGTAATTAGCATGCCGAATATTACTTGGAATGTGAATTACAACGAAATCGCTAATTCATAAGACCATTTTACAATTCTGGCCCAAGTTAGAAGCAGAGCCAATATTGCAAGATGTCGATAGTCCATATCTCGGAAACTATAAGAGATAATGCAATTTGGCAATCGGCAACGTAATTAGCATGCCGAATATTACTTGGAATGTGAACTGGAGCGAAATCGCTAATTCATAAGACCATTTTACAATTTTGACCCAAGTTAGAAGCAGAGCCAATATTGCAAGATGTCGATAGTCCATATCTCGGAAACTATAAGAGATAATGCAATCTGGCAATCGGCAACGTAATTAGCATGCCGAATATTACTTGGAATGTGAATTGGAGCGAAATTGCTAATTCATAAGACCATTTTACAATTCTGGCTCAAGTTAGAAGCAGAGCCAATATTGCAAGATGTCGATAGTCCATATCTCGGAAACTATAAGAGATAATGCAATCTGGCAATCGGCAACATAATTAGCATGCCGAATATTACTTGGAATGTGAATTACAACGAAATCGCTAATTCATAAGACCATTTTACAATTCTGGCTCAAGTTAGAAGCAGAGCCAATATTGCAAGATGTCGATAGTCCATATCTCGGAAACTATAAGAGATAATGCAATCTGGCAATCGGCAACGTAATTAGCATGCCGAATATTACTTGGAATGTGAATTGGAGCGGAATTGCTAATTCATAAGACCATTTTACAATTTTGACCCAAGTTAGAAGCAGAGCCAATATTGGAAAATGTCGATAGTCCATATCTCGGAAACTATAAGAGATAATGCAATTTGGCAATCGGCAACGTAATTAGCATGCCGAATATTACTTGGAATGTGAATTACAACGAAATCGCTAATTCATAAGACCATTTTACAATTCTGGCCCAAGTTAGAAGCAGAGCCAATATTGCAAGATGTCGATAGTCCATATCTCGGAAACTATAAGAGATAATGCAATTTGGCAATCGGCAACGTAATTAGCATGCCGAATATTACTTGGAATGTGAATTACAACGAAATCGCTTATTCATAAGACCATTTTACAATTCTGGATCAAGTTAGAAGCAGAGCCAATATTGCAAGATGTCGATAGTCCATATCTCGGAAACTATAAGAGATAATGCAATTTGGCAATCGGCAACGTAATTAGCATGCCGAATATTACTTGGAATGTGAATTACAACGAAATCGCTAATTCATAAGACCATTTTACAATTCTGGCCCAAGTTAGAAGCAGAGCCAATATTGCAAGATGTCGATAGTCCATATCTCGGAAACTATAAGACATAATGCAATTTGGCAATCGGCAACGTAATTAGCATGCCGAATATTACTTGGAATGTGAATTACAACGAAATCGCTAATTCATAAGACCATTTTACAATTCTGGCTCAAGTTAGAAGCAGAGCCAATATTGCAAGATGTCGATAGTCCATATCTCGGAAACTATAAGAGATAATGCAATCTGGCAATCGGCAACGTAATTAGCATGCCGAATATTACTTGGAATGTGAATTACAACGAAACCGCTAATTCATAAGACCATTTTACATTTCTGGCCCAAGTTAGAAGTAGAGCCAATATTGCAAGATGTCGATAGTCCATATCTCGGAAACTATAAGAGATAATGCAATTTGGCAATCGGCAACGTAATTAGCATGCCGAATATTACTTGGAATGTGAATTACAACGAAATCGCTAATTCATAAGACCATTTTACAATTCTGGCTCAAGTTAGAAGCAGAGCCAATATTGCAAGATGTCGATAGTCCATATCTCGGAAACTATAAGAGATAATGCAATCTGGCAATCGGCAACGTAATTAGCATGCCGAATATTACTTGGAATGTGAATTACAACGAAATCGCTAATTCATAAGACCATTTTACAATTCTGGCCCAAGTTAGAAGCAGAGCCAATATTGCAAGATGTCGATAGTCCATATCTCGGAAACTATAAGAGATAATGCAATTTGGCAATCGGCAACGTAATTAGCATGCGGAATATTACTTGGAATGTGAATTGGAGCCGAAATGGCTAATTCATAAGACCATTTTACAATTCTGGCCCAAGTTAGAAGCAGAGCCAATATTGCAAGATGTCGATAGTCCATATCTCGGAAACTATAAGAGATAATGCAATTTGGCAATCGGCAACGTAATTAGCATGCCGAATATTACTTGGAATGTGAATTACAACGGAATCGCTAATTCATAAGACCATTTTACAATTCTGGCCCAAGTTAGAAGCAGAGCCAATATTGCAAGATGTCGATAGTCCATATCTCGGAAACTATAAGAGATAATGCAATTTGGCAATCGGCAACGTAATTAGCATGCCGAATATTACTTGGAATGTGAATTACAACGAAATCGCTAATTCATAAGACCATTTTACAATTCTGGCAAAAGTTAGAAGCAGAGCCAATATTGCAAGATGTCGATAGTCCATATCTCGGAAACTATAAGAGATAATGCAATTTGGCAATCGGCAACGTAATTAGCATGCCGAATATTACTTGGAATGTGAATTACAACGAAATCGCTAATTCATAAGACCATTTTACAATTTTGACCCAAGTTAGAAGAAGAGCCAATATTGTAAAATGTCGATAGTCCATATCTCGGAAACTATAAGAGATAATGCAATTTGGCAATCGGCAACGTAATTAGCATGCCGAATATTACTTGGAATGTGAATTACAACGAAATCGCTAATTCATAAGACCATTTTACAATTCTGGCTCAAGTTAGAAGCAGAGCCAATATTGCAAGATGTCGATAGTCCATATCTCGGAAACTATAAGAGATAATGCAATCTGGCAATCGGCAACGTAATTAGCATGCCGAATATTACTTGGAATGTGAATTGGAGCGAAATTGCTAATTCATAAGACCATTTTACAATTTTGACCCAAGTTAGAAGCAGAGACAATATTGTAAAATGTCGATAGTCCATATCTCGGAAACTATAAGAGATAATGCAATTTGGCAATCGGCAACGTAATTAGCATGCCGAATATTACTTGGAATGTGAATTACAACGAAATCGCTAATTCATAAGACCATTTTACAATTCTGGCCCAAGTTAGAAGCAGAGCCAATATTGCAAGATGTCGATAGTCCATATCTCGGAAACTATAAGAGATAATGCAATTTGGCAATCGGCAACGTAATTAGCATGCCAAATATTACTTGGAATGTGAATTGGAGCGAAACTGCTAATTCATAAGACCATTTTACAATTTTGACCCAAGTTAGAAGCAGAGCCAATATTGTAAAATGTCGATGGTCCATATCTCGGAAACTATAAGAGATAATGCAATTTGGCCATCGGCAGTGTAATTAGAATGCCGAATATTACTTGGAATGTGAATTACAACGAAATCGCTAATTCATAAGACCATTTTACAATTTTGACCCAAGTTAGAAGCAGAGCCAGTATTGCAAGATGTCGATAGTCCATATCTCGGAAACTATAAGAGATAATGCAATTTGGCAATCGGCAACGTAATTAGCATGCCGAATATTACTTGGAATGTGAATTACAACAAAATCGCTAATTCATAAGACCATTTTACAATTCTGGCCCAAGTTAGAAGCAGAGCCAATATTGCAAGATGTCGATAGTCCATATCTCGGAAACTATAAGAGATAATGCAATTTGGCAATCGGCAACGTAATTAGCATGCCGAATATTACTTGTAATGTGAATTACAACGAAATCGCTAATTCATAAGACCATTTTACAATTCTGGCCCAAGTTAGAAGCAGAGCCAATATTGCAAGATGTCGATAGTCCATATCTCGGAAACTATAAGAGATAATGCAATTTGGCAATCGGCAACGTAATTAGCATGCCGAATATTACTTGGAATGTGAATTGGAGCGAAATCGCTAATTCATAAGACCACTTTACAATTTTGACCCAAGTTAGAAGCAGAGCCAATATTGTAAAATGTCGATAGTCCATATCTCGGAAACTATAAGAGATAATGCAATTTGGCAATCGGCAACGTAATTAGCATGCCGAATATTACTTGGAATGTGAATTACAACGAAATCGCTAATTCATAAGACAATTTTACAATTCTGACCCAAGTTAGAAGCAGAGCCAATATTGCAAGATGTCGATAGTCCATATCTCGGAAAATATAAGAGATAATGCAATTTGGCAATCGGCAACGTAATTAGCATGCCGAATATTACTTGGAATGTGAATTACAACGAAATCGCTAATTCATAAGACCATTTTACAATTCTGGCCCAAGTTAGAAGCAGAGCCAATATTGCAAGATGTCGATAGTCCATATCTCGGAAACTATAAGAGATAATGCAATTTGGCAATCGGCAACGTAATTAGCATGCCGAATATTACTTGGAATGTGAATTGGAGCGAAATCGCTAATTCATAAGACCACTTTACAATTTTGACCCAAGTTAGAAGCAGAGCCAATATTGTAAAATGTCGATAGTCCATATCTCGGAAACTATAAGAGATAATGCAATTTGGCAATCGGCAACGTAATTAGCATGCCGAATATTACTTGGAATGTGAATTACAACGAAATCGCTAATTCATAAGACCATTTTACAATTCTGGCCCAAGTTAGAAGCAGAGCCAATATTGCAAGATGTCGATAGTCCATATCTCGGAAACTATAAGAGATAATGCAATTTGGCAATCGGCAATGTAATTAGCATGCCGAATATTACTTGGAATGTGAATTGGAGCGAAATCGCTAATTCATAAGACCACTTTACAATTTTGACCCAAGTTAGAAGCAGAGCCAATATTGTAAAATGTCGATAGTCCATATCTCGGAAACTATAAGAGATAATGCAATTTGGCAATCGGCAACGTAATTAGCATGCCGAATATTACTTGGAATGTGAATTACAACGAAATCGCTAATTCATAAGACCATTTTACAATTCTGGCCCAAGTTAGAAGCAGAGCCAATATTGCAAGATGTCGATAGTCCATATCTCGGAAACTATAAGAGATAATGCAATTTGGCAATCGGCAACGTAATTAGCATGTGGAATATTACTTGGAATGTGAATTGGAGCCGAAATGGCTAATTCATAAGACCATTTTACAATTCTGGCCCAAGTTAGAAGCAGAGCCAATATTGCAAGATGTCGATAGTCCATATCTCGGAAACTATAAGAGATAATGCAATTTGGCAATCGGCAACGTAATTAGCATGCCGAATATTACTTGGAATGTGAATTACAAAGAAATCGCTAATTCATAAGACCATTTTACAATTCTGGCCCAAGTTAGAAGCAGAGCCAATATTGCAAGATGTCGATAGTCCATATCTCGGAAACTATAAGAGATAATGCAATTTGGCAATCGGCAACGTAATTAGCATGCCGAATATTACTTGGAATGTGAATTACAACGAAATCGCTAATTCATAAGACCATTTTACAATTCTGGCCCAAGTTAGAAGCAGAGCCAATATTACAAGATGTCGATAGTCCATATCTCAGAAACTATAAGAGATAATGCAATTTGGCAATCGGCAACGTAATTAGCATGCCGAATATTACTTGGAATGTGAATTGGAGCGAAATCGCTAATTCATAAGACCACTTTACAATTTTGACCCAAGTTAGAAGCAGAGCCAATATTGTAAAATGTCGATAGTCCATATCTCGGAAACTATAAGAGATAATGCAATTTGGCAATCGGCAACGTAATTAGCATGCCGAATATTACTTGGAATGTGAATTACAACGAAATCGTTAATTCATAAGACCATTTTACAATTCTGGCCCAAGTTAGAAGCAGAGCCAATATTGCAAGATGTCGATAGTCCATATCTCGGAAACTATAAGAGATAATGCAATTTGGCAATCGGCAACGTAATTAGCATGCGGAATATTACTTGGAATGTGAATTGGAGCCGAAATGGCTAATTCATAAGACCATTTTACAATTCTGGCCCAAGTTAGAAGCAGAGCCAATATTGCAAGATGTCGATAGTCCATATCTCGGAAACTATAAGAGATAATGCAATTTGGCAATCGGCAACGTAATTAGCATGCCGAATATTACTTGGAATGTGAATTACAACGAAATCGCTAATTCATAAGACCATTTTACAATTCTGGCCTAAGTTAGAAGCAGAGCCAATATTGCAAGATGTCGATAGTCCATATCTCGGAAACTATAAGAGATAATGCAATTTGGCAATAGGCAACGTAATTAGCATGCCGAATATTAATTGGAATGTGAATTACAACGAAATCGCTAATTCATAAGACCATTTTACAATTCTGGCCCAAGTTAGAAGCAGAGCCAATATTGCAAGATGTCGATAGTCCATATCTCAGAAACTATAAGAGATAATGCAATTTGGCAATCGGCAACGTAATTAGCATGCCGAATATTACTTGGAATGTGAATTGGAGCGAAATTGCTAATTCATAAGACCATTTTACAATTTTGACCCAAGTTAGAAGCAGAGCCAATATTGTAAAATGTCGATGGTCCATATCTCGGAAACTATAAGAGATAATGCAATTTGGCCATCGGCAGTGTAATTAGCATGCCGAATATTACTTGGAATGTGAATTACAACGAAATCGCTAATTCATAAGACCATTTTACAATTTTGACCCAAGTTAGAAGCAGAGCCAATATTGCAAGATGTCGATAGTCCATATCTCGGAAACTATAAGAGATAATGCAATTTGGCAATCGGCAACGTAATTAGCATGCCGAATATTACTTGGAATGTGAATTACAACAAAATCGCTAATTCATAAGACCATTTTACAATTCTGGCCCAAGTTAGAAGCAGAGCCAATATTGCAAGATGTCGATAGTCCATATCTCGGAAACTATAAGAGATAATGCAATTTGGCAATCGGCAACGTAATTAGCATGCCGAATATTACTTGGAATGTGAACTGGAGCGAAATCGCTAATTCATAAGACCATTTTACAATTTTGACCCAAGTTAGAAGAAGAGCCAATATTGTAAAATGTCGATAGTCCATATCTCGGAAACTATAAGAGATAATGCAATTTGGCAATCGGCAACGTAATTAGCATGCCGAATATTACTTGGAATGTGAATTACAACGAAATCGCTAATTCATAAGACCATTTTACAATTCTGGCTGAAGTTAGAAGCAGAGCCAATATTGCAAGATGTCGATAGTCCATATCTCGGAAACTATAAGAGATAATGCAATCTGGCAATCGGCAACGTAATTAGCATGCCGAATATTACTTGGAATGTGAATTACAACGAAATCGCTAATTCATAAGACCATTTTACAATTCTGGCCCAAGTTAAAAGCAGAGCCAATATTGCAAGATGTCGATAGTCCATATCTCGGAAACTATAAGAGATAATGCAATTTGGCAATCGGCAACGTAATTAGCATGCGGAATATTACTTGGAATGTGAATTGGAGCCGAAATGGCTAATTCATAAGACCATTTTACAATTCTGGCCCAAGTTAGAAGCAGAGGCAATATTGCAAGATGTCGATAGTCCATATCTCGGAAACTATAAGAGATAATGCAATTTGGCAATCGGCAACGTAATTAGCATGCCGAATATTACTTGGAATGTGAACTGGAGCGAAATCGCTAATTCATAAGACCATTTTACAATTTTGACCCAAGTTAGAAGAAGAGCCAATATTGTAAAATGTCGATAGTCCATATCTCGGAAACTATAAAAGATAATGCAATTTGGCAATCGGCAACGTAATTAGCATGCCGAATATTACTTGGAATGTGAATTACAACGAAATCGCTAATTCATAAGACCATTTTACAATTCTGGCTCAAGTTAGAAGCAGAGCCAATATTGCAAGATGTCGATAGTCCATATCTCGGAAACTATAAGAGATAATGCAATCTGGCAATCGGCAACGTAATTAGCATGCCGAATATTACTTGGAATGTGAATTACAACGAAATCGCTAATTCATAAGACCATTTTACAATTCTGGCCCAAGTTAAAAGCAGAGCCAATATTGCAAGATGTCGATAGTCCATATCTCGGAAACTATAAGAGATAATGCAATTTGGCAATCGGCAACGTAATTAGCATGCGGAATATTACTTGGAATGTGAATTGGAGCCGAAATGGCTAATTCATAAGACCATTTTACAATTCTGGCCCAAGTTAGAAGCAGAGGCAATATTGCAAGATGTCGATAGTCCATATCTCGGAAACTATAAGAGATAATGCAATTTGGCAATCGGCAACGTAATTAGCATGCCGAATATTACTTGGAATGTGAATTACAACGAAATCGCTAATTCATAAGACCATTTTACAATTCTGGCCCAAGTTAGAAGCAGAGCCAATATTGCAAGATGTCGATAGTCCATATCTCGGAAACTATAAGAGATAATGCAATTTGGCAATCGGCAACGTAATTAGCATGCCGAATATTACTTGGAATGTGAATTACAACGAAATCGCTAATTCATAAGACCATTTTACAATTCTGGCCCAAGTTAGAAGCAGAGCCAATATTGCAAGATGTCGATAGTCCATATCTCAGAAACTATAAGAGATAATGCAATTTGGCAATCGGCAACGTAATTAGCATGCCGAATATTACTTGGAATGTGAATTGGAGCGAAATTGCTAATTCATAAGACCATTTTACAATTTTGACCCAAGTTAGAAGCAGAGCCAATATTGTAAAATGTCGATGGTCCATATCTCGGAAACTATAAGAGATAATGCAATTTGGCAATCGGCAACGTAATTAGCATGCCGAATATTACTTGGAATGTGAATTGGAGCGAAATCGCTAATTCATAAGACCATTTTACAATTCTTTCCCAAGTTAGAAGCAGAGCCAATATTGCAAGATGTCGATAGTCCATATCTCGGAAACTATAAGAGATAATGCAATTCGGCAATCGGCAACGTAATTAGCATGCCGAATATTACTTGGAATGTGAATTGGAGCGAAATCGCTAATTCATAAGACCACTTTACAATTTTGACCCAAGTTAGAAGCAGAGCCAATATTGTAAAATGTCGATAGTCCATATCTCGGAAACTATAAGAGATAATGCAATTTGGCAATCGGCAACGTAATTAGCATGCCGAATATTACTTGGAATGTGAATTACAACGAAATCGCTAATTCATAAGACCATTTTACAATTCTGGCCCAAGATAGAAGCAGAGCCAATATTGCAAGATGTCGATAGTCCATATCTCGGAAACAATAAGAGATAATGCAATTTGGCAATCGGCAACGTAATTAGCATGCGGAATATTACTTGGAATGTGAATTGGAGCCGAAATGGCTAATTCATAAGACCATTTTACAATTCTGGCCCAAGTTAGAAGCAGAGCCAATATTGCAAGATGTCGATAGTCCATATCTCGGAAACTATAAGAGATAATGCAATTTGGCAATCGGCAATGTAATTAGCATGCCGAATATTACTTGGAATGTGAATTACAACGAAATCGCTAATTCATAAGACCATTTTACAATTCTGGCCCAAGTTAGAAGCAGAGCCAATATTGCAAGATGTCGATAGTCTATATCTCAGAAACTATAAGAGATAATGCAATTTGGCAATCGGCAACGTAATTAGCATGCCGAATATTACTTGGAATGTGAATTGGAGCGAAATTGCTAATTCATAAGACCATTTTACAATTTTGACCCAAGTTAGAAGCAGAGCCAATATTGTAAAACGTCGATTTTCCATATCTCGGAAACTATAAGAGATAATGCAATTTGGCCATCGGCAGTGTAATTAGCATGCCGAATATTACTTGGAATGTGAATTACAACGAAATCGCTAATTCATAAAACCATTTTACAATTCTGGCCCAAGTTAGAAGCAGAGCCAATATTGCAAGATGTCGATAGTCCATATCTCGGAAACTATAAGAGATAATGCAATTTGGCAATCGGCAATGTAATTAGCATGCCGAATATTACTTGGAATGTGAATTACAACGAAATCGCTAATTCATAAGACCATTTTACAATTTTGACCCAAGTTAGAAGCAGAGCCAATATTGCAAGATGTCGATAGTCCATATCTCGGAAACTATAAGAGATAATGCAATTTGGCAATCGGCAACGTAATTAGCATGCCGAATATTACTTGGAATGTGAATTGGAGCGAAATTGCTAATTCATAAGACCATTTTACAATTTTGATCCAAGTTAGAAGCAGAGCCAATATTGTAAAATGTCGATGGTCCATATCTCGGAAACTATAAGAGATAATGCAATTTGGCCATCGGCAGTGTAATTAGCATGCCGAATATTACTTGGAATGTGAATTACAACGAAATCGCTAATTCATAAGACCATTTTACAATTTTGACCCAAGTTAGAAGCAGAGCCAATATTGCAAGATGTCGATAGTCCATATCTCGGAAACTATAAGAGATAATGCAATTTGGCAATCGGCAACGTAATTAGCATGCCGAATATTACTTGGAATGTGAATTACAACGAAATCGCTAATTCATAAGACCATTTTACAATTTTGACCCAAGTTAGAAGCAGAGCCAATATTGCAAGATGTCGATAGTCCATATCTCGGAAACTATAAGAGATAATGCAATTTGGCAATCGGCAACGTAATTAGCATGCCGAATATTACTTGGAATGTGAATTACAACAAAATCGCTAATTCATAAGACCATTTTACAATTTTGACCCAAGTTAGAAGCAGAGCCAATATTGTAAAATGTCGATAGTCCATATCTCGGAAACTATAAGAGATAATGCAATTTGGCAATCGGCAACGTAATTAGCATGCCGAATATTACTTGGAATGTGAATTACAATGAAATCGCTAATTCATAAGACTATTTTACAATTCTGGCCCAAGTTAGAAGCAGAGCCAATATTGCAAGATGTCGATAGTCCATATCTCGGAAACTATAAGAGATAATGCAATTTGGCAATCGGCAATGTAATTAGCATGCCGAATATTACTTGGAATGTGAATTACAACGAAATCGCTAATTCATAAGACCATTTTACAATTCTGGCCCAAGTTAGAAGCAGAGCCAATATTGCAAGATGTCGATAGTCCATATCTCGGAAACTATAAGAGATAATGCAATTTGGCAATCGGCAACGTAATTAGCATGCCGAATATTACTTGGAATGTGAATTACAACGAAATCGCTAATTCATAAGACCATTTTTCAATTCTGGCCCAAGTTAGAAGCAGAGCCAATATTGCAAGATGTCGATAGTCCATATCTCAGAAACTATAAGAGATAATGCAATTTGGCAATCGGCAACGTAATTAGCATGCCGAATATTACTTGGAATGTGAATTGGAGCGAAATTGCTAATTCATAAGACCATTTTACAATTTTGACCCAAGTTAGAAGCAGAGCCAATATTGTAAAATGTCGATGGTCCATATCTCGGAAACTATAAGAGATAATGCAATTTGGCCATCGGCAGTGTAATTAGCATGCCGAATATTACTTGGAATGTGAATTACAACGAAATCGCTAATTCATAAGACCATTTTACAATTTTGACCCAAGTTAGAAGCAGAGCCAATATTGCAAGATGTCGATAGTCCATATCTCGGAAACTATAAGAGATAATGCAATTTGGCAATCGGCAACGTAATTAGCATGCCGAATATTACTTGGAATGTGAATTACAACAAAATCGCTAATTCATAAGACCATTTTACAATTCTGGCCCAAGTTAGAAGCAGAGCCAATATTGCAAGATGTCGATAGTCCATATCTCAGAAACTATAAGAGATAATGCAATTTGGCAATCGGCAACGTAATTAGCATGCCGAATATTACTTGGAATGTGAATTGGAGCGAAATCGCTAATTCATAAGACCATTTTACAATTCTGGCCCAAGTTAGAAGCAGAGCCAATATTGCAAGATGTCGATAGTCCATATCTCGGAAACTATAAGAGATAATGCAATTTGGCAATCGGCAACGTAATTCGCATGCCGAATATTACTTGGAATGTGAACTGGAGCGAAATCGCTAATTCATAAGACCATTTTACAATTTTGACCCAAGTTAGAAGAAGAGCCAATATTGTAAAATGTCGATAGTCCATATCTCGGAAACTATAAGAGATAATGCAATTTGGCAATCGGCAACGTAATTAGCATGCCGAATATTACTTGGAATGTGAATTACAACGAAATGGCTAATTCATAAGACCATTTTACAATTCTGGCTCAAGTTAGAAGCAGAGCCAATATTGCAAGATGTCGATAGTCCATATCTCGGAAACTATAAGAGATAATGCAATCTGGCAATCGGCAACGTAATTAGCATGCCGAATATTACTTGGAATGTGAATTGGAGCGAAATTGCTAATTCATAAGACCATTTTACAATTTTGACCCAAGTTAGAAGCAGAGCCAATATTGTAAAATGTCGATAGTCCATATCTCGGAAACTATAAGAGATAATGCAATTTGGCAATCGGCAACGTAATTAGCATGCCGAATATTACTTGGAATGTGAATTACAACGAAATCGCTAATTCATAAGACCATTTTACAATTCTGGCCCAAGTTAGAAGCAGAGCCAATATTGCAAGATGTCGATAGTCCATATCTCGGAAACTATAAGAGATAATGCAATTTGGCAATCGGCAACGTAATTAGCATGCCGAATATTACTTGGAATGTGAATTACAACGAAATCGCTAATTCATAAGACCATTTTACAATTCTGGCCCAAGTTAGAAGCAGAGCCAATATTGCAAGATGTCGATAGTCCATATCTCGGAAACTATAAGAGATAATGCAATTTGGCAATCGGCAACGTAATTAGCATGCCGAATATTACTTGGAATGTGAATTACAACGAAATCGCTAATTCATAAGACCATTTTACAATTCTGGCCCAAGTTAGAAGCAGAGCCAATATTGCAAGATGTCGATAGTCCATATCTCGGAAACTATAAGACATAATGCAATTTGGCAATCGGCAACGTAATTAGCATTCCGAATATTACTTGGAATGTGAATTACAACGAAATCGCTAATTCATAAGACCATTTTACAATTCTGACCCAAGTTAGAAGCAGAGCCAATATTGCAAGATGTCGATAGTCCATATCTCGGAAACTATAAGAGATAATGCAATTTGGCAATCGGCAACGTAATTAGCATGCCGAATATTACTTGGAATGTGAATTACAACGAAATCGCTAATTCATAAGACCATTTTACAATTCTGGCCCAAGTTAGAAGCAGAGCCAATATTGCAAGATGTCGATAGTCCATATCTCGGAAACTATAAGAGATAATGCAATTTGGCAATTGGCAACGTAATTAGCATGCCGAATATTACTTGGAATGTGAATTGGAGCGAAATCGCTAATTCATAAGACCACTTTACAATTTTGACCCAAGTTAGAAGCAGAGCCAATATTGTAAAATGTCGATAGTCCATATCTCGGAAACTATAAGAGATAATGCAATTTGGCAATCGGCAACGTAATTAGCATGCCGAATATTACTTGGAATGTGAATTACAACGAAATCGCTAATTCATAAGACCATTTTACAATTCTGGCCCAAGTTAGAAGCAGAGCCAATATTGCAAGATGTCGATAGTCCATATCTCGGAAACTATAAGAGATAATGCAATTTGGCAATCGGCAACGTAATTAGCATGCCGAATATTACTTGGAATGTGAATTACAACGAAATCGCTAATTCATAAGACCACTTTACCATTTTGACCCAAGTTAGAAGCAGAGCCAATATTGTAAAATGTCGATAGTCCATATCTCGGAAACTATAAAAGATAATGCAATTTGGCAATCGGCAACGTAATTAGCATGCCGAATATTACTTGGAATGTGAATTACAACGAAATCGCTAATTCATAAGACCATTTTACAATTCTGGCCCAAGTTAGAAGCAGAGCCAATATTGCAAGATGTCGATAGTCCATATCTCGGAAACTATAAGAGATAACGCAATTTGGCAATCGGCAACGTAATTAGCATGCGGAATATTACTTGGAATGTGAATTGGAGCCGAAATGGCTAATTCATAAGACCATTTTACAATTCTGGCCCAAGTTAGAAGCAGAGCCAATATTGCAAGATGTCGATAGTCCATATCTCGGAAACTATAAGAGATAATGCAATTTGGCAATCGGCAACGTAATTAGCATGCCGAATATTACTTGGAAAGTGAATTACAACGAAATCGCTAATTCATAAGACCATTTTACAATTCTGGCCCAAGTTAGAAGCAGAGCCAATATTGCAAGATGTCGATAGTCCATATCTCGGCAACTATAAGAGATAATGCAATTTGGCAATCGGCAACGTAATTAGCATGCCGAATATTACTTGGAATGTGAATTACAACGAAATCGCTAATTCATAAGACCATTTTACAATTCTGGCCCAAGTTAGAAGCAGAGCCAATATTGTAAGATGTCGATAGTCCATATCTCAGAAACTGTAAGAGATAATGCAATTTGGCAATCGGCAACGTAATTAGCATGCCGAATATTACTTGGAATGTGAATTGGAGCGAAATTGCTAATTCATAAGGCCATTTTACAATTTTGACCCAAGTTAGAAGCAGAGCCAATATTGTAAAATGTCGATGGTCCATATCTCGGAAACTATAAGAGATAATGCAATTTGGCCATCGGCAGTGTAATTAGTATGCCGAATATTACTTGGAATGTGAATTACAACGAAATCGCTAATTCATAAGACCATTTTACAATTTTGACCCAAGTTAGAAGCAGAGCCAATATTGCAAGATGTCGATAGTCCATATCTCGGAAACTATAAGAGATAATGCAATTTGGCAATCGGCAACGTAATTAGCATGCCGAATATTACTTGGAATGTGAATTACAACAAAATCGCTAATTCATAAGACCATTTTACAATTCTGGCCCAAGTTAGAAGCAGAGCCAATATTGCAAGATGTCGATAGTCCATATCTCGGAAACTATAAGAGATAATGCAATTTGGCAATCGGCAACGTAATTAGCATGCCGAATATTACTTGGAATGTGAACTGGAGCGAAATCGCTAATTCATAAGACCATTTTACAATTTTGACCCAAGTTAGAAGAAGAGCCAATATTGTAAAATGTCGATAGTCCATATCTCGGAAACTATAAGAGATAATGCAATTTGGCAATCGGCAACGTAATTAGCATGCCGAATATTACTTGGAATGTGAATTACAATGAAATCGCTAATTCATAAGACCATTTTACAATTCTGGCTCAAGTTAGAAGCAGAGCCAATATTGCAAGATGTCGATAGTCCATATCTCGGAAACTATAAGAGATAATGTAATTTGGCAATCGGCAACGTAATTAGCATGCCGAATATTACTTGGAATGTGAATTACAACGAAATCGCTAATTCATAAGACCATTTTACAATTCTGGCCCAAGTTAGAAGCAGAGCCAATATTGCAAGATGTCGATAGTCCATATCTCGGAAACTATAAGAGATAATGCAATTTGGCAATCGGCAACGTAATTAGCATGCCGAATATTACTTGGAATGTGAATTGGAGCGAAATCGCTAATTCATAAGACCACTTTACAATTTTGACCCAAGTTAGAAGCAGAGCCAATATTGTAAAATGTCGATAGTCCATATCTCGGAAACTATAAGAGATAATGCAATTTGGCAATCGGCAACGTAATTAGCATGCCGAATATTACTTGGAATGTGAATTACAACGAAATCGCTAATTCATAAGACCACTTTACAATTTTGACCCAAGTTAGAAGCAGAGCCAATATTGTAAAATGTCGATAGTCCATATCTCGGAAACTATAAGAGATAATGCAATTTGGCAATCGGCAACGTAATTAGCATGCCGAATATTACTTGGAATGTGAATTACAACGAAATCGCTAATTCATAAGACCATTTTACAATTCTGGCCCAAGTTAGAAGCAGAGCCAATATTGCAAGATGTCGATAGTCCATATCTCGGAAACTATAAGAGATAATGCAATTTGGCAATCGGCAACGTAATTAGCATGCGGAATATTACTTGGAATGTGAATTGGAGCCGAAATGGCTAATTCATAAGACCATTTTACAATTCTGGCCCAAGTTAGAAGCAGAGCCAATATTGCAAGATGTCGATAGTCCATATCTCGGAAACTATAAGAGATAATGCAATTTGGCAATCGGCAACGTAATTAGCATGCCGAATATTACTTGGAATGTGAATTACAACGAAATCGCTAATTCATAAGACCATTTTACAATTCTGGCCCAAGTTAGAAGCAGAGCCAATATTGCAAGATGTCGATAGTCCATATCTCGGAAACTATAAGAGATAATGCAATTTGGCAATCGGCAACTTAATTAGCATGCCGAATATTACTTGGAATGTGAATTACAACGAAATCGCTAATTCATAAGACCATTTTACAATTCTGGCCCAAGTTAGAAGCAGAGCCAATATTGTAAGATGTCGATAGTCCATATCTCAGAAACTATAAGAGATAATGCAATTTGGCAATCGGCAACGTAATTAGCATGCCGAATATTACTTGGAATGTGAATTGGAGTGAAATTGCTAATCCATAAGGCCATTTTACAATTTTGACCCAAGTTAGAAGCAGAGCCAATATTGTAAAATGTCGATGGTCCATATCTCGGAAACTATAAGAGATAATGCAATTTGGCCATCGGCAGTGTAATTAGCATGCCGAATATTACTTGGAATGTGAATTACAACGAAATCGCTAATTCATAAGACCATTTTACAATTTTGACCCAAGTTAGATGCAGAGCCAATATTGCAAGATGTCGATAGTCCATATCTCGGAAACTATAAGAGATAATGCAATTTGGCAATCGGCAACGTAATTAGCATGCCGAATATTACTTGAAATGTGAATTACAACAAAATCGCTAATTCATAAGACCATTTTACAATTCTGACCCAAGTTAGAAGCAGAGCCAATATTGCAAGATGTCGATAGTCCATATCTCGGAAACTATAAGAGATAATGCAATTTGGCAATCGGCAACGTAATTAGCATGCCGAATATTACTTGGAATGTGAACTGGAGCGAAATCGCTAATTCATAAGACCATTTTACAATTTTGACCCAAGTTAGAAGAAGAGCCAATATTGTAAAATGTCGATAGTCCATATCTCGGAAACTATAAGAGATAATGCAATTTGGCAATCGGCAACGTAATTAGCATGCCGAATATTACTTGGAATGTGAATTACAACGAAATCGGTAATTCATAAGACCATTTTACAATTCTGGCTCAAGTTAGAAGCAGAGCCAATATTGCAAGATGTCGATAGTCCATATCTCGGAAACTATAAGAGATAATGCAATCTGGCAATCGGCAACGTAATTAGCATGCCGAATATTACTTGGAATGTGAATTACAACGAAATCGCTAATTCATAAGACCATTTTACAATTCTGGCCCAAGTTAGAAGCAGAGCCAATATTGCAAGATGTCGATAGTCCATATCTCGGAAACTATAAGAGATAATGCAATTTGGCAATCGGCAACGTAATTAGCATGCGGAATAATACTTGGAATGTGAATTGGAGCCGAAATGGCTAATTCATAAGACCATTTTACAATTCTGGCCCAAGTTAGAAGCAGAGCCAATATTGCAAGATGTCGATAGTCCATATCTCGGAAACTATAAGAGATAATGCAATTTGGCAATCGGCAACGTAATTAGCATGCCGAATATTACTTGGAATGTGAATTACAACGAAATCGCTAATTCATAAGACCATTTTACAATTCTGGCCCAAGTTAGAAGCAGAGCCAATATTGCAAGATGTCGATAGTCCATATCTCGGAAACTATAAGAGATAATGCAATTTGGCAATCGGCAACGTAATTAGCATGCCGAATATTACTTGGAATGTGAATTACAACGAAATCGCTAATTCATAATACCATTTTACTATTCTGGCCCAAGTTAGAAGCAGAGCCAATATTGCAAGATGTCGATAGTCCATATCTCAGAAACTATAAGAGATAATGCAATTTGGCAATCGGCAACGTAATTAGCATGCCGAATATTACTTGGAATGTGAATTGGAGCGAAATTGCTAATTCATAAGACCATTTTACAATTTTGACCCAAGTTAGAAGCAGAGCCAATATTGTAAAATGTCGATGGTCCATATCTCGGAAACTATAAGAGATAATGCAGTTTGGCCATCGGCAGTGTAATTAGCATGCCGAATATTACTAGGAATGTGAATTACAACGAAATCGCTAATTCATAAGACCATTTTACAATTTTGACCCAAGTTAGAAGCAGAGCCAATATTGCAAGATGTCGATAGTCCATATCTCGGAAACTATAAGAGATAATGCAATTTGGCAATCGGCAACGTAATTAGCATGCCGAATATTACTTGGAATGTGAATTACAACAAAATCGCTAATTAATAAGACCATTTTACAATTCTGGCCCAAGTTAGAAGCAGAGCCAATATTGCAAGATGTCGATAGTCCATATCTCAGAAACTATAAGAGATAATGCAATTTGGCAATCGGCAACGTAATTAGCATGCCGAATATTACTTGGAATGTGAATTGGAGCGAAATCGCTAATTCATAAGACCATTTTACAATTCTGGCCCAAGTTAGAAGCAGAGCCAATATTGCAAGATGTCGATAGTCCATATCTCGGAAACTATAATAGATAATGCAATTTGGCAATCGGCAACGTAATTAGCATGCCGAATATTACTTGGAATGTGAATTGGAGCGAAATCGCTAATTCATAAGACCACTTTACAATTTTGATCCAAGTTAGAAGCAGAGCCAATATTGTAAAATGTGGATAGTCCATATCTCGGAAACTATAAGAGATAATGCAATTTGGCAATCGGCAACGTAATTAGCATGCCGAATATTACTTGGAATGTGAATTACAACGAAATCGCTAATTCATAAGACCATTTTACAATTCTGGCCCAAGTTAGAAGCAGAGCCAATATTGCAAGATGTCGATAGTCCATATCTCGGAAACTATAAGAGATAATGCAATTTGGCAATCGGCAACGTAATTAGCATGCGGAATATTACTTGGAATGTGAATTGGAGCCGAAATGGCTAATTCATAAGACCATTTTACAATTCTGGCCCAAGTTAGAAGCAGAGCCAATATTGCAAGATGTCGATAGTCCATATCTCGGAAACTATAAGAGATAATGCAATTTGGCAATCGGCAACGTAATTAGCATGCCGAATATTACTTGGAATGTGAATTACAACGAAATCGCTAATTCATAAGACCATTTTACAATTCTGGCCCAAGTTAGAAGCAGAGCCAATATTGCAAGATGTCGATAGTCCATATCTCGGAAACTATAAGAGATAATGCAATTTGGCAATCGGCAACGTAATTAGCATGCCGAATATTACTTGGAATGTGAATTACAACGAAATCGCTAATTCATAAGACCATTTTACAATTCTGGCCCAAGTTAGAAGCAGAGCCAATATTGCAAGATGTCGATAGTCCATATCTCAGAAACTATAAGAGATAATGCAATTTGGCAATCGGCAACGTAATTAGCATGCCGAATATTACTTGGAATGTGAATTGGAGCGAAATTGCTAATTCATAAGACCATTTTACAATTTTGACCCAAGTTAGAAGCAGAGCCAATATTGTAAAATGTCGATGGTCCATATCTCGGAAACTATAAGAGATAATGCAATTTGGCCATCGGCAGTGTAATTAGCATGCCGAATATTACTTGGAATGTGAATTACAACGAAATCGCTAATTCATAAGACCATTTTACAATTTTGACCCAAGTTAGAAGCAGAGCCAATATTGCAAGATGTCGATAGTCCATATCTCGGAAACTATAAGAGATAATGCAATATGGCAATCGGCAACGTAATTAGCATGCCGAATATTACTTGGAATGTGAATTACAACAAAATCGCTAATTCATAAGACCATTTTACAATTTTGACCCAAGTTAGAAGCAGAGCCAATATTGTAAAATGTCGATAGTCCATATCTCGGAAACTATAAGAGATAATGCGATTTGGCAATCGGCAACGTAATTAGCATGCCGAATATTACTTGGAATGTGAATTACAACGAAATCGCTAATTCATAAGACCATTTTACAATTCTGGCCCAAGTTAGAAGCAGAGCCAATATTGCAAGATGTCGATAGTCCATATCTCGGAAACTATAAGAGATAATGCAATTTGGCAATCGGCAACGTAATTAGCATGCCGAATATTACTTGGAATGTGTATTACAACGAAATCGCTAATTCATAAGACCATTTTACAATTCTGGCCCAAGTTAGAAGCAGAGCCAATATTGCAAGATGTCGATAGTCCATATCTCGGAAACTATAAGAGATAATGCAATTTGGCAACCGGCAACGTAATTAGCATGCCGAATATTACTTGGAATGTGAATTATAACGAAATCGCTAATTCATAAGACCATTTTACAATTCTGGCCCAAGTTAGAAGCAGAGCCAATATTGCAAGATGTCGATAGTCCATATCTCAGAAACTATAAGAGATAATGCAATTTGGCAATCGGCACCGTAATTAGCATGCCGAATATTACTTGGAATGTGAATTGGAGCGAAATTGCTAATTCATAAGACCATTTTACAATTTTGACCCAAGTTAGAAGCAGAGCCAATATTGTAAAATGTCGATGGTCCATATCTCGGAAACTATAAGAGATAATGCAATTTGGCCATCGGCAGTGTAATTAGCATGCCGAATATTACTTGGAATGTGAATTACAACGAAATCGCTAATTCATAAGACCATTTTACAATTTTGACCCAAGTTAGAAGCAGAGCCAATATTGCAAGATGTCGATAGTCCATATCTCGGAAACTATAAGAGATAATGCAATTTGGCAATCGGCAACGTAATTAGCATGCCGAATATTACTTGGAATGTGAATTACAACAAAATCGCTAATTCATAAGACCATTTTACAATTCTGGCCCAAGTTAGAAGCAGAGCCAATATTGCAAGATGTCGATAGTCCATATCTCAGAAACTATAAGAGATAATGCAATTTGGCAATCGGCAACGTAATTAGCATGCCGAATATTACTTGGAATGTGAATTGGAGCGAAATCGCTAATTCATAAGACCATTTTACAATTCTGGCCCAAGTTAGAAGCAGAGCCTATATTGCAAGATGTCGATAGTCCATATCTCGGAAACTATAAGAGATAATGCAATTTGGCAATCGGCAACGTAATTAGCATGCCGAATATTACTTGGAATGTGAACTGGAGCGAAATCGCTAATTCATAAGACCATTTTACAATTTTGACCCAAGTTAGAAGAAGAGCCAATATTGTAAAATTTCGATAGTCCATATCTCGGAAACTATAAGAGATAATGCAATTTGGCAATCGGCAACGTAATTAGCATGCCGAATATTACTTGGAATGTGAATTACAACGAAATCGCTAATTTATAAGACCATTTTACAATTCTGGCTCAAGTTAGAAGCAGAGCCAATATTGCAAGATGTCGATAGTCCATATCTCGGAAACTATAAGAGATAATGCAATCTGGCAATCGGCAACGTAATTAGCATGCCGAATATTACTTGGAATGTGAATTGGAGCGAAATTGCTAATTCATAAGACCATTTTACAATTTTGACCCAAGTTAGAAGCAGAGCCAATATTGTAAAATGTCGATAGTCCATATCTCGGAAACTATAAGAGATAATGCAATTTGGCAATCGGCAACGTAATTAGCATGCCGAATATTACTTGGAATGTGAATTACAACGAAATCGCTAATTCATAAGACCATTTTACAATTCTGGCCCAAGTTAGAAGCAGAGCCAATATTGCAAGATGTCGATAGTCCATATCTCGGAAACTATAAGAGATAATGCAATTTGGCAATCGGCAACGTAATTAGCATGCCGAATATTACTTGGAATGTGAATTACAACGAAATCGCTAATTCATAAGACCATTTTACAATTCTGGCCCAAGTTAGAAGCAGAGCCAATATTGCAAGAAGTCGATAGTCCATATCTCGGAAACTATAAGAGATAATGCAATTTGGCAATCGGCAACGTAATTAGCATGCCGAATATTACTTGGAATGTGAATTGGAGCCGAAATCGCTAATTCATAAGACCATTTTACAATTCTGGCCCAAGTTAGAAGCAGAGCCAATATTGCAAGATGTCGATAGTCCATATCTCGGAAACTATAAGAGATAATGCAATTTGGCAATCGGCAACGTAATTAGCATGCCGAATATTACTTGGAATGTGAATTACAACGAAATCGCTAATTCATAAGACCATTTTACAATTCTGGCCCAAGTTAGAAGCAGAGCCAATATTGCAAGATGTCGATAGTCCATATCTCGGAAACTATAAGAGATAATGCAATTTGGCAATCGGCAACGTAATTAGCATGCCGAATATTACTTGGAATGTGAATTACAACGAAATCGCTAATTCATAAGACCATTTTACAATTCTGGCCCAAGTTAGAAGCAGAGCCAATATTGCAAGATGTCGATAGTCCATATCTCGGAAACTATAAGAGATAATGCAATTTGGCAATCGGCAACGTAATTAGCATGCCAAATATTACTTGGAATGTGAATTGGAGCGAAACTGCTAATTCATAAGACCATTTTACAATTTTGACCCAAGTTAGAAGCAGAGCCAATATTGTAAAATGTCGATGGTCCATATCTCGGAAACTATAAGAGATAATGCAATTTGGCCATCGGCAGTGTAATTAGCATGCCGAATATTACTTGGAATGTGAATTACAACGAAATCGCTAATTCATAAGACCATTTTACAATTTTGACCCAAGTTAGAAGCAGAGCCAATATTGCAAGATGTCGATAGTCCATATCTCGGAAACTATAAGAGATAATGCAATTTGGCAATCGGCAACGTAATTAGCATGCCGAATATTACTTGGAATGTGAATTACAACAAAATCGCTAATTCATAAGACCATTTTACAATTCTGGCCCAAGTTAGAAGCAGAGCCAATATTGCAAGATGTCGATAGTCCATATCTCGGAAACTATAAGAGATAATGCAATTTGGCAATCAGCAACGTAATTAGCATGCCGAATATTACTTGGAATGTGAATTGGAGCGAAATCGCTAATTCATAAGACCATTTTACAATTCTGGCCCAAGTTAGAAGCAGAGCCAATATTGCAAGATGTCGATAGTCCATATCTCGGAAACTATAAGAGATAATGCAATTTGGCAATCGGCAACGTAATTAGCATGCCGAATATTACTTGGAATGTGAACTGGAGCGAAATCGCTAATTCATAAGACCATTTTACAATTTTGACCCAAGTTAGAAGAAGAGCCAATATTGTAAAATGTCGATAGTCCATATCTCGGAAACTATAAGAGATAATGCAATTTGGCAATCGGCAACGTAATTAGCATGCCGAATATTACTTGGAATGTGAATTACAACGAAATCGCTAATTCATAAGACCATTTTACAATTCTGGCTCAAGTTAGAAGCAGAGCCAATATTGCAAGATGTCGATAGTCCATATCTCGGAAACTATAAGAGATAATGCAATCTGGCAATCGGCAACGTAATTAGCATGCCGAATATTACTTGGAATGTGAATTGGAGCGAAATTGCTAATTCATAAGACCATTTTACAATTTTGACCCAAGTTAGAAGCAGAGCCAATATTGTAAAATGTCGATAGTCCATATCTCGGAAACTATAAGAGATAATGCAATTTGGCAATCGGCAACGTAATTAGCATGCCGAATATTACTTGGAATGTGAATTACAACGAAATCGCTAATTCATAAGACCATTTTACAATTCTGGCCCAAGTTAGAAGCAGAGCCAATATTGCAAGATGTCGATAGTCCATATCTCGGAAACTATAAGAGATAATGCAATTTGACAATCGGCAACGTAATTAGCATGCCGAATATTACTTGGAATGTGAATTACAACGAAATCGCTAATTCATAAGACCATTTTACAATTCTGGCCCAAGTTAGTAGCAGAGCCAATATTGCAAGATGTCGATAGTCCATATCTCGGAAACTATAAGAGATAATGCAATTTGGCAATCGGCAACGTAATTAGCATGCCTAATATTACTTGGAATGTGAATTACAACGAAATCGCTAATTCATAAGACCATTTTACAATTCTGGCCCAAGTTAGAAGCAGAGCCAATATTGCAAGATGTCGATAGTCCATATCTCGGAAACTATAAGAGATAATGCAATTTGGCAATCGGCAACGTAATTAGCATGCCGAATATTACTTAGAATGTGAATTGGAGCCGAAATCGCTAATTCATAAGACCATTTTACAATTCTGGCCCAAGTTAGAAGCAGAGCCAATATTGCAAGATGTCGATAGTCCATATCTCGGAAACTATAAGAGATAATGCAATTTGGCAATCGGCAACGTAATTAGCATGCCGAATATTACTTGGAATGTGAATTGGAGCGAAATCGCTAATTCATAAGACCATTTTACAATTCTGGCCCAAGTTAGAAGCAGAGCCAATATTGCAAGATGTCGATAGTCCATATCTCGGAAACTATAAGAGATAATGCAATTTGGCAATCGGCAACGTAATTAGCATGCCGAATATTACTTGGAATGTGAACTGGAGCGAAATCGCTAATTCATAAGACCATTTTACAATTTTGACCCAAGTTAGAAGAAGAGCCAATATTGTAAAATGTCGATAGTCCATATCTCGGAAACTATAAGAGATAATGCAATTTGGCAATCGGCAACGTAATTAGCATGCCGAATATTACTTGGAATGTGAATTACAACGAAATCGCTAATTTATAAGACCATTTTACAATTCTGGCTCAAGTTAGAAGCAGAGCCAATATTGCAAGATGTCGATAGTCCATATCTCGGAAACTATAAGAGATAATGCAATCTGGCAATCGGCAACGTAATTAGCATGCCGAATATTACTTGGAATGTGAATTGGAGCGAAATTGCTAATTCATAAGACCATTTTACAATTTTGACCCAAGTTAGAAGCAGAGCCAATATTGTAAAATGTCGATAGTCCATATCTCGGAAACTATAAGAGATAATGCAATTTGGCAATCGGCAACGTAATTAGCATGCCGAATATTACTTGGAATGTGAATTACAACGAAATCGCTAATTCATAAGACCATTTTACAATTCTGGCCCAAATTAGAAGCAGAGCCAATATTGCAAGATGTCGATAGTCCATATCTCGGAAACTATAAGAGATAATGCAATTTGGCAATCGGCAACGTAATTAGCATGCCGAATATTACTTGGAATGTGAATTACAACGAAATCGCTAATTCATAAGACCATTTTACAATTCTGGCCCAAGTTAGAAGCAGAGCCAATATTGCAAGATGTCGATAGTCCATATCTCGGAAACTATAAGAGATAATGCAATTTGGCAATCGGCAACGTAATTAGCATGCCGAATATTACTTGGAATGTGAATTACAACGAAATCGCTAATTCATAAGACCATTTTACAATTCTGGCCCAAGTTAGAAGCAGAGCCAATATTGCAAGATGTCGATAGTCCATATCTCGGAAACTATAAGAGATAATGCAATTTGGCAATCGGCAACGTAATTAGCATGCCGAATATTACTTGGAATGTGAATTACAACGAAATCGCTAATTCATAAGACCATTTTACAATTCTGGCCCAAATTAGAAGCAGAGCCAATATTGCAAGATGTCGATAGTCCATATCTCGGAAACTATAAGAGATAATGCAATTTGGCAATCGGCAACGTAATTAGCATGCCAAATATTACTTGGAATGTGAATTGGAGCGAAACTGCTAATTCATAAGACCATTTTACAATTTTGACCCAAGTTAGAAGCAGAGCCAATATTGTAAAATGTCGATGGTCCATATCTCGGAAACTATAAGAGATAATGCAATTTGGCCATCGGCAGTGTAATTAGCATGCCGAATATTACTTGGAATGTGAATTACAACGAAATCGCTAATTCATAAGACCATTTTACAATTTTGACCCAAGTTAGAAGCAGAGCCAATATTGCAAGATGTCGATAGTCCATATCTCGGAAACTATAAGAGATAATGCAATTTGGCAATCGGCAACGTAATTAGCATGCCGAATATTACTTGGAATGTGAATTACAACAAAATCGCTAATTCATAAGACCATTTTACAATTCTGGCCCAAGTTAGAAGCAGAGCCAATATTGCAAGATGTCGATAGTCCATATCTCGGAAACTATAAGAGATAATGCAATTTGGCAATGAGCAACGTAATTAGCATGCCGAATATTACTTGGAATGTGAATTGGAGCGAAATCGCTAATTCATAAGACCATTTTACAATTCTGGCCCAAGTTAGAAGCAGAGTCAATATTGCAAGATGTCGATAGTCCATATCTCGGAAACTATAAGAGATAATGCAATTTGGCAATCGGCAACGTAATTAGCATGCCGAATATTACTTGGAATGTGAACTGGAGCGAAATCGCTAATTCATAAGACCATTTTACAATTTTGACCCAAGTTAGAAGAAGAGCCAATATTGTAAAATGTCGATAGTCCATATCTCGGAAACTATAAGAGATAATGCAATTTGGCAATCGGCAACGTAATTAGCATGCCGAATATTACTTGGAATGTGAATTACAACGAAATCGCTAATTCATAAGACCATTTTACAATTCTGGCTCAAGTTAGAAGCAGAACCAATATTGCAAGATGTCGATAGTCCATATCTCGGAAACTATAAGAGATAATGCAATCTGGCAATCGGCAACGTAATTAGCATGCCGAATATTACTTGGAATGTGAATTGGAGCGAAATTGCTAATCCATAAGACCATTTTACAATTTTGACCCAAGTTAGAAGCAGAGCCAATATTGTAAAATGTCGATAGTCCATATCTCGGAAACTATAAGAGATAATGCAATTTGGCAATCGGCAACGTAATTAGCATGCCGAATATTACTTGGAATGTGAATTACAACGAAATCGCTAATTCATAAGACCATTTTACAATTCTGGCCCAAGTTAGAAGCAGAGCCAATATTGCAAGATGTCGATAGTCCATATCTCGGAAACTATAAGAGATAATGCAATTTGGCAATCGGCAACGTAATTAGCATGCCGAATATTACTTGGAATGTGAATTACAACGAAATCGCTAATTCATAAGACCATTTTACAATTCTGGCCCAAGTTAGTAGCAGAGTCAATATTGCAAGATGTCGATAGTCCATATCTCGGAAACTATAAGAGATAATGCAATTTGGCAATCGGCAACGTAATTAGCATGCCGAATATTACTTGGAATGTGAATTACAACGAAATCGCTAATTCATAAGACCATTTTACAATTCTGGCCCAAGTTAGAAGCAGAGCCAATATTGCAAGATGTCGATAGTCCATATCTCGGAAACTATAAGAGATAATGCAATTTGGCAATCGGCAACGTAATTAGCATGCCGAATATTACTTAGAATGTGAATTGGAGCGAAATCGCTAATTCATAAGACCATTTTACAATTCTGGCCCAAGTTAGAAGCAGAGTCAATATTGCAAGATGTCGATAGTCCATATCTCGGAAACTATAAGAGATAATGCAATTTGGCAATCGGCAACGTAATTAGCATGCCGAATATTACTTAGAATGTGAATTGGAGCCGAAATCGCTAATTCATAAGACCATTTTACAATTCTGGCCCAAGTTAGAAGCAGAGCCAATATTGCAAGATGTCGATAGTCCATATCTCGGAAACTATAAGAGATAATGCAATTTGGCAATCGGCAACGTAATTAGCATGCCGAATATTACTTGGAATGTGAATTACAACGAAATCGCTAATTCATAAGACCATTTTACAATTCTGGCCCAAGTTAGAAGCAGAGCCAATATTGCAAGATGTCGATAGTCCATATCTCGGAAACTATAAGAGATAATGCAATTTGGCAATCGGCAACGTAATTAGCATGCCGAATATTACTTGGAATGTGAATTACAACGAAATCGCTAATTCATAAGACCATTTTACAATTCTGGCCCAAGTTAGAAGCAGAGCCAATATTGCAAGATGTCGATAGTCCATATCTCGGAAACTATAAGAGATAATGCAATTTGGCAATCGGCAACGTAAGTAGCATGCCGAATATTACTTGGAATGTGAATTACAACGAAATCGCTAATTCATAAGACCATTTTACAATTCTGGCCCAAGTTAGAAGCAGAGCCAATATTGCAAGATGTCGATAGTCCATATCTCGGAAACTATAAGAGATAATGCAATTTGGCAATCGGCAACGTAATTAGCATGCCAAATATTACTTGGAATGTGAATTGGAGCGAAACTGCTAATTCATAAGACCATTTTACAATTTTGACCCAAGTTAGAAGCAGAGCCAATATTGTAAAATGTCGATGGTCCATATCTCGGAAACTATAAGAGATAATGCAATTTGGCCATCGGCAGTGTAATTAGCATGCCGAATATTACTTGGAATGTGAATTACAACGAAATCGCTAATTCATAAGACCATTTTACAATTTTGACCCAAGTTAGAAGCAGAGCCAATATTGCAAGATGTCGATAGTCCATATCTCGGAAACTATAAGAGATAATGCAATTTGGCAATCGGCAACGTAATTAGCATGCCGAATATTACTTGGAATGTGAATTACAACAAAATCGCTAATTCATAAGACCATTTTACAATTCTGGCCCAAGTTAGAAGCAGAGCCAATATTGCAAGATGTCGATAGTCCATATCTCGGAAACTATAAGAGATAATGCAATTTGGCAATGAGCAACGTAATTAGCATGCCGAATATTACTTGGAGTGTGAATTGGAGCGAAATCGCTAATTCATAAGACCATTTTACAATTCTGGCCCAAGTTAGAAGCAGAGTCAATATTGCAAGATGTCGATAGTCCATATCTCGGAAACTATAAGAGATAATGCAATTTGGCAATCGGCAACGTAATTAGCATGCCGAATATTACTTGGAATGTGAACTGGAGCGAAATCGCTAATTCATAAGACCATTTTACAATTTTGACCCAAGTTAGAAGAAGAGCCAATATTGTAAAATGTCGATAGTCCATATCTCGGAAACTATAAGAGATAATGCAATTTGGCAATCGGCAACGTAATTAGCATGCCGAATATTACTTGGAATGTGAATTACAACGAAATCGCTAATTCATAAGACCATTTTACAATTCTGGCTCAAGTTAGAAGCAGAACCAATATTGCAAGATGTCGATAGTCCATATCTCGGAAACTATAAGAGATAATGCAATCTGGCAATCGGCAACGTAATTAGCATGCCGAATATTACTTGGAATGTGAATTGGAGCGAAATTGCTAATCCATAAGACCATTTTACAATTTTGACCCAAGTTAGAAGCAGAGCCAATATTGTAAAATGTCGATAGTCCATATCTCGGAAACTATAAGAGATAATGCAATTTGGCAATCGGCAACGTAATTAGCATGCCGAATATTACTTGGAATGTGAATTACAACGAAATCGCTAATTCATAAGACCATTTTACAATTCTGGCCCAAGTTAGAAGCAGAGCCAATATTGCAAGATGTCGATAGTCCATATCTCGGAAACTATAAGAGATAATGCAATTTGGCAATCGGCAACGTAATTAGCATGCCGAATATTACTTGGAATGTGAATTACAACGAAATCGCTAATTCATAAGACCATTTTACAATTCTGGCCCAAGTTAGTAGCAGAGCCAATATTGCAAGATGTCGATAGTCCATATCTCGGAAACTATAAGAGATAATGCAATTTGGCAATCGGCAACGTAATTAGCATGCCGAATATTACTTGGAATGTGAATTACAACGAAATCGCTAATTCATAAGACCATTTTACAATTCTGGCCCAAGTTAGAAGCAGAGCCAATATTGCAAGATGTCGATAGTCCATATCTCGGAAACTATAAGAGATAATGCAATTTGGCAATGAGCAACGTAATTAGCATGCCGAATATTACTTGGAATGTGAATTGGAGCGAAATCGCTAATTCATAAGACCATTTTACAATTCTGGCCCAAGTTAGAAGCAGAGTCAATATTGCAAGATGTCGATAGTCCATATCTCGGAAACTATAAGAGATAATGCAATTTGGCAATCGGCAACGTAATTAGCATGCCGAATATTACTTGGAATGTGAACTGGAGCGAAATCGCTAATTCATAAGACCATTTTACAATTTTGACCCAAGTTAGAAGAAGAGCCAATATTGTAAAATGTCGATAGTCCATATCTCGGAAACTATAAGAGATAATGCAATTTGGCAATCGGCAACGTAATTAGCATGCCGAATATTACTTGGAATGTGAATTACAACGAAATCGCTAATTCATAAGACCATTTTACAATTCTGGCTCAAGTTAGAAGCAGAACCAATATTGCAAGATGTCGATAGTCCATATCTCGGAAACTATAAGAGATAATGCAATCTGGCAATCGGCAACGTAATTAGCATGCCGAATATTACTTGGAATGTGAATTGGAGCGAAATTGCTAATCCATAAGACCATTTTACAATTTTGACCCAAGTTAGAAGCAGAGCCAATATTGTAAAATGTCGATAGTCCATATCTCGGAAACTATAAGAGATAATGCAATTTGGCAATCGGCAACGTAATTAGCATGCCGAATATTACTTGGAATGTGAATTACAACGAAATCGCTAATTCATAAGACCATTTTACAATTCTGGCCCAAGTTAGAAGCAGAGCCAATATTGCAAGATGTCGATAGTCCATATCTCGGAAACTATAAGAGATAATGCAATTTGGCAATCGGCAACGTAATTAGCATGCCGAATATTACTTGGAATGTGAATTACAACGAAATCGCTAATTCATAAGACCATTTTACAATTCTGGCCCAAGTTAGTAGCAGAGCCAATATTGCAAGATGTCGATAGTCCATATCTCGGAAACTATAAGAGATAATGCAATTTGGCAATCGGCAACGTAATTAGCATGCCGAATATTACTTGGAATGTGAATTACAACGAAATCGCTAATTCATAAGACCATTTTACAATTCTGGCCCAAGTTAGAAGCAGAGCCAATATTGCAAGATGTCGATAGTCCATATCTCGGAAACTATAAGAGATAATGCAATTTGGCAATCGGCAACGTAATTAGCATGCCGAATATTACTTAGAATGTGAATTGGAGCGAAATCGCTAATTCATAAGACCATTTTACAATTCTGGCCCAAGTTAGAAGCAGAGTCAATATTGCAAGATGTCGATAGTCCATATCTCGGAAACTATAAGAGATAATGCAATTTGGCAATCGGCAACGTAATTAGCATGCCGAATATTACTTAGAATGTGAATTGGAGCCGAAATCGCTAATTCATAAGACCATTTTACAATTCTGGCCCAAGTTAGAAGCAGAGCCAATATTGCAAGATGTCGATAGTCCATATCTCGGAAACTATAAGAGATAATGCAATTTGGCAATCGGCAACGTAATTAGCATGCCGAATATTACTTGGAATGTGAATTACAACGAAATCGCTAATTCATAAGACCATTTTACAATTCTGGCCCAAGTTAGAAGCAGAGCCAATATTGCAAGATGTCGATAGTCCATATCTCGGAAACTATAAGAGATAATGCAATTTGGCAATCGGCAACGTAATTAGCATGCCGAATATTACTTGGAATGTGAATTACAACGAAATCGCTAATTCATAAGACCATTTTACAATTCTGGCCCAAGTTAGAAGCAGAGCCAATATTGCAAGATGTCGATAGTCCATATCTCGGAAACTATAAGAGATAATGCAATTTGGCAATCGGCAACGTAATTAGCATGCCGAATATTACTTGGAATGTGAATTACAACGAAATCGCTAATTCATAAGACCATTTTACAATTCTGGCCCAAGTTAGAAGCAGAGCCAATATTGCAAGATGTCGATAGTCCATATCTCGGAAACTATAAGAGATAATGCAATTTGGCAATCGGCAACGTAATTAGCATGCCGAATATTACTTGGAATGTGAATTGGTGCGAGATTGCTAATTCATAAGACCATTTTACAATTTTGACCCAAGTTAGAAGCAGAGCCAATATTGTAAAATGTCGATAGTCCATATCTCGGAAACTATAAGAGATAATGCAATTTGGCAATCGGCAACGTAATTAGCATGCCGAATATTACTTGGAATGTGAATTACAACGAAATCGCTAATTCATAAGACCATTTTACAATTCTGACCCAAGTTAGAAGCAGAGCCAATATTGCAAGATGTCGATAGTCCATATCTCGGAAACTATAAGAGATAATGCAATTTGGCAATCGGCAACGTAATTAGCATGCCGAATATTACTTGGAATGTGAATTACGACGAAATCGCTAATTCATAAGACCATTTTACAATTCTGGCCCAAGTTAGAAGCAGAGCCAATATTGCAAGATGTCGATAGTCCATATCTCGGAAACTATAAGAGATAATGCAATTTGGCAATCGGCAACGTAATTAGCATGCCGAATATTACTTGGAATGTGAATTGGAGCGAAATCGCTAATTCATAAGACCACTTTACAATTTTGACCCAAGTTAGAAGCAGAGCCAATATTGTAAAATGTCGATAGTCCATATCTCGGAAACTATAAGAGATAATGCAATTTGGCAATCGGCAACGTAATTAGCATGCCGAATATTACTTGGAATGTGAATTACAACGAAATCGCTAATTCATAAGACCATTTTACAATTCTGGCCCAAGTTAGAAGCAGAGCCAATATTGCAAGATGTCGATAGTCCATATCTCGGAAACTATAAGAGATAATGCAATTTGGCAATCGGCAACGTAATTAGCATGCGGAATATTACTTGGAATGTGAATTGGAGCCGAAATGGCTAATTCATAAGACCATTTTACAATTCTGGCCCAAGTTAGAAGCAGAGCCAATATTGCAAGATGTCTATAGTCCATATCTCGGAAACTATAAGAGATAATGCAATTTGGCAATCGGCAACGTAATTAGCATGCCGAATATTACTTGGAATGTGAATTACAACGAAATCGCTAATTCATAAGACCATTTTACAATTCTGGCCCAAGTTAGAAGCAGAGCCAATATTGCAAGATGTCGATAGTCCATATCTTGGAAACTATAAGAGATAATGCAATTTGGCAATCGGCAACGTAATTAGCATGCCGAATATTACTTGGAATGTGAATTACAACGAAATCGCTAATTCATAAGACCATTTTACAATTCTGGCCCAAGTTAGAAGCAGAGCCAATATTGCAAGATGTCGATAGTCCATATCTTGGAAACTATAAGAGATAATGCAATTTGGCAATCGGCAACGTAATTAGCATGCGGAATATTACTTGGAATGTGAATTGGAGCCGAAATGGCTAATTCATAAGACCATTTTACAATTCTGGCCCAAGTTAGAAGCAGAGCCAATATTGCAAGATGTCGATAGTCCATATCTCAGAAACTATAAGAGATAATGCAATTTGGCAATCGGCAACGTAATTAGCTTGCCGAATATTACTTGGAATGTGAATTGGAGCGAAATTGCTAATTCATAAGACCATTTTACAATTTTGACCCAAGTTAGAAGCAGAGCCAATATTGTAAAATGTCGATGGTCCATATCTCGGAAACTATAAGAGATAATGCAATTTGGCCATCGGCAGTGTAATTAGCATGCCGAATATTACTTGGAATGTGAATTACAACGAAATCGCTAATTCATAAGACCATTTTACAATTTTGACCCAAGTTAGAAGCAGAGCCAATATTGCATGATGTCGATAGTCCATATCTCGGAAACTATAAGAGATAATGCAATTTGGCAATCGGCAACGTAATTAGCATGCCGAATATTACTTGGAATGTGAATTACAACAAAATCGCTAATTCATAAGACCATTTTACAATTTTGACCCAAGTTAGAAGCAGAGCCAATATTGTAAAATGTCGATAGTCCATATCTCGGAAACTATAAGAGATAATGCAATTTGGCAATCGGCAACGTAATTAGCATGCCGAATATTACTTGGAATGTGAATTACAACGAAATCGCTAATTCATAAGACCATTTTACAATTCTGGCCCAAGTTAGAAGCAGAGCCAATATTGCAAGATGTCGATAGTCCATATCTCGGAAACTATAAGAGATAATGCAATTTGGCAATCGGCAACGTAATTAGCATGCGCAATATTACTTGGAATGTGAATTGGAGCCGAAATGGCTAATTCATAAGACCATTTTACAATTCTGGCCCAAGTTAGAAGCAGAGCCAATATTGCAAGATGTCGATAGTCCATATCTCGGAAACTATAAGAGATAATGCAATTTGGCAATCGGCAACGTAATTAGCATGCCGAATATTACTTGGAATGTGAATTACAACGAAATCGCTAATTCATAAGACCATTTTACAATTCTGGCCCAAGTTAGAAGCAGAGCCAATATTGCAAGATGTCGATAGTCCATATCTCGGAAACTATAAGAGATAATGCAATTTGGCAATCGGCAACGTAATTAGCATGCCGAATATTACTTGGAATGTGAATTACAACGAAATCGCTAATTCATAAGACCATTTTACAATTCTGGCCCAAGTTAGAAGCAGAGCCAATATTGCAAGATGTCGATAGTCCATATCTCAGAAACTATAAGAGATAATGCAATTTGGCAATCGGCAACGTAACTAGCATGCCGAATATTACTTGGAATGTGAATTGGAGCGAAATTGCTAATTCATAAGACCATTTTACAATTTTGACCCAAGTTAGAAGCAGAGCCAATATTGTAAAATGTCGATGGTCCATATCTCGGAAACTATAAGAGATAATGCAATTTGGCCATCGGCAGTGTAATTAGCATGCCGAATATTACTTGGAATGTGAATTACAACGAAATCGCTAATTCATAAGACCATTTTACAATTTTGACCCAAGTTAGAAGCAGAGCCAATATTGCAAGATGTCGATAGTCCATATCTCGGAAACTATAAGAGATAATGCAATTTGGCAATCGGCAACGTAATTAGCATGCCGAATATTACTTGGAATGTGAATTACAACAAAATCGCTAATTCAAAAGACCATTTTACAATTCTGGCCCAAGTTAGAAGCAGAGCCAATATTGCAAGATGTCGATAGTCCATATCTCGGAAACTATAATAGATAATGCAATTTGGCAATCGGCAACGTAATTAGCATGCCGAATATTACTTGGAATGTGAACTGGAGCGAAATCGCTAATTCATAAGACCATTTTACAATTTTGACCCAAGTTAGAAGAAGAGCCAATATTGTAAAATGTCGATAGTCCATATCTCGGAAACTATAAGAGATAATGCAATTTGGCAATCGGCAACGTAATTAGTATGCCGAATATTACTTGGAATGTGAATTACAACGAAATCGCTAATTCATAAGACCATTTTACAATTCTGGCTCAAGTTAGAAGCAGAGCCAATATTGTAAGATGTCGATAGTCCATATCTCGGAAACTATAAGAAATAATGCAATCTGGCAATCGGCAACGTAATTAGCATGCCGAATATTACTTGGAATGTGAATTACAACGAAATCGCTAATTCATAAGACCATTTTACAATTCTGGCCCAAGTTAGAAGCAGAGCCAATATTGCAAGATGTCGATAGTCCATATCTCGGAAACTATAAGAGATAATGCAATTTGGCAATCGGCAACGTAATTAGCATGCGGAATATTACTTGGAATGTGAATTGGAGCCGAAATGGCTAATTCATAAGACCATTTTACAATTCTGGCCCAAGTTAGAAGCAGAGCCAATATTGCAAGATGTCGATAGTCCATATCTCGGAAACTATAAGAGATAATGCAATTTGGCAATCGGCAACGTAATTAGCATGCCGAATATTACTTGGAATGTGAATTACAACGAAATCGCTAATTCATAAGACCATTTTACAATTCTGGCCCAAGTTAGAAGCAGAGCCAATATTGCAAGATGTCGATAGTCCATATCTCGGAAACTATAAGAGATAATGCAATTTGGCAATCGGCAACGTAATTAGCATGCCGAATATTACTTGGAATGTGAATTACAACGAAATCGCTATTTCATAAGACCATTTTACAATTCTGGCCCAAGTTAGAAGCAGAGCCAATATTGTAAAATGTCGATAGTCCATATCTCGGAAACTATAAGAGATAATGCAATTTGGCAATCGGCAACGTTATTAGCATGCCGAATATTACTTGGAATGTGAATTACAACGAAATCGCTAATTCATAAGACCATTTTACAATTTTGACCCAAGTTAGAAGCAGAGCCAATATTGTAAAATGTCGATAGTCCATATCTCGGAAACTATAAGAGATAATGCAATTTGGCAATCGGCAACGTAATTAGCATGCCGAATATTACTTGGAATGTGAATTACAACGAAATCACTAATTCATAAGACCATTTTACAATTTTGACCCAAGTTAGAAGCAGAGCCAATATTGCAAGATGTCGATAGTCCATATCTCGGAAACTATAAGAGATAATGCAATTTGGCAATCGGCAACGTAATTAGCATGCCGAATATTACTTGGAATGTGAATTACAACAAAATCGCTAATTCATAAGACCATTTTACAATTCTGGCCCAAGTTAGAAGCAGAGCCAATATTGCAAGATGTCGATAGTCCATATCTCAGAAACTATAAGAGATAATGCAATTTGGCAATCGGCAACGTAATTAGCATGCCGAATATTACTTGGAATGTGAATTGGAGCGAAATCGCTAATTCATAAGACCATTTTACAATTCTGGCCCAAGTTAGAAGCAGAGCCAATATTGCAAGATGTCGATAGTCCATATCTCGGAAACTATAAGTGATAATGCAATTTGGCATTCGGCAACGTAATTAGCATGCCGAATATTACTTGGAATGTGAATTGGAGCGAAATCGCTAATTCATAAGACCACTTTACAATTTTGACCCAAGTTAGAAGCAGAGCCAATATTGTAAAATGTCGATAGTCCATATCTCGGAAACTATAAGAGATAATGCAATTTGGCAATCGGCAACGTAATTAGCATGCCGAATATTACTTGGAATGTGAATTACAACGAAATCGCTAATTCATAAGACCATTTTACACTTCTGGCCCAAGTTAGAAGCAGAGCCAATATTGCAAGATGTCGATAGTCCATATCTCGGAAACTATAAGAGATAATGCAATTTGGCAATCGGCAACGTAATTAGCATGCCGAATATTACTTGGAATGTGAATTACAACGAAATCGCTAATTCATAAGACCATTTTACAATTCTGGCCCAAGTTAGAAGCAGAGCCAATATTGCAAGATGTCGATAGTCCATATCTCAGAAACTATAAGAGATAATGCAATTTGGCAATCGGCAACGTAATTAGCATGCCGAATATTACTTGGAATGTGAATTGGAGCGAAATTGCTAATTCATAAGACCATTTTACAATTTTGACCCAAGTTAGAAGCAGAGCCAATATTGTAAAATGTCGATGGTCCATATCTCGGAAACTATAAGAGATAATGCAATTTGGCCATCGGCTGTGTAATTAGCATGCCGAATATTACTTGGAATGTGAATTACAACGAAATCGCTAATTCATAAGACCATTTTACAATTTTGACCCAAATTAGAAGCAGAGCCAATATTGCAAGATGTCGATAGTCCATATCTCGGAAACTATAAGAGATAATGCAATTTGAATATTACTTGGAATGTGAATTACAACAAAATCGCTAATTCATAAGACCATTTTACAATTTTGACCCAAGTTAGAAGCAGAGCCAATATTGTAAAATGTCGATAGTCTATATCTCGGAAACTATAAGAGATAATGCAATTTGGCAATCGGCAACGTAATTAGCATGCCGAATATTACTTGGAATGTGAATTACAACGAAATCGCTAATTCATAAGACCATTTTACAATTCTGGCCCAAGTTAGAAGCAGAGCCAATATTGCAAGATGTCGATAGTCCATATCTCGGAAACTATAAGAGATAATGCAATTTGGCAATCGGCAACGTAATTAGCATGCCGAATATTACTTGGAATGTGAATTGGAGCGAAATTGCTAATTCATAAGACCATTTTACAATTTTGACCCAAGTTAGAAGCAGAGCCAATATTGTAAAATGTCGATGGTCCATATCTCGGAAACTATAAGAGATAATGCAATTTGGCCATCGGCTGTGTAATTAGCATGCCGAATATTACTTGGAATGTGAATTACAACGAAATCGCTAATTCATAAGACCATTTTACAATTTTGACCCAAATTAGAAGCAGAGCCAATATTGCAAGATGTCGATAGTCCATATCTCGGAAACTACAAGAGATAATGCAATTTGAATATTACTTGGAATGTGAATTACAACAAAATCGCTAATTCATAAGACCATTTTACAATTTTGACCCAAGTTAGAAGCAGAGCCAATATTGTAAAATGTCGATAGTCCATATCTCGGAAACTATAAGAGATAATGCAATTTGGCAATCGGCAACGTAATTAGCATGCCGAATATTACTTGGAATGTGAATTACAACGAAATCGCTAATTCATAAGACCATTTTACAATTCAGGCCCAAGTTAGAAGCAGAGCCAATATTGCAAGATGTCGATAGTCCATATCTCGGAAACTATAAGAGATAATGCAATTTGGCAATCGGCAACGTAATTAGCATGCGGAATATTACTTGGAATGTGAATTGGAGCCGAAATGGCTAATTCATAAGACCATTTTACAATTCTGGCCCAAGTTAGAAGCAGAGCCAATATTGCAAGATGTCGATAGTCCATATCTCGGAAACTATAAGAGATAATGCAATTTGGCAATCGGCAACGTAATTAGCATGCCGAATATTACTTGGAATGTGAATTACAACGAAATCGCTAATTCATAAGACCTTTTTACAATTCTGGCCCAAGTTAGAAGCAGAGCCAATATTGCAAGATGTCGATAGTCCATATCTCGGAAACTATAAGAGATAATGCAATTTGGCAATCGGCAACGTAATTAGCATGCCGAATATTACTTGGAATGTGAATTACAACGAAATCGCTAATTCATAAGACCATTTTACAATTCTGGCCCAAGTTAGAAGCAGAGCCAATATTGCAAGATGTCGATAGTCCATATCTCAGAAACTATAAGAGATAATGCAATTTGGCAATCGGCAACGTAATTAGCATGCCGAATATTACTTGGAATGTGAATTACAACAAAATCGCTAATTCATAAGACCATTTTACAATTCTGGCCCAAGTTAGAAGCAGAGCCAATATTGCAAGATGTCGATAGTCCATATCTCAGAAACTATAAGAGATAATGCAATTTGGCAATCGGCAACGTAATTAGCATGCCGAATATTACTTGGAATGTGAATTGGAGCGAAATCGCTAATTCATAAGACCATTTTACAATTCTGGCCCAAGTTAGAAGCAGAGCCAATATTGCAAGATGTCGATAGTCCATATCTCGGAAACTATAAGAGATAATGCAATTTGGCAATCGGCAACGTAATTAGCATGCCGAATATTACTTGGAATGTGAATTGGAGCGAAATCGCTAATTCATAAGACCACTTTACAATTTTGACCCAAGTTAGAAGCAGAGCCAATATTGTAAAATGTCGATAGTCCATATCTCGGAAACTATAAGAGATAATGCAATTTGGCAATCGGCAACGTAATTAGCATGCCGAATATTACTTGGAATGTGAATTACAACGAAATCGCTAATTCATAAGACCATTTTACAATTCTGGCCCAAGTTAGAAGCAGAGCCAATATTGCAAGATGTCGATAGTCCATATCTCGGAAACTATAAGAGATAATGCAATTTGGCAATCGGCAACGTAATGAGCATGCGGAATATTACTTGGAATGTGAATTGGAGCCGAAATGGCTAATTCATAAGACCATTTTACAATTCTGGCCCAAGTTAGAAACAGAGCCAATATTGCAAGATGTCGATAGTCCATATCTCGGAAACTATAAGAGATAATGCAATTTGGCAATCGGCAACGTAATTAGCATGCCGAATATTACTTGGAATGTGAATTACAACGAAATCGCTAATTCATAAGACCATTTTACACTTCTGGCCCAAGTTAGAAGCAGAGCCAATATTGCAAGATGTCGATAGTCCATATCTCGGAAACTATAAGAGATAATGCAATTTGGCAATCGGCAACGTAATTAGCATGCCGAATATTACTTGGAATGTGAATTACAACGAAATCGCTAATTCATAAGACCATTTTACAATTCTGGCCCAAGTTAGAAGCAGAGCCAATATTGCAAGATGTCGATAGTCCATATCTCAGAAACTATAAGAGATAATGCAATTTGGCAATCGGCAACGTAATTAGCATGCCGAATATTACTTGGAATGTGAATTGGAGCGAAATTGCTAATTCATAAGACCATTTTACAATTTTGACCCAAGTTAGAAGCAGAGCCAATATTGTAAAATGTCGATGGTCCATATCTCGGAAACTATAAGAGATAATGCAATTTGGCCATCGGCTGTGTAATTAGCATGCCGAATATTACTTGGAATGTGAATTACAACGAAATCGCTAATTCATAAGACCATTTTACAATTTTGACCCAAATTAGAAGCAGAGCCAATATTGCAAGATGTCGATAGTCCATATCTCGGAAACTATAAGAGATAATGCAATTTGGCAATCGGCAACGTAATTAGCATGCCGAATATTACTTGGAATGTGAATTACAACAAAATCGCTAATTCATAAGACCATTTTACAATTTTGACCCAAGTTAGAAGCAGAGCCAATATTGTAAAATGTCGATAGTCCATATCTCGGAAACTATAAGAGATAATGCAATTTGGCAATCGGCAACGTAATTAGCATGCCGAATATTACTTGGAATGTGAATTACAACGAAATCGCTAATTCATAAGACCATTTTACAATTCAGGCCCAAGTTAGAAGCAGAGCCAATATTGCAAGATGTCGATAGTCCATATCTCGGAAACTATAAGAGATAATGCAATTTGGCAATCGGCAACGTAATTAGCATGCGGAATATTACTTGGAATGTGAATTGGAGCCGAAATGGCTAATTCATAAGACCATTTTACAATTCTGGCCCAAGTTAGAAGCAGAGCCAATATTGCAAGATGTCGATAGTCCATATCTCGGAAACTATAAGAGATAATGCAATTTGGCAATCGGCAACGTAATTAGCATGCCGAATATTACTTGGAATGTGAATTACAACGAAATCGCTAATTCATAAGACCTTTTTACAATTCTGGCCCAAGTTAGAAGCAGAGCCAATATTGCAAGATGTCGATAGTCCATATCTCGGAAACTATAAGAGATAATGCAATTTGGCAATCGGCAACGTAATTAGCATGCCGAATATTACTTGGAATGTGAATTACAACGAAATCGCTAATTCATAAGACCATTTTACAATTCTGGCCCAAGTTAGAAGCAGAGCCAATATTGCAAGATGTCGATAGTCCATATCTCAGAAACTATAAGAGATAATGCAATTTGGCAATCGGCAACGTAATTAGCATGCCGAATATTACTTGGAATGTGAATTGGAGCGAAATTGCTAATTCATAAGACCATTTTACAATTTTGACCCAAGTTAGAAGCAGAGCCAATATTGTAAAATGTCGATGGTCCATATCTCGGAAACTATAAGAGATAATGCAATTTGGCCATCGGCAGTGTAATTAGCATGCCGAATATTACTTGGAATGTGAATTACAACGAAATCGCTAATTCATAAGACCATTTTACAATTTTGACCCAAGTTAGAAGCAGAGCCAATATTGCAAGATGTCGATAGTCCATATCTCGGAAACTATAAGAGATAATGCAATTTGGTAATCGGCAACGTAATTAGCATGCCGAATATTACTTGGAATGTGAATTACAACAAAATCGCTAATTCATAAGACCATTTTACAATTCTGGCCCAAGTTAGAAGCAGAGCCAATATTGCAAGATGTCGATAGTCCATATCTCGGAAACTATAAGAGATAATGCAATTTGGCAATCGGCAACGTAATTAGCATGCCGAATATTACTTGGAATGTGAACTGGAGCGAAATCGCTAATTCATAAGACCATTTTACAATTTTGACCCAAGTTAGAAGAAGAGCCAATATTGTAAAATGTCGATAGTCCATATCTCGGAAACTATAAGAGATAATGCAATTTGGCAATCGGCAACGTAATTAGCATGCCGAATATTACTTGGAATGTGAATTACAACGAAATCGCTAATTCATAAGACCATTTTACAATTCTGGCTCAAGTTAGAAGCAGAGCCAATATTGCAAGATGTCGATAGTCCATATCTCGGAAACTATAAGAGATAATGCAATCTGGCAATCGACAACGTAATTAGCATGCCGAATATTACTTGGAATGTGAATTACAACGAAATCGCTAATTCATAAGACCATTTTACAATTCTGGCCCAAGTTAGAAGCAGAGCCAATATTGCAAGATGTCGATAGTCCATATCTCGGAAACTATAAGAGATAATGCAATTTGGCAATCGGCAACGTAATTAGCATGCGGAATATTACTTGGAATGTGAATTGGAGCCGAAATGGCTAATTCATAAGACCATTTTACAATTCTGGCCCAAGTTAGAAGCAGAGCCAATATTGCAAGATGTCGATAGTCCATGTCTCGGAAACTATAAGAGATAATGCAATTTGGCAATCGGCAACGTAATTAGCATGCCGAATATTACTTGGAATGTGAATTACAACGAAATCGCTAATTCATAAGACCATTTTACAATTCTGGCCCAAGTTAGAAGCAGAGCCAATATTGCATGATGTCGATAGTCCATATCTCGGAAACTATAAGAGATAATGCAATTTGGCAATCGGCAACGTAATTAGCATGCCGAATATTACTTGGAATGTGAATTACAACGAAATCGCTAATTCATAAGACCATTTTACAATTCTGGCCCAAGTTAGAAGCAGAGCCAATATTGCAAGATGTCGATAGTCCATATCTCGGAAACTATAAGAGATAATGCAATTTGGCAATCGGCAACGTAATTAGCATGCCGAATATTACTTGGAATGTGAATTACAACGAAATCGCTAATCCATAAGTCCATTTTACAATTCTGGCCCAAGTTAGAAGCAGAGCCAATATTGCAAGATGTCGATAGTCCATATCTCGGAAACTATAAGAGATAATGCAATTTGGCAATCGGCAACGTAATTAGCATGCCGAATATTACTTGGAATGTGAATTACAACAAAATCGCTAATTCATAAGACCATTTTACAATTCTGGCCCAAGTTAGAAGCAGAGCCAATATTGTAAAATGTCGATAGTCCATATCTCGGAAACTATAAGAGATAATGCAATTTGGCCATCGGCAGTGTAATTAGCATGCCGAATATTACTTGGAATGTGAATTGGAGCGAAATCGCTAATTCATAAGACCATTTTACAATTCTGGCCCAAGTTAGAAGCAGAGCCAATATTGCAAGATGTATCGACATATATAAGAGATAAGTCCATATCTCGGAAACTATAAGAGATAATGCAATTTGGCAATCGGCAACGTAATTAGCATGCCGAATATTACTTGGAATGTGAACTGGAGCGAAATCGCTAATTCATAAGACCATTTTACAATTCTGGCTCAAGTTAGAAGCAGAGCCAATATTGCAAGATGTCGATAGTCCATATCTCGGAAACTATAAGAGATAATGCAATCTGGTAATCGGCAACGTAATTAGCATGCCGAATATTACTTGGAATGTGAATTGGAGCGAAATTGCTAATTCATAAGACCATTTTACAATTTTGTCCCAAGTTAGAAGCAGAGCCAATATTGCAAAATGTCGATAGTAAATATCTCGGAAACTATAAGAGATAATGCAATTTGGCTATCGGCAACGTAATTAGCATGCCGAATATTACTTGGAATGTGAATTACAACGAAATCGCTAATTCATAAGACCATTTTACAATTCTGGCCCAAGTTAGAAGCAGAGCCAATATTGCAAGATGTCGATAGTCCATATCTCGGAAACTATAAGAGATAATGCAATTTGGCAATCGGCAACGTAATTAGCATGCCGAATATTACTTGGAATGTGAATTACAACGAAATCGCTAATTCATAAGACCATTTTGCAATTCTGGCCCAAGTTAGAAGCAGAGCCAATATTGCAAGATGTCGATAGTCCATATCTCGGAAACTATAAGAGATAATGCAATCTGGTAATCGGCAACGTAATTAGCATGCCGAATATTACTTGGAATGTGAACTGGAGCGAAATCGCTAATTCATAAGACCATTTTACAATTCTGGCTCAAGTTAGAAGCAGAGCCAATATTGCAAGATGTCGATAGTCCATATCTCGGAAACTATAAGAGATAATGCAATCTGGTAATCGGCAACGTAATTAGCATGCCGAATATTACTTGGAATGTGAATTGGAGCGAAATTGCTAATTCATAAGACCATTTTACAATTTTGACCCAAGTTAGAAGCAGAGCCAATATTGTAAAATGTCGATAGTCCATATCTCGGAAACTATAAGAGATAATGCAATTTGGCTATCGGCAACGTAATTAGCATGCCGAATATTACTTGGAATGTGAATTACAACGAAATCGCTAATTCATAAGACCATTTTACAATTCTGGCCCAAGTTAGAAGCAGAGCCAATATTGCAAGATGTCGATAGTCCATATCTCGGAAACTATAAGAGATAATGCAATTTGGCAATCGGCAACGTAATTAGCATGCCGAATATTACTTGGAATGTGAATTACAACGAAATCGCTAATTCATAAGACCATTTTACAATTCTGGCCCAAGTTAGAAGCAGAGCCAATATTGCAAGATGTCGATAGTCCATATCTCGGAAACTATAAGAGATAATGCAATTTGGCAATCGGCAACGTAATTAGCATGCCGAATATTACTTGGAATGTGAATTACAACGAAATCGCTAATTCATAAGACCATTTTACAATTCTGGCCCAAGTTAGAAGCAGAGCCAATATTGCAAGATGTCGATAGTCCATATCTCGGAAACTATAAGAGATAATGCAATTTGGCAATCGGCAACGTAATTAGCATGCCGAATATTACTTGGAATGTGAATTGGAGCCGAAATCGCTAATTCATAAGACCATTTTACAATTCTGGCCCAAGTTAGAAGCAGAGCCAATATTGCAAGATGTCGATAGTCCATATCTCGGAAACTATAAGAGATAATGCAATTTGGCAATCGGCAACGTAATTAGCATGCCGAATATTACTTGGAATGTGAATTACAACGAAATCGCTAATTCATAAGACCATTTTACAATTCTGGTCCAAGTTAGAAGCAGAGCCAATATTGCAAGATGTCGATAGTCCATATCTCGGAAACTATAAGAGATAATGCAATTTGGCAATCGGCAACGTAATTAGCATGCCGAATATTACTTGGAATGTGAATTACAACGAAATCGCTAATTCATAAGACCATTTTACAATTCTGGCCCAAGTTAGAAGCAGAGCCAATATTGCAAGATGTCGATAGTCCATATCTCAGGAACTATAAGAGATAATGCAATTTGGCAATCGGCAACGTAATTAGCATGCCAAATATTACTTGGAATGTGAATTGGAGCGAAACTGCTAATTCATAAGACCATTTTACAATTTTGACCCAAGTTAGAAGCAGAGCCAATATTGTAAAATGTCGATGGTCCATATCTCGGAAACTATAAGAGATAATGCAATTTGGCCATCGGCAGTGTTATTAGCATGCCGAATATTACTTGGAATGTGAATTACAACGAAATCGCTAATTCATAAGACCATTTTACAATTTTGACCCAAGTTAGAAGCAGAGCCAGTATTGCAAGATGTCGATAGTCCATATCTCGAAAACTATAAGAGATAATGCAATTTGGCAATCGGCAACGTAATTAGCATGCCGAATATTACTTGGAATGTGAATTACAACAAAATCGCTAATTCATAAGACCATTTTACAATTCTGGCCCAAGTTAGAAGCAGAGCCAATATTGCAAGATGTCGATAGTCCATATCTCGGAAACTATAAGAGATAATGCAATTTGGCAATCGGCAACGTAATTAGCATGCCGAATATTACTTGGAATGTGAATTACAACGAAATCGCTAATTCATAAGACCATTTTACAATTCTGGCCGAAGTTAGAAGCAGAGCCAATATTGCAAGATGTCGATAGTCCATATCTCGGAAACTATAAGAGATAATGCAATTTGGCAATCGGCAACGTAATTAGCATGCCGAATATTACTTGGAATGTGAATTGGAGCGAAATCGCTAATTCATAAGACCACTTTACAATTTTGACCCAAGTTAGAAGCAGAGCCAATATTGTAAAATGTCGATAGTCCATATCTCGGAAACTATAAGAGATAATGCAATTTGGCAATCGGCAACGTAATTAGCATGCCGAATATTACTTGGAATGTGAATTACAACGAAATCGCTAATTCATAAGACCATTTTACAATTCTGACCCAAGTTAGAAGCAGAGCCAATATTGCAAGATGTCGATAGTCCATATCTCGGAAACTATAAGAGATAATGCAATTTGGCAATCGGCAACGTAATTAGCATGCCGAATATTACTTGGAATGTGAATTACAACGAAATCGCTAATTCATAAGACCATTTTACAATTCTGGCCCAAGTTAGAAGCAGAGCCAATATTGCAAGATGTCGATAGTCCATATCTCGGAAACAATAAGAGATAATGCAATTTGGCAATCGGCAACGTAATTAGCATGCCGAATATTACTTGGAATGTGAATTGGAGCGAAATCGCTAATTCATAAGACCACTTTACAATTTTGACCCAAGTTAGAAGCAGAGCCAATATTGTAAAATGTCGATAGTCCATATCTCGGAAACTATAAGAGATAATGCAATTTGGCAATCGGCAACGTAATTAGCATGTCGAATATTACTTGGAATGTGAATTACAACGAAATCGCTAATTCATAAGACCATTTTACAATTCTGGCCCAAGTTAGAAGCAGAGCCAATATTGCAAGATGTCGATAGTCCATATCTCGGAAACTATAAGAGATAATGCAATTTGGCAATCGGCAATGTAATTAGCATGCCGAATATTACTTGGAATGTGAATTGGAGCGAAATCGCTAATTCATAAGACCACTTTACAATTTTGACCCAAGTTAGAAGCAGAGCCAATATTGTAAAATGTCGATAGTCCATATCTCGGAAACTATAAGAGATAATGCAATTTGGCAATCGGCAACGTAATTAGCATGCCGAATATTACTTGGAATGTGAATTACAACGAAATCGCTAATTCATAAGACCATTTTACAATTCTGGCCCAAGTTAGAAGCAGAGCCAATATTGCAAGATGTCGATAGTCCATATCTCGGAAACTATAAGAGATAATGCAATTTGGCAATCGGCAACGTAATTAGCATGCGGAATATTACTTGGAATGTGAATTGGAGCCGAAATGGCTAATTCATAAGACCATTTTACAATTCTGGCCCAAGTTAGAAGCAGAGCCAATATTGCAAGATGTCGATAGTCCATATCTCGGAAACTATAAGAGATAATGCAATTTGGCAATCGGCAACGTAATTAGCATGCCGAATATTACTTGGAATGTGAATTACAACGAAATCGCTAATTCATAAGACCATTTTACAATTCTGGCCCAAGTTAGAAGCAGAGCCAATATTGCAAGATGTCGATAGTCCATATCTCGGAAACTATAAGAGATAATGCAATTTGGCAATCGGCAACGTAATTAGCATTCCGAATATTACTTGGAATGTGAATTACAACGAAATCGCTAATTCATAAGACCATTTTACAATTCTGGCCCAAGTTAGAAGCAGAGCCAATATTGCAAGATGTCGATAGTCCATATCTCAGAAACTATAAGAGATAATGCAATTTGGCAATCGGCAACGTAATTAGCATGCCGAATATTACTTGGAATGTGAATTGGAGCGAAATTGCTAATTCATAAGACCATTTTACAATTTTGACCCAAGTTAGAAGCAGAGCCAATATTGTAAAATGTCGATGGTCCATATCTCGGAAACTATAAGAGATAATGCAATTTGGCCATCGGCAGTGTAATTAGCATGCCGAATATTACTTGGAATGTGAATTACAACGAAATCGCTAATTCATAAGACCATTTTACAATTTTGACCCAAGTTAGAAGCAGAGCCAATATTGCAAGATATCGATAGTCCATATCTCGGAAACTATAAGAGATAATGCAATTTGGCAATCGGCAACGTAATTAGCATGCCGAATATTACTTGGTATGTGAATTACAACAAAATCGCTAATTCATAAGACCATTTTACAATTCTGGCCCAAGTTAGAAGCAGAGCCAATATTGCAAGATGTCTATAGTCCATATCTCGGAAACTATAAGAGATAATGCAATTTGGCAATCGGCAACGTAATTAGCATGCCGAATATTACTTGGAATGTGAACTGGAGCGAAATCGCTAATTCATAAGACCATTTTACAATTTTGACCCAAGTTAGAAGAAGAGCCAATATTGTAAAATGTCGATAGTCCATATCTCGGAAACTATAAGAGATAATGCAATTTGGCAATCGGCAACGTAATTAGCATGCCGAATATTACTTGGAATGTGAATTACAACGAAATCGCTAATTCATAAGACCATTTTACAATTCTGGCTCAAGTTAGAAGCAGAGCCAATATTGCAAGATGTCGATAGTCCATATCTCGGAAACTATAAGAGATAATGCAATCTGGCAATCGGCAACGAAATTAGCATGCCGAATATTACTTGGAATGTGAATTACAACGAAATCGCTAATTCATAAGACCATTTTACAATTCTGGCCCAAGTTAGAAGCAGAGCCAATATTGCAAGATGTCGATAGTCCATATCTCGGAAACTATAAGAGATAATGCAATTTGGCAATCGGCAACGTAATTAGTATGCGGAATATTACTTGGAATGTGAATTGGAGCCGAAATGGCTAATTCATAAGACCATTTTACAATTCTGGCCCAAGTTAGAAGCAGAGGCAATATTGCAAGATGTCGATAGTCCATATCTCGGAAACTATAAGAGATAATGCAATTTGGCAATCGGCAACGTAATTAGCATGCCGAATATTACTTGGAATGTGAATTACAACGAAATCGCTAATTCATAAGACCATTTTACAATTCTGGCCCAAGTTAGAAGCAGAGCCAATATTGCAAGATGTCGATAGTCCATATCTCAGAAACTATAAGAGATAATGCAATTTGGCAATCGGCAACGTAATTAGCATGCCGAATATTACTTGGAATGTGAATTGGAGCGAAATTGCTAATTCATAAGACCATTTTACAATTTTGACCCAAGTTAGAAGCAGAGCCAATATTGTAAAATGTCGATGGTCCATATCTCGGAAACTATAAGAGATAATGCAATTTGGCCATCGGCAGTGTAATTAGCATGCCGAATATTACTTGGTATGTGAATTACAACAAAATGGCTAATTCATAAGACCATTTTACAATTCTGGCCCAAGTTAGAAGCAGAGCCAATATTGCAAGATGTCGATAGTCCATATCTCGGAAACTATAAGAGATAATGCAATTTGGCAATCGGCAACGTAATTAGCATGCCGAATATTACTTGGAATGTGAATTACAACGAAATCGCTAATTCATAAGACCATTTTACAATTCTGGCCCAAGTTAGAAGCAGAGCCAATATTGCAAGATGTCGATAGTCCATATCTCGGAAACTATAAGAGATAATGCAATTTGGCAATCGGCAACGTAATTAGCATGCCGAATATTACTTGGAATGTGAACTGGAGCGAAATCGCTAATTCATAAGACCATTTTACAATTTTGACCCAAGTTAGAAGAAGAGCCAATATTGTAAAATGTCGATAGTCCATATCTCGGAAACTATAAGAGATAATGCAATTTGGCAATCGGCAACGTAATTAGCATGCCGAATATTACTTGGAATGTGAATTACAACGAAATCGCTAATTCATAAGACCATTTTACAATTCTGGCTCAAGTTAGAAGCAGAGCCAATATTGCAAGATGTCGATAGTCCATATCTCGGAAACTATAAGAGATAATGCAATCTGGCAATCGGCAACGTAATTAGCATGCCGAATATTACTTGGAATATGAATTACAACGAAATCGCTAATTCATAAGACCATTTTACAATTCTGGCCCAAGTTAGAAGCAGAGCCAATATTGCAAGATGTCGATAGTCCATATCTCGGAAACTATAAGAGATAATGCAATTTGGCAATCGGCAACGTAATTAGCATGCGGAATATTACTTGGAATGTGAATTGGAGCCGAAATGGCTAATTCATAAGACCATTTTACAATTCTGGCCCAAGTTAGAAGCAGAGGCAATATTGCAAGATGTCGATAGTCCATATCTCGGAAACTATAAGAGATAATGCAATTTGGCAATCGGCAACGTAATTAGCATGCCGAATATTACTTGGAATGTGAATTACAACGAAATCGCTAATTCATAAGACCATTTTACAATTCTGGCCCAAGTTAGAAGCAGAGCCAATATTGCAAGATGTCGATAGTCCATATCTCAGAAACTATAAGAGATAATGCAATTTGGCAATCGGCAACGTAATTAGCATGCCGAATATTACTTGGAATGTGAATTGGAGCGAAATTGCTAATTCATAAGACCATTTTAGAATTTTGACCCAAGTTAGAAGCAGAGCCAATATTGTAAAATGTCGATGGTCCATATCTCGGAAACTATAAGAGATAATGCAATTTGGCAATCGGCAACGTAATTAGCATGCCGAATATTACTTGGAATGTGAATTGGAGCGAAATCGCTAATTCATAAGACCATTTTACAATTCTGGCCCAAGTTAGAAGCAGAGCCAATATTGCAAGATGTCGATAGTCCATATCTCGGAAACTATAAGAGATAATGCAATTCGGCAATCGGCAACGTAATTAGCATGCCGAATATTACTTGGAATGTGAATTGGAGCGAAATCGCTAATTCATAAGACCACTTTACAATTTTGACCCAAGTTAGAAGCAGAGCCAATATTGTAAAATGTCGATAGTCCATATCTCGGAAACTATAAGAGATAATGCAATTTGGCAATCGGCAACGTAATTAGCATGCCGAATATTACTTGGAATGTGAATTACAACGAAATCGCTAATTCATAAGACCATTTTACAATTCTGGCCCAAGTTAGAAGCAGAGCCAATATTGCAAGATGTCGATAGTCCATATCTCGGAAACTATAAGAGATAATGCAATTTGGCAATCGGCAACGTAATTAGCATGCGGAATATTACTTGGAATGTGAATTGGAGCCGAAATTGCTAATTCATAAGACCATTTTACAATTCTGGCCCAAGTTAGAAGCAGAGCCAATATTGCAAGATGTCGATAGTCCATATCTCGGAAACTATAAGAGATAATGCAATTTGGCAATCGGCAACGTAATTAGCATGCCGAATATTACTTGGAATGTGAATTACAACGAAATCGCTAATTCATAAGACCATTTTACAATTCTGGCCCAAGTTAGAAGCAGAGCCAATATTGCAAGATGTCGATAGTCCATATCTCAGAAACTATAAGAGATAATGCAATTTGGCAATCGGCAACGTAATTAGCATGCCGAATATTACTTGGAATGTGAATTGGAGCGAAATTGCTAATTCATAAGACCATTTTACAATTTTGACCCAAGTTAGAAGCAGAGCCAATATTGTAAAATGTCGATAGTCCATATCTCGGAAACTATAAGAGATAATGCAATTTGGCAATCGGCAATGTAATTAGCATGCCGAATATTACATGGAATGTGAATTACAACGAAATCGCTAATTCATAAGACCATTTTACAATTCTGGCCCAAGTTAGAAGCAGAGCCAATATTGCAAGATGTCGATAGTCCATATCTCAGAAACTATAAGAGATAATGCAATTTGGCAATCGGCAACGTAATTAGCATGCCGAATATTACTTGGAATGTGAATTGGAGCGAAATTGCTAATTCATAAGACCATTTTACAATTTTGACCCAAGTTAGAAGCAGAGCCAATATTGTAAAATGTCGATGGTCCATATCTCGGAAACTATAAGAGATAATGCAATTTGGCCTTCGGCAGTGTAATTAGCATGCCGAATATTACTTGGAATGTGAATTACAACGAAATCGCTAATTCATAAGACCATTTTACAATTTTGACCCAAGTTAGAAGCAGAGCCAATATTGCAAGATGTCGATAGTCCATATCTCGGAAACTATAAGAGATAATGCAATTTGGCAATCGCCAACGTAATTAGCATGCCGAATATTACTTGGAATGTGAATTACAACAAAATCGCTAATTCATAAGACCATTTTACAATTTTGACCCAAGTTAGAAGCAGAGCCAATATTGTAAAATGTCGATAGTCCATATCTCGGAAACTCTAAGAGATAATGCAATTTGGCAATCGGCAACGTAATTAGCATGCGGAATATTACTTGGAATGTGAATTACAACGAAATCGCTAATTCATAAGACCATTTTACAATTCTGGCCCAAGTTAGAAGCAGAGCCAATATTGCAAGATGTCGATAGTCCATATCTCGGAAACTATAAGAGATAATGCAATTTGGCAATCGGCAACGTAATTAGCATGCCGAATATTACTTGGAATGTGAATTACAACGAAATCGCTAATTCATAAGACCATTTTACAATTCTGGCCCAAGTTAGAAGCAGAGCCAATATTGCAAGATGTCGATAGTCCATATCTCGGAAACTATAAGAGATAATGCAATTTGGCAATCGGCAACGTAATTAGCATGCCGAATATTACTTGGAATGTGAACTGGAGCGAAATCGCTAATTCATAAGACCATTTTACAATTTTGACCCAAGTTAGAAGCAGAGCCAATATTGCAAGATGTCGATAGTCTATATCTCGGAAACTATAAGAGATAATGCAATCTGGCAATCGGCAACGTAATTAGCATGCCGAATATTACTTGGAATGTGAATTGGAGCGAAATTGCTAATTCATAAGACCATTTTACCATTCTGGCTCAAGTTAGAAGCAGAGCCAATATTGCAAGACGTCGATAGTCCATATCTCGGAAACTATAAGAGATAATGCAATCTGGCAATCGGCAACGTAATTAGCATGCCGAATATTACTTGGAATGTGAATTACAACGAAATCGCTAATTCATAAGATCATTTTACAATTCTGGCTCAAGTTAGAAGCAGAGCCAATATTGCAAGATGTCGATAGTCCATATCTCGGAAACTATAAGAGATAATGCAATCTGGCAATCGGCAACGTAATTAGCATGCCAAATATTACTTGGAATGTGAATTGGAGCGAAATTGCTAATTCATAAGACCATTTTACAATTTTGACCCAAGTTAGAAGCAGAGCCAATATTGTAAAATGTCGATAGTCCATATCTCGGAAACTATAAGAGATAATGCAATTTGGCAATCGGCAACGTAATTAGCATGCCGAATATTACTTGGAATGTGAATTACAACGAAATCGCTAATTCATAAGACCATTTTACAATTCTGGCCCAAGTTAGAAGCAGAGCCAATATTGCAAGATGTCGATAGTCCATATCTCGGAAACTATAAGAGATAATGCAATTTGGCAATCGGCAACGTAATTAGCATGCCGAATATTACTTGGAATGTGAATTACAACGAAATCGCTAATTCATAAGACCATTTTACAATTCTGGCCCAAGTTAGAAGCAGAGCCAATATTGCAAGATGTCGATAGTCCATATCTCGGAAACTATAAGAGATAATGCAATTTGGCAATCGGCAACGTAATTAGCATGCCGAATATTACTTGGAATGTGAATTACAACGAAATCGCTAATTAATAAGACCATTTTCAATTCTGGCCCAAGTTAGAAGCAGAGCCAATATTGCAAGATGTCGATAGTCCATATCTCGGAAACTATAAGAGATAATGCAATTTGGCAATCGGCAACGTAATTAGCATGCGGAATATTACTTGGAATGTGAATTGGAGCCGAAATGGCTAATTCATAAGACCATTTTACAATTCTGGCCCAAGTTAGAAGCAGAGCCAATATTGCAAGATGTCGATAGTCCATATCTCGGAAACTATAAGAGATAATGCAATTTGGCAATCGGCAACGTAATTAGCATGCCGAATATTACTTGGAATGTGAATTACAACGAAATCGCTAATTCATAAGACCATTTTACAATTCTGGCCCAAGTTAGAAGCAGAGCCAATATTGCAAGATGTCGATAGTCCATATCTCGGAAACTATAAGAGATAATGCAATTTGGCAATCGGCAATGTAATTAGCATGCCGAATATTACATGGAATGTGAATTACAACGAAATCGCTAATTCATAAGACCATTTTACAATTCTGGCCCAAGTTAGAAGCAGAGCCAATATTGCAAGATGTCGATAGTCCATATCTCAGAAACTATAAGAGATAATGCAATTTGGCAATCGGCAACGTAATTAGCATGCCGAATATTACTTGGAATGTGAATTGGAGCGAAATTGCTAATTCATAAGACCATTTTACAATTTTGACCCAAGTTAGAAGCAGAGCCAATATTGTAAAATGTCGATGGTCCATATTTCGGAAACTATAAGAGATAATGCAATTTGGCCTTCGGCAGTGTAATTAGCATGCCGAATATTACTTGGAATGTGAATTACAACGAAATCGCTAATTCATAAGACCATTTTACAATTCTGGCCCAAGTTAGAAGCAGAGCCAATATTGCAAGATGTCGATAGTCCATATCTCGGAAACTATAAGAGATAATGAAATTTGGCAATCGGCAATGTAATTAGCATGCCGAATATTACTTGGAATGTGAATTACAACGAAATCGCTAATTCATAAGACCATTTTACAATTCTGGCCCAAGTTAGAAGCAGAGCCAATATTGCAAGATGTCGATAGTCCATATCTCAGAAACTATAAGAGATAATGCAATTTGGCAATCGGCAACGTAATTAGCATGCCGAATATTACTTGGAATGTGAATTGGAGCGAAATTGCTAATTCATAAGACCATTTTACAATTTTGACCCAAGTTAGAAGCAGAGCCAATATTGTAAAATGTCGATGGTCCATATCTCGGAAACTATAAGAGATAATGCAATTTGGCCATCGGCAGTGTAATTAGCATGCCGAATATTACTTGGAATGTGAATTACAACGAAATCGCTAATTCATAAGACCATTTTACAATTTTGACCCAAGTTAGAAGCAGAGCCAATATTGCAAGATGTCGATAGTCCATATCTCGGAAACTATAAGAGATAATGCAATTTGGCAATCGGCAACGTAATTAGCATGCCGAATATTACTTGGAATGTGAATTAAAACAAAATCGCTAATTCATAAGACCATTTTACAATTTTGACCCAAGTTAGAAGCAGAGCCAATATTGTAAAATGTCGATAGTCCATATCTCGGAAACTCTAAGAGATAATGCAATTTGGCAATCGGCAACGTAATTAGCATGCGGAATATTACTTGGAATGTGAATTACAACGAAATCGCTAATTCATAAGACCATTTTACAATTCTGGCCCAAGTTAGAAGCAGAGCCAATATTGCAAGATGTCGATAGTCCATATCTCGGAAACTATAAGAGATAATGCAATTTGGCAATCGGCAACGTAATTAGCATGCCGAATATTACTTGGAATGTGAATTACAACGAAATCGCTAATTCATAAGACCATTTTACAATTCTGGCCCAAGTTAGAAGCAGAGCCAATATTGCAAGATGTCGATAGTCCATATCTCGGAAACTATAAGAGATAATGCAATTTGGCAATCGGCAACGTAATTAGCATGCCGAATATTACTTGGAATGTGAATTACAACGAAATCGCTAATTCATAAGACCATTTTACAATTCTGGCCCAAGTTAGAAGCAGAGCCAATATTGCAAGATGTCGATAGTCCATATCTCGGAAACTATAAGAGATAATGCAATTTGGCAATCGGCAACGTAATTAGCATGCCGAATATTACTTGGAATGTGAACTGGAGCGAAATCGCTAATTCATAAGACCATTTTACAATTTTGACCCAAGTTAGAAGCAGAGCCAATATTGCAAGATGTCGATAGTCTATATCTCGGAAATTATAAGAGATAATGCAATCTGGCAATCGGCAACGTAATTAGCATGCCGAATATTACTTGGAATGTGAATTGGAGCGAAATTGCTAATTCATAAGACCATTTTACAATTCTGGCTCAAGTTAGAAGCAGAGCCAATATTGCAAGACGTCGATAGTCCATATCTCGGAAACTATAAGAGATAATGCAATCTGGCAATCGGCAACGTAATTAGCATGCCGAATATTACTTGGAATGTGAATTACAACGAAATCGCTAATTCATAAGACCATTTTACAATTCTGGCTCAAGTTAGAAGCAGAGCCAATATTGCAAGATGTCGATAGTCCATATCTCGGAAACTATAAGAGATAATGCAATCTGGCAATCGGCAACGTAATTAGCATGCCGAATATTACTTGGAATGTGAATTGGAGTGAAATTGCTAATTCATAAGACCATTTTACAATTTTGACCCAAGTTAGAAGCAGAGCCAATATTGTAAAATGTCGATAGTCCATATCTCGGAAACTATAAGAGATAATGCAATTTGGCAATCGGCAACGTAATTAGCATGCCGAATATTACTTGGAATGTGAATTACAACGAAATCGCTAATTCATAAGACCATTTTACAATTCTGGCCCAAGTTAGAAGCAGAGCCAATATTGCAAGATGTCGATAGTCCATATCTCGGAAACTATAAGAGATAATGCAATTTGGCAATCGGCAACGTAATTAGCATGCCGAATATTACTTGGAATGTGAATTACAACGAAATCGCTAATTCATAAGACCATTTTACAATTCTGGCCCAAGTTAGAAGCAGAGCCAATATTGCAAGATGTCGATAGTCCATATCTCGGAAACTATAAGAGATAATGCAATTTGGCAATCGGCAACGTAATTAGCATGCCGAATATTACTTGGAATGTGAATTACAACGAAATCGCTAATTCATAAGACCATTTTACAATTCTGGCCCAAGTTAGAAGCAGAGCAAATATTGCAAGATGTCGATAGTCCATATCTCGGAAACTATAAGACATAATGCAATTTGGCAATCGGCAACGTAATTAGCATGCCGAATATTACTTGGAATGTGAATTACAACGAAATCGCTAATTCATAAGACCATTTTACAATTCTGGCCCAAGTTAGAAGCAGAGCCAATATTGCAAGATGTCGATAGTCCATATCTCAGAAACTATAAGAGATAATGCAATTTGGCAATCGGCAACGTAATTAGCATGCCGAATATTACTTGGAATGTGAATTGGAGCGAAATTGCTAATTCATAAGACCATTTTAGAATTTTGACCCAAGTTAGAAGCAGAGCCAATATTGTAAAATGTCGATGGTCCATATCTCGGAAACTATAAGAGATAATGCAATTTGGCAATCGGCAACGTAATTAGCATGCCGAATATTACTTGGAATGTGAATTGGAGCGAAATCGCTAATTCATAAGACCATTTTACAATTCTGGCCCAAGTTAGAAGCAGAGCCAATATTGCAAGATGTCGATAGTCCATATCTCGGAAACTATAAGAGATAATGCAATTCGGCAATCGGCAACGTAATTAGCATGCCGAATATTACTTGGAATGTGAATTGGAGCGAAATCGCTAATTCATAAGACCACTTTACAATTTTGACCCAAGTTAGAAGCAGAGCCAATATTGTAAAATGTCGATAGTCCATATCTCGGAAACTATAAGAGATAATGCAATTTGGCAATTGGCAACGTAATTAGCATGCCGAATATTACTTGGAATGTGAATTACAACGAAATCGCTAATTCATAAGACCATTTTACAATTCTGGCCCAAGTTAGAAGCAGAGCCAATATTGCAAGATGTCGATAGTCCATATCTCGGAAACTATAAGAGATAATGCAATTTGGCAATCGGCAACGTAATTAGCATGCGGAATATTACTTGGAATGTGAATTGGAGCCGAAATTGCTAATTCATAAGACCATTTTACAATTCTGGCCCAAGTTAGAAGCAGAGCCAATATTGCAAGATGTCGATAGTCCATATCTCGGAAACTATAAGAGATAATGCAATTTGGCAATCGGCAACGTAATTAGCATGCCGAATATTACTTGGAATGTGAATTAAAACGAAATCGCTAATTCATAAGACCATTTTACAATTCTGGCCCAAGTTAGAAGCAGAGCCAATATTGCAAGATGTCGATAGTCCATATCTCGGAAACTATAAGAGATAATGCAATTTGGCAATCGGCAATGTAATTAGCATGCCGAATATTACATGGAATGTGAATTACAACGAAATCGCTAATTCATAAGACCATTTTACAATTCTGGCCCAAGTTAGAAGCAGAGCCAATATTGCAAGATGTCGATAGTCCATATCTCAGAAACTATAAGAGATAATGCAATTTGGCAATCGGCAACGTAATTAGCATGCCGAATATTACTTGGAATGTGAATTGGAGCGAAATTGCTAATTCATAAGACCATTTTACAATTTTGACCCAAGTTAGAAGCAGAGCCAATATTGTAAAATGTCGATGGTCCATATCTCGGAAACTATAAGAGATAATGCAATTTGGCCTTCGGCAGTGTAATTAGCATGCCGAATATTACTTGGAATGTGAATTACAACGAAATCGCTAATTCATAAGACCATTTTACAATTCTGGCCCAAGTTAGAAGCAGAGCCAATATTGCAAGATGTCGATAGTCCATATCTCGGAAACTATAAGAGATAATGCAATTTGGCCATCGGTAGTGTAATTAGCATGCCGAATATTACTTGGAATGTGAATTACAACGAAATCGCTAATTCATAAGACCATTTTACAATTTTGACCCAAGTTAGAAGCAGAGCCAATATTGCAAGATGTCGATAGTCCATATCTCGGAAACTATAAGAGATAATGCAATTTGGCAATCGGCAACGTAATTAGCATGCCGAATATTACTTGGAATGTGAATTACAACAAAATCGCTAATTCATAAGACCATTTTACAATTTTGACCCAAGTTAGAAGCAGAGCCAATATTGTAAAATGTCGATAGTCCATATCTCGGAAACTCTAAGAGATAATGCAATTTGGCAATCGGCAACGTAATTAGCATGCGGAATATTACTTGGAATGTGAATTACAACGAAATCGCTAATTCATAAGACCATTTTACAATTCTGGCCCAAGTTAGAAGCAGAGCCAATATTGCAAGATGTCGATAGTCCATATCTCGGAAACTATAAGAGATAATGCAATTTGGCAATCGGCAACGTAATTAGCATGCCGAATATTACTTGGAATGTGAATTACAACGAAATCGCTAATTCATAAGACCATTTTACAATTCTGGCCCAAGTTAGAAGCAGAGCCAATATTGCAAGATGTCGATAGTCCATATCTCGGAAACTATAAGAGATAATGCAATTTGGCAATCGGCAACGTAATTAGCATGCCGAATATTACTTGGAATGTGAATTACAACGAAATCGCTAATTCATAAGACCATTTTACAATTCTGGCCCAAGTTAGAAGCAGAGCCAATATTGCAAGATGTCGATAGTCCATATCTCGGAAACTATAAGAGATAATGCAATTTGGCAATCGGCAACGTAATTAGCATGCCGAATATTACTTGGAATGTGAACTGGAGCGAAATCGCTAATTCATAAGACCATTTTACAATTTTGACCCAAGTTAGAAGCAGAGCCAATATTGCAAGATGTCGATAGTCTATATCTCGGAAACTATAAGAGATAATGCAATCTGGCAATCGGCAACGTAATTAGCATGCCGAATATTACTTGGAATGTGAATTGGAGCGAAATTGCTAATTCATAAGACCATTTTACAATTCTGGCTCAAGTTAGAAGCAGAGCCAATATTGCAAGACGTCGATAGTCCATATCTCGGAAACTATAAGAGATAATGCAATCTGGCAATCGGCAACGTAATTAGCATGCCGAATATTACTTGGAATGTGAATTACAACGAAATCGCTAATTCATAAGACCATTTTACAATTCTGGCTCAAGTTAGAAGCAGAGCCAATATTGCAAGATGTCGATAGTCCATATCTCGGAAACTATAAGAGATAATGCAATTTGGCAATCGGCAACGTAATTAGCATGCCGAATATTACTTGGAATGTGAATTGGAGCGAAATTGCTAATTCATAAGACCATTTTACAATTTTGACCCAAGTTAGAAGCAGAGCCAATATTGTAAAATGTCGATAGTCCATATCTCGGAAACTATAAGAGATAATGCAATTTGGCAATCGGCAACGTAATTAGCATGCCGAATATTACTTGGAATGTGAATTACAACGAAATCGCTAATTCATAAGACCATTTTACAATTCTGGCCCAAGTTAGAAGCAGAGCCAATATTGCAAGATGTCGATAGTCCATATCTCGGAAACTATAAGAGATAATGCAATTTGGCAATCGGCAACGTAATTAGCATGCCGAATATTACTTGGAATGTGAATTACAACGAAATCGCTAATTCATAAGACCATTTTACAATTCTGGCCCAAGTTAGAAGCAGAGCCAATATTGCAAGATGTCGATAGTCCATATCTCGGAAACTATAAGAGATAATGCAATTTGGCAATCGGCAACGTAATTAGCATGCCGAATATTACTTGGAATGTGAATTACAACGAAATCGCTAATTCATAAGACCATTTTACAATTCTGGCCCAAGTTAGAAGCAGAGCCAATATTGCAAGATGTCGATAGTCCATATCTCGGAAACTATAAGAGATAATGCAATTTGGCAATCGGCAACGTAATTAGCATGCGGAATATTACTTGGAATGTGAATTGGAGCCGAAATGGCTAATTCATAAGACCATTTTACAATTCTGGCCCAAGTTAGAAGCAGAGCCAATATTGCAAGATGTCGATAGTCCATATCTCGGAAACTATAAGAGATAATGCAATTTGGCAATCGGCAACGTAATTAGCATGCCGAATATTACTTGGAATGTGAATTACAACGAAATCGCTAATTCATAAGACCATTTTACAATTCTGGCCCAAGTTAGAAGCAGAGCCAATATTGCAAGATGTCGATAGTCCATATCTCGGAAACTATAAGAGATAATGCAATTTGGCAACCGGCAATGTAATTAGCATGCCGAATATTACATGGAATGTGAATTACAACGAAATCGCTAATTCATAAGACCATTTTACAATTCTGGCCCAAGTTAGAAGCAGAGCCAATATTGCAAGATGTCGATAGTCCATATCTCAGAAACTATAAGAGATAATGCAATTTGGCAATCGGCAACGTAATTAGCATGCCGAATATTACTTGGAATATGAATTACAACGAAATCGCTAATTCATAAGACCATTTTACAATTCTGGCCCAAGTTAGAAGCAGAGCCAATATTGCAAGATGTCGATAGTCCATATCTCGGAAACTATAAGAGATAATGCAATTTGGCAATCGGCAATGTAATTAGCATGCCGAATATTACATGGAATGTGAATTACAACGAAATCGCTAATTCATAAGACCATTTTACAATTCTGGCCCAAGTTAGAAGCAGAGCCAATATTGCAAGATGTCGATAGTCCATATCTCAGAAACTATAAGAGATAATGCAATTTGGCAATCGGCAACGTAATTAGCATGCCGAATATTACTTGGAATGTGAATTGGAGCGAAATTGCTAATTCATAAGACCATTTTACAATTTTGACCCAAGTTAGAAGCAGAGCCAATATTGTAAAATGTCGATGGTCCATATCTCGGAAACTATAAGAGAAAATGCAATTTGGCCATCGGCAGTGTAATTAGCATGCCGAATATTACTTGGAATGTGAATTACAACGAAATCGCTAATTCATAAGACCATTTTACAATTTTGACCCAAGTTAGAAGCAGAGCCAATATTGCAAGATGTCGATAGTCCATATCTCGGAAACTATAAGAGATAATGCAATTTGGCAATCGGCAACGTAATTAGCATGCCGAATATTACTTGGAATGTGAATTACAACAAAATCGCTAATTCATAAGACCATTTTACAATTTTGACCCAAGTTAGAAGCAGAGCCAATATTGTAAAATGTCGATAGTCCATATCTCGGAAACTCTAAGAGATAATGCAATTTGGCAATCGGCAACGTAATTAGCATGCGGAATATTACTTGGAATGTGAATTACAACGAAATCGCTAATTCATAAGACCATTTTACAATTCTGGCCCAAGTTAGAAGCAGAGCCAATATTGCAAGATGTCGATAGTCCATATCTCGGAAACTATAAGAGATAATGCAATTTGGCAATCGGCAACGTAATTAGCATGCCGAATATTACTTGGAATGTGAATTACAACGAAATCGCTAATTCATAAGACCATTTTACAATTCTGGCCCAAGTTAGAAGCAGAGCCAATATTGCAAGATGTCGATAGTCCATATCTCGGAAACTATAAGAGATAATGCAATTTGGCAATCGGCAACGTAATTAGCATGCCGAATATTACTTGGAATGTGAATTACAACGAAATCGCTAATTCATAAGACCATTTTACAATTCTGGCCCAAGTTAGAAGCAGAGCCAATATTGCAAGATGTCGATGGTCCATATCTCGGAAACTATAAGAGATAATGCAATTTGGCAATCGGCAACGTAATTAGCATGCCGAATATTACTTGGAATGTGAACTGGAGCGAAATCGCTAATTCATAAGACCATTTTACAATTTTGACCCAAGTTAGAAGCAGAGCCAATATTGCAAGATGTCGATAGTCTATATCTCGGAAACTATAAGAGATAATGCAATCTGGCAATCGGCAACGTAATTAGCATGCCGAATATTACTTGGAATGTGAATTGGAGCGAAATTGCTAATTCATAAGACCATTTTACAATTCTGGCTCAAGTTAGAAGCAGAGCCAATATTGCAAGACGTCGATAGTCCATATCTCGGAAACTATAAGAGATAATGCAATCTGGCAATCGGCAACGTAATTAGCATGCCGAATATTACTTGGAATGTGAATTACAACGAAATCGCTAATTCATAAGACCATTTTACAATTCTGGCTCAAGTTAGAAGCAGAGCCAATATTGCAAGATGTCGATAGTCCATATCTCGGAAACTATAAGAGATAATGCAATCTGGCAATCGGCAACGTAATTAGCATGCCGAATATTACTTGGAATGTGAATTGGAGCGAAATTGCTAATTCATAAGACCATTTTACAATTTTGACCCAAGTTAGAAGCAGAGCCAATATTGTAAAATGTCGATAGTCCATATCTCGGAAACTATAAGAGATAATGCAATTTGGCAATCGGCAACGTAATTAGCATGCCGAATATTACTTGGAATATGAATTACAACGAAATCGCTAATTCATAAGACCATTTTATAATTCTGGCTCAAGTTAGAAGCAGAGCCAATATTGCAAGATGTCGATAGTCCATATCTCGGAAACTATAAGAGATAATGCAATCTGGCAAACGGCAACGTAATTAGCATGCCGAATATTACTTGGAATGTGAATTACAACGAAATCGCTAATTCATAAGACCATTTTACAATTCTGGCCCAAGTTAGAAGCAGAGCCAATATTGCAAGATGTCGATAGTCCATATCTCGGAAACTATAAGAGATAATGCAATTTGGCAATCGGCAACGTAATTAGCATGCGGAATATTACTTGGAATGTGAATTGGAGCCGAAATGGCTAATTCATAAGACCATTTTACAATTCTGGCCCAAGTTAGAAGCAGAGCCAATATTGCAAGATGTCGATAGTCCATATCTCGGAAACTATAAGAGATAATGCAATTTGGCAATCGGCAACGTAAATAGCATGCCGAATATTACTTGGAATGTGAATTACAACGAAATCGCTAATTCATAAGACCATTTTACAATTCTAGCCCAAGTTAGAAGCAGAGCCAATATTGCAAGATGTCGATAGTCCATATCTCGGAAACTATAAGAGATAATGCAATTTGGCAATCGGCAACGTAATTAGCATGCCGAATATTACTTGGAATGTGAATTACAACGAAATCGCTAATTCATAAGACCATTTTACAATTCTGGCCCAAGTTAGAAGCAGAGCCAATATTGCAAGATGTCGATAGTCCATATCTCGGAAACTATAAGAGATAATGCAATTTGGCAATCGGCAACGTAATTAGCATGCCGAATATTACTTGGAATGTGAATTACAACGAAATCGCTAATTCATAAGACCATTTTACAATTCTGGCCCAAGTTAGAAGCAGAGCCAATATTGCAAGATGTCGATAGTCCATATCTCGGAAACTATAATAGATAATGCAATTTGGCAATCGGCAACGTAATTAGCATGCCGAATATTACTTGGAATGTGAATTACAACAAAATCGCTAATTCATAAGACCATTTTACAATTCTGGCCCAAGTTAGAAGCAGAGCCAATATTGTAAAATGTCGATGGTCCATATCTCGGAAACTATAAGAGATAATGCAATTTGGCCATCGGCAGTGTAATTAGCATGCCGAATATTACTTGGAATGTGAATTGGAGCGAAATCGCTAATTCATAAGACCATTTTACAATTCTGGCCCAAGTTAGAAGCAGAGCCAATATTGCAAGATGTCGATAGTCCATATCTCGGAAACTATAAGAGATAATGCAATTTGGCAATCGGCAACGTAATTAGCATGCCGAATATTACTTGGAATGTGAACTGGAGCGAAATCGCTAATTCATAAGACCATTTTACAATTTTGACCCAAGTTAGAAGAAGAGCCAATATTGTAAAATGTCGATAGTCCATATCTCGGAAACTATAAGAGATAATGCAATTTGGCAATCGGCAACGTAATTAGCATGCCGAATATTACTTGGAATGTGAATTACAACGAAATCGCTAATTCATAAGACCATTTTACAATTCTGGCTCAAGTTAGAAGCAGAGCCAATATTGCAAGATGTCGATAGTCCATATCTCGGAAACTATAAGAGATAATGCAATCTGGCAATCGGCAACGTAATTAGCATGCCGAATATTACTTGGAATGTGAATTGGAGCGAAATTGCTAATTCATAAGACCATTTTACAATTTTGACCCAAGTTAGAAGCAGAGCCAATATTGTAAAATGTCGATAGTCCATATCTCGGAAACTCTAAGAGATAATGCAATTTGGCAATCGGCAACGTAATTAGCATGCGGAATATTACTTGGAATGTGAATTACAACGAAATCGCTAATTCATAAGACCATTTTACAATTCTGGCCCAAGTTAGAAGCAGAGCCAATATTGCAAGATGTCGATAGTCCATATCTCGGAAACTATAAGAGATAATGAAATTTGGCAATCGGCAATGTAATTAGCATGCCGAATATTACTTGGAATGTGAATTACAACGAAATCGCTAATTCATAAGACCATTTTACAATTCTGGCCCAAGTTAGAAGCAGAGCCAATATTGCAAGATGTCGATAGTCCATATCTCAGAAACTATAAGAGATAATGCAATTTGGCAATCGGCAACGTAATTAGCATGCCGAATATTACTTGGAATGTGAATTGGAGCGAAATTGCTAATTCATAAGACCATTTTACAATTTTGACCCAAGTTAGAAGCAGAGCCAATATTGTAAAATGTCGATGGTCCATATCTCGGAAACTATAAGAGATAATGCAATTTGGCCATCGGCAGTGTAATTAGCATGCCGAATATTACTTGGAATGTGAATTAAAACGAAATCGCTAATTCATAAGACCATTTTACAATTTTGACCCAAGTTAGAGGCAGAGCCAATATTGCAAGATGTCGATAGTCCATATCTCGGAAACTATAAGAGATAATGCAATTTGGCAATCGGCAACGTAATTAGCATGCGGAATATTACTTGGAATGTGAATTACAACGAAATCGCTAATTCATAAGACCATTTTACAATTCTGGCCCAAGTTAGAAGCAGAGCCAATATTGCAAGATGTCGATAGTCCATATCTCGGAAACTATAAGAGATAATGCAATTTGGCAATCGGCAACGTAATTAGCATGCCGAATATTACTTGGAATGTGAATTACAACGAAATCGCTAATTCATAAGACCATTTTACAATTCTGGCCCAAGTTAGAAGCAGAGCCAATATTGCAAGATGTCGATAGTCCATATCTCGGAAACTATAAGAGATAATGCAATTTGGCAATCGGCAACGTAATTAGCATGCCGAATATTACTTGGAATGTGAATTACAACGAAATCGCTAATTCATAAGACCATTTTACAATTCTGGCCCAAGTTAGAAGCAGAGCCAATATTGCAAGATGTCGATAGTCCATATCTCGGAAACTATAAGAGATAATGCAATTTGGCAATCGGCAACGTAATTAGCATGCCGAATATTACTTGGAATGTGAACTGGAGCGAAATCGCTAATTCATAAGACCATTTTACAATTTTGACCCAAGTTAGAATCAGAGCCAATATTGCAAGATGTCGATAGTCAATATCTCGGAAACTATAAGAGATAATGCAATTTGGCAATCGGCAACGTAAATAGCATGCCGAATATTACTTGGAATGTGAATTACAACGAAATCGCTAATTCATAAGACCATTTTACAATTCTGGCCCAAGTTAGAAGCAGAGCCAATATTGCAAGATGTCGATAGTCCATATCTCGGAAACTATAAGAGATAATGCAATTTGGCAATCGGCAACGTAATTAGCATGCCGAATATTACTTGGAATGTGAATTACAACGAAATCGCTAATTCATAAGACCATTTTACAATTCTGGCCCAAGTTAGAAGCAGAGCCAATATTGCAAGATGTCGATAGTCCATATCTCGGAAACTATAAGAGATAATGCAATTTGGCAATCGGCAACGTAATTAGCATGCCGAATATTACTTGGAATGTGAATTACAACGAAATCGCTAATTCATAAGACCATTTTACAATTCTGGCCCAAGTTAGAAGCAGAGCCAATATTGCAAGATGTCGATAGTCCATATCTCGGAAACTATAATAGATAATGCAATTTGGCAATCGGCAACGTAATTAGCATGCCGAATATTACTTGGAATGTGAATTACAACAAAATCGCTAATTCATAAGATTATTTTACAATTCTGGCCCAAGTTAGAAGCAGAGCCAATATTGTAAAATGTCGATGGTCCATATCTCGGAAACTATAAGAGATAATGCAATTTGGCCATCGGCAGTGTAATTAGCATGCCGAATATTACTTGGAATGTGAATTGGAGCGAAATCGCTAATTCATAAGACCATTTTACAATTCTGGCCCAAGTTAGAAGCAGAGCCAATATTGCAAGATGTCGATAGTCCATATCTCGGAAACTATAAGAGATAATGCAATTTGGCAATCGGCAACGTAATTAGCATGCCGAATATTACTTGGAATGTGAACTGGAGCGAAATCGCTAATTCATAAGACCATTTTACAATTCTGGCCCAAGTTAGAAGCAGAGCCAATATTGCAAGATGTCGATAGTCCATATCTCGGAAACTATAAGAGATAATGCAATTTGGCAATCGGCAACGTAATTAGCATGCCGAATATTACTTGGAATGTGAATTACAACGAAATCGCTAATTCATAAGACCATTTTACAATTCTGGCTCAAGTTAGAAGCAGAGCCAATATTGCAAGATGTCGATAGTCCATATCTCGGAAACTATAAGAGATAATGCAATCTGGCAATCGGCAACGTAATTAGCATGCCGAATATTACTTGGAATGTGAATTGGAGCGAAATTGCTAATTCATAAGACCATTTTACAATTTTGACCCAAGTTAGAAGCAGAGCCAATATTGTAAAATGTCGATAGTCCATATCTCGGAAACTCTAAGAGATAATGCAATTTGGCAATCGGCAACGTAATTAGCATGCGGAATATTACTTGGAATGTGAATTACAACGAAATCGCTAATTCATAAGACCATTTTACAATTCTGGCCCAAGTTAGAAGCAGAGCCAATATTGCAAGATGTCGATAGTCCATATCTCGGAAACTATAAGAGATAATGAAATTTGGCAATCGGCAATGTAATTAGCATGCCGAATATTACTTGGAATATGAATTACAACGAAATCGCTAATTCATAAGACCATTTTACAATTCTGGCCCAAGTTAGAAGCAGAGCCAATATTGCAAGATGTCGATAGTCCATATCTCAGAAACTATAAGAGATAATGCAATTTGGCAATCGGCAACGTAATTAGCATGCCGAATATTACTTGGAATGTGAATTGGAGCGAAATTGCTAATTCATAAGACCATTTTACAATTTTGACCCAAGTTAGAAGCAGAGCCAATATTGTAAAATGTCGATGGTCCATATCTCGGAAACTATAAGAGATAATGCAATTTGGCCATCGGCAGTGTAATTAGCATGCCGAATATTACTTGGAATGTGAATTAAAACGAAATCGCTAATTCATAAGACCATTTTACAATTTTGACCCAAGTTAGAGGCAGAGCCAATATTGCAAGATGTCGATAGTCCATATCTCGGAAACTATAAGAGATAATGCAATTTGGCAATCGGCAACGTAATTAGCATGCGGAATATTACTTGGAATGTGAATTACAACGAAATCGCTAATTCATAAGACCATTTTACAATTCTGGCCCAAGTTAGAAGCAGAGCCAATATTGCAAGATGTCGATAGTCCATATCTCGGAAACTATAAGAGATAATGCAATTTGGCAATCGGCAACGTAATTAGCATGCCGAATATTACTTGGAATGTGAACTGGAGCGAAATCGCTAATTCATAAGACCATTTTACAATTTTGACCCAAGTTAGAAGCAGAGCCAATATTGCAAGATGTCGATAGTCCATATCTCGGAAACTATAAGAGATAATGCAATCTGGCAATCGGCAACGTAATTAGCATGCCGAATATTACTTGGAATGTGAATTGGAGCGAAATTGCTAATTCATAAGACCATTTTACAATTCTGGCTCAAGTTAGAAGCGGAGCCAATATTGCAAGATGTCGATAGTCCATATCTCGGAAACTATAAGAGATAATGCAATCTGGCAATCGGCAACGTAATTAGCATGCCGAATATTACTTGGAATGTGAATTACAACGAAATCGCTAATTCATAAGACCATTTTACAATTCTGGCTCAAGTTAGAAGCAGAGCCAATATTGTAAGATGTCGATAGTCCATATCTCGGAAACTATAAGAGATAATGCAATCTGGCAATCGGCAACTTAATTAGCATGCCGAATATTACTTGGAATGTGAATTGGAGCGAAATTGCTAATTCATAAGACCATTTTACAATTTTGACCCAAGTTAGAAGCAGAGCCATTATTGTAAAATGTCGATAGTCCATATCTCGGAAACTATAAGAGATAATGCAATTTGGCAATCGGCAACGTAATTAGCATGCCGAATATTACTTTGAATGTGAATTACAACGAAATCGCTAATTCATAAGACCATTTTACAATTCTGGCCCAAGTTAGAAGCAGAGCCAATATTGCAAGATGTCGATAGTCCATATCTCGGAAACTATAAGAGATAATGCAATTTGGCAATCGGCAACGTAATTAGCATGCCGAATATTACTTGGAATGTGAATTACAACGAAATCGCTAATTCATAAGACCATTTTACAATTCTGGCCCAAGTTAGAAGCAGAGCCAATATTGCAAGATGTCGATAGTCCATATCTCGGAAACTATAAGAGATAATGCAATTTGGCAATCGGCAACGTAATTAGCATGCCGAATATTACTTGGAATGTGAATTGGAGCGAAATTGCTAATTCATAAGACCATTTTACAATTTTGACCCAAGTTAGAAGCAGAGCCAATATTGTAAAATGTCGATGGTCCATATCTCGGAAACTATAAGAGATAATGCAATTTGGCCATCGGCAGTGTAATTAGCATGCCGAATATTACTTGGAATGTGAATTAAAACGAAATCGCTAATTCATAAGACCATTTTACAATTTTGACCCAAGTTAGAGGCAGAGCCAATATTGCAAGATGTCGATAGTCCATATCTCGGAAACTATAAGAGATAATGCAATTTGGCAATCGGCAACGTAATTAGCATGCGGAATATTACTTGGAATGTGAATTACAACGAAATCGCTAATTCATAAGACCATTTTACAATTCTGGCCCAAGTTAGAAGCAGAGCCAATATTGCAAGATGTCGATAGTCCATATCTCGGAAACTATAAGAGATAATGCAATTTGGCAATCGGCAACGTAATTAGCATGCCGAATATTACTTGGAATGTGAATTACAACGAAATCGCTAATTCATAAGACCATTTTACAGTTCTGGCCCAAGTTAGAAGCAGAGCCAATATTGCAAGATGTCGATAGTCCATATCTCGGAAACTATAAGAGATAATGCAATTTGGCAATCGGCAACGTAATTAGCATGCCGAATATTACTTGGAATGTGAATTACAACGAAATCGCTAATTCATAAGACCATTTTACAATTCTGGCCCAAGTTAGAAGCAGAGCCAATATTGCAAGATGTCGATAGTCCATATCTCGGAAACTATAAGAGATAATGCAATTTGGCAATCGGCAACGTAATTAGCATGCCGAATATTACTTGGAATGTGAACTGGAGCGAAATCGCTAATTCATAAGACCATTTTACAATTTTGACCCAAGTTAGAAGCAGAGCCAATATTGCAAGATGTCGATAGTCCATATCTCGGAAACTATAAGAGATAATGCAATCTGGCAATCGGCAACGTAATTAGCATGCCGAATATTACTTGGAATGTGAATTGGAGCGAAATTGCTAATTCATAAGACCATTTTACAATTCTGGCTCAAGTTAGAAGCGGAGCCAATATTGCAAGATGTCGATAGTCCATATCTCGGAAACTATAAGAGATAATGCAATCTGGCAATCGGCAACGTAATTAGCATGCCGAATATTACTTGGAATGTGAATTACAACGAAATCGCTAATTCATAAGACCATTTTACAATTCTGGCTCAAGTTAGAAGGAGAGCCAATATTGCAAGATGTCGATAGTCCATATCTCGGAAACTATAAGAGATAATGCAATCTGGCAATCGGCAACGTAATTAGCATGCCGAATATTACTTGGAATGTGAATTGGAGCGAAATTGCTAATTCATAAGACCATTTTACAATTTTGACCCAAGTTAGAAGCAGAGCCAATATTGTAAAATGTCGATAGTCCATATCTCGGAAACTATAAGAGATAATGCAATTTGGCAATCGGCAACGTAATTAGCATGCCGAATATTACTTTGAATGTGAATTACAACGAAATCGCTAATTCATAAGACCATTTTACAATTCTGGCCCAAGTTAGAAGCAGAGCCAATATTGCAAGATGTCGATAGTCCATATCTCGGAAACTATAAGAGATAATGCAATTTGGTAATCGGCAACGTAATTAGCATGCCGAATATTACTTGGAATGTGAATTACAACGAAATCGCTAATTCATAAGACCATTTTACAATTCTGGCCCAAGTTAGAAGCAGAGCCAATATTGCAAGATGTCGATAGTCCATATCTCGGAAACTATAAGAGATAATGCAATTTGGCAATCGGCAACGTAATTAGCATGCCGAATATTACTTGGAATGTGAATTACAACGAAATCGCTAATTCATAAGACCATTTTACAATTCTGGCCCAAGTTAGAAGCAGAGCCAATATTGCAAGATGTCGATAGTCCATATCTCGGAAACTATAAGACATAATGCAATTTGGCAATCGGCAACGTAATTAGCATGCCGAATATTACTTGGAATGTGAATTACAACGAAATCGCTAATTCATAAGACCATTTTACAATTCTGGCTCAAGTTAGAAGCAGAGCCAATATTGCAAGATGTCGATAGTCCATATCTCGGAAACTATAAGAGATAATGCAATCTGGCAATCGGCAACGTAATTAGCATGCCGAATATTACTTGGAATGTGAATTACAACGAAATCGCTAATTCATAAGACCATTTTACAATTCTGGCCCAAGTTAGAAGCAGAGCCAATATTGCAAGATGTCGATAGTCCATATCTCGGAAACTATAAGAGATAATGCAATTTGGCAATCGGCAACGTAATTAGCATGCCGAATATTACTTGGAATGTGAATTACAACGAAATCGCTAATTCATAAGACCATTTTACAATTCTGGCTCAAGTTAGAAGCAGAGCCAATATTGCAAGATGTCGATAGTCCATATCTCGGAAACTATAAGAGATAATGCAATCTGGCAATCGGCAACGTAATTAGCATGCCGAATATTACTTGGAATGTGAATTACAACGAAATCGCTAATTCATAAGACCATTTTACAATTCTGGCCCAAGTTAGAAGCAGAGCCAATATTGCAAGATGTCGATAGTCCATATCTCGGAAACTATAAGAGATAATGCAATTTGGCAATCGGCAACGTAATTAGCATGCGGAATATTACTTGGAATGTGAATTGGAGCCGAAATGGCTAATTCATAAGACCATTTTACAATTCTGGCCCAAGTTAGAAGCAGAGCCAATATTGCAAGATGTCGATAGTCCATATCTCGGAAACTATAAGAGATAATGCAATTTGGCAATCGGCAACGTAATTAGCATGCCGAATATTACTTGGAATGTGAATTACAACGAAATCGCTAATTCATAAGACCATTTTACAATTCTGGCCCAAGTTAGAAGCAGAGCCAATATTGCAAGATGTCGATAGTCCATATCTCGGAAACTATAAGAGATAATGCAATTTGGCAATCGGCAACGTAATTAGCATGCCGAATATTACTTGGAATGTGAATTACAACGAAATCGCTAATTCATAAGACCATTTTACAATTCTGGCCCAAGTTAGAAGCAGAGCCAATATTGCAAGATGTCGATAGTCCATATCTCGGAAACTATAAGAGATAATGCAATTTGGCAATCGGCAACGTAATTAGCATGCCGAATATTACTTGGAATGTGAATTACAACGAAATCGCTAATTCATAAGACCATTTTACAATTCTGGCCCAAGTTAGAAGCAGAGCCAATATTGCAAGATGTCGATAGTCCATATCTCGGAAACTATAAGAGATAATGCAATTTGGCAATCGGCAACGTAATTAGCATGCCGAATATTACTTGGAATGTGAATTACAACAAAATCGCTAATTCATAAGACCATTTTACAATTCTGGCCCAAGTTAGAAGCAGAGCCAATATTGTAAAATGTCGATGGTCCATATCTCGGAAACTATAAGAGATAATGCAATTTGGCCATCGGCAGTGTAATTAGCATGCCGAATATTACTTGGAATGTGAATTGGAGCGAAATCGCTAATTCATAAGACCATTTTACAATTCTGGCCCAAGTTAGAAGCAGAGCCAATATTGCAAGATGTCGATAGTCCATATCTTGGAAACTATAAGAGATAATGCAATTTGGCAATCGGCAACGTAATTAGCATGCCGAATATTACTTGGAATGTGAACTGGAGCGAAATCGCTAATTCATAAGACCATTTTACAATTTTGACCCAAGTTAGAAGAAGAGCCAATATTGTAAAATGTCGATAGTCCATATCTCGGAAACTATAAGAGATAATGCAATTTGGCAATCGGCAACGTAATTAGCATGCCGAATATTACTTGGAATGTGAATTACAACGAAATCGCTAATTCATAAGACCATTTTACAATTCTGGCTCAAGTTAGAAGCAGAGCCAATATTGCAAGATGTCGATAGTCCATATCTCGGAAACTATAAGAGATAATGCAATCTGGCAATCGGCAACGTAATTAGCATGCCAAATATTACTTGGAATGTGAATTGGAGCGAAACTGCTAATTCATAAGACCATTTTACAATTTTGACCCAAGTTAGAAGCAGAGCCAATATTGTAAAATGTCGATGGTCCATATCTCGGAAACTATAAGAGATAATGCAATTTGGCCATCGGCAGTGTAATTAGAATGCCGAATATTACTTGGAATGTGAATTACAACGAAATCGCTAATTCATAAGACCATTTTACAATTTTGACCCAAGTTAGAAGCAGAGCCAGTATTGCAAGATGTCGATAGTCCATATCTCGGAAACTATAAGAGATAATGCAATTTGGCAATCGGCAACGTAATTAGCATGCCGAATATTACTTGGAATGTGAATTACAACAAAATCGCTAATTCATAAGACCATTTTACAATTCTGGCCCAAGTTAGAAGCAGAGCCAATATTGCAAGATGTCGATAGTCCATATCTCGGAAACTATAAGAGATAATGCAATTTGGCAATCGGCAACGTAATTAGCATGCCGAATATTACTTGTAATGTGAATTACAACGAAATCGCTAATTCATAAGACCATTTTACAATTCTGGCCCAAGTTAGAAGCAGAGCCAATATTGCAAGATGTCGATAGTCCATATCTCGGAAACTATAAGAGATAATGCAATTTGGCAATCGGCAACGTAATTAGCATGCCGAATATTACTTGGAATGTGAATTGGAGCGAAATCGCTAATTCATAAGACCACTTTACAATTTTGACCCAAGTTAGAAGCAGAGCCAATATTGTAAAATGTCGATAGTCCATATCTCGGAAACTATAAGAGATAATGCAATTTGGCAATCGGCAACGTAATTAGCATGCCGAATATTACTTGGAATGTGAATTACAACGAAATCGCTAATTCATAAGACCATTTTACAATTCTGACCCAAGTTAGAAGCAGAGCCAATATTGCAAGATGTCGATAGTCCATATCTCGGAAACTATAAGAGATAATGCAATTTGGCAATCGGCAACGTAATTAGCATGCCGAATATTACTTGGAATGTGAATTGGAGCGAAATCGCTAATTCATAAGACCACTTTACAATTTTGACCCAAGTTAGAAGCAGAGCCAATATTGTAAAATGTCGATAGTCCATATCTCGGAAACTATAAGAGATAATGCAATTTGGCAATCGGCAACGTAATTAGCATGCCGAATATTACTTGGAATGTGAATTACAACGAAATCGCTAATTCATAAGACCATTTTACAATTCTGGCCCAAGTTAGAAGCAGAGCCAATATTGCAAGATGTCGATAGTCCATATCTCGGAAACTATAAGAGATAATGCAATTTGGCAATCGGCAACGTAATTAGCATGCGGAATATTACTTGGAATGTGAATTGGAGCCGAAATGGCTAATTCATAAGACCATTTTACAATTCTGGCCCAAGTTAGAAGCAGAGCCAATATTGCAAGATGTCGATAGTCCATATCTCGGAAACTATAAGAGATAATGCAATTTGGCAATCGGCAACGTAATTAGCATGCCGAATATTACTTGGAATGTGAATTACAACGAAACCGTTAATTCATAAGACCATTTTACAATTCTGGCCCAAGTTAGAAGCAGAGCCAATATTGCAAGATGTCGATAGTCCATATCTCGGAAACTATAAGAGATAATGCAATTTGGCAATCGGCAACGTAATTAGCATGCGGAATATTACTTGGAATGTGAATTGGAGCCGAAATGGCTAATTCATAAGACCATTTTACAATTCTGGCCCAAGTTAGAAGCAGAGCCAATATTGCAAGATGTCGATAGTCCATATCTCAGAAACTATAAGAGATAATGCAATTTGGCAATCGGCAACGTAATTAGCATGCCGAATATTACTTGGAAAGAAATCGCTAATTCATAAGACCATTTTACAATTCTGGCCCAAGTTAGAAGCAGAGCCAATATTGCAAGATGTCGATAGTCCATATCTCGCAAACTATAAGAGATAATGCAATTTGGCAATCGGCAACGTAATTAGCATGCCGAATATTACTTGGAATGTGAATTACAACGAAATCGCTAATTCATAAGACCATTTTACAATTCTGGCCCAAGTTAGAAGCAGAGCCAATATTGCAAGATGTCGATAGTCCATATCTCAGAAACTATAAGAGATAATGCAATTTGGCAATCGGCAACGTAATTAGCATGCCGAATATTACTTGGAATGTGAATTGGAGCGAAATCGCTAATTCATAAGACCACTTTACAATTTTGACCCAAGTTAGAAGCAGAGCCAATATTGTAAAATGTCGATAGTCCATATCTCGGAAACTATAAGAGATAATGCAATTTGGCAATCGGCAACGTAATTAGCATGCCGAATATTACTTGGAATGTGAATTACAACGAAATCGTTAATTCATAAGACCATTTTACAATTCTGGCCCAAGTTAGAAGCAGAGCCAATATTGCAAGATGTCGATAGTCCATATCTCGGAAACTATAAGAGATAATGCAATTTGGCAATCGGCAACGTAATTAGCATGCGGAATATTACTTGGAATGTGAACTGGAGCCGAAATGGCTAATTCATAAGACCATTTTACAATTCTGGCCCAAGTTAGAAGCAGAGCCAATATTGCAAGATGTCGATAGTCCATATCTCGGAAACTATAAGAGATAATGCAATTTGGCAATCGGCAACGTAATTAGCATGCCGAATATTACTTGGAATGTGAATTACAACGAAATCGCTAATTCATAAGACCATTTTACAATTCTGGCCCAAGTTAGAAGCAGAGCCAATATTGCAAGATGTCGATAGTCCATATCTCGGAAACTATAAGAGATAATGCAATTTGGCAATAGGCAACGTAATTAGCATGCCGAATATTACTTGGAATGTGAATTACAACGAAATCGCTAATTCATAAGACCATTTTACAATTCTGGCCCAAGTTAGAAGCAGAGCCAATATTGCAAGATGTCGATAGTCCATATCTCAGAAACTATAAGAGATAATGCAATTTGGCAATCGGCAACGTAATTAGCATGCCGAATATTACTTGGAATGTGAATTGGAGCGAAATTGCTAATTCATAAGACCATTTTACAATTTTGACCCAAGTTAGAAGCAGAGCCAATATTGTAAAATGTCGATGGTCCATATCTCGGAAACTATAAGAGATAATGCAATTTGGCCATCGGCAGTGTAATTAGCATGCCGAATATTACTTGGAATGTGAATTACAACGAAATCGCTAATTCATAAGACCATTTTACAATTTTGACCTAAGTTAGAAGCAGAGCCAATATTGCAAGATGTCGATAGTCCATATCTCGGAAACTATAAGAGATAATGCAATTTGGCAATCGGCAACGTAATTAGCATGCCGAATATTACTTGGAATGTGAATTACAACAAAATCGCTAATTCATAAGACCATTTTACAATTCTGGCCCAAGTTAGAAACAGAGACAATATTGCAAGATGTCGATAGTCCATATCTCGGAAACTATAAGAGATAATGCAATTTGGCAATCGGCAACGTAATTAGCATGCCGAATATTACTTGGAATGTGAACTGGAGCGAAATCGCTAATTCATAAGACCATTTTACAATTTTGACCCAAGTTAGAAGAAGAGCCAATATTGTAAAATGTCGATAGTCCATATCTCGGAAACTATAAGAGATAATGCAATTTGGCAATCGGCAACGTAATTAGCATGCCGAATATTACTTGGAATGTGAATTACAACGAAATCGCTAATTCATAAGACCATTTTACAATTCTGGCTCAAGTTAGAAGCAGAGCCAATATTGCAAGATGTCGATAGTCCATATCTCGGAAACTATAAGAGATAATGCAATCTGGCAATCGGCAACGTAATTAGCATGCCGAATATTACTTGGAATGTGAATTACAACGAAATCGCTAATTCATAAGACCATTTTACAATTCTGGCCCAAGTTAAAAGCAGAGCCAATATTGCAAGATGTCGATAGTCCATATCTCGGAAACTATAAGAGATAATGCAATTTGGCAATCGGCAACGTAATTAGCATGCGGAATATTACTTGGAATGTGAATTGGAGCCGAAATGGCTAATTCATAAGACCATTTTACAATTCTGGCCCAAGTTAGAAGCAGAGGCAATATTGCAAGATGTCGATAGTCCATATCTCGGAAACTATAAGAGATAATGCAATTTGGCAATCGGCAACGTAATTAGCATGCCGAATATTACTTGGAATGTGAATTACAACGAAATCGCTAATTCATAAGACCATTTTACAATTCTGGCCCAAGTTAGAAGCAGAGCCAATATTGCAAGATGTCGATAGTCCATATCTCGGAAACTATAAGAGATAATGCAATTTGGCAATCGGCAACGTAATTAGCATGCCGAATATTACTTGGAATGTGAATTACAACGAAATCGCTAATTCATAAGACCATTTTACAATTCTGGCCCAAGTTAGAAGCAGAGCCAATATTGCAAGATGTCGATAGTCCATATCTCAGAAACTATAAGAGATAATGCAATTTGGCAATCGGCAACGTAATTAGCATGCCGAATATTACTTGGAATGTGAATTGGAGCGAAATTGCTAATTCATAAGACCATTTTACAATTTTGACCCAAGTTAGAAGCAGAGCCAATATTGTAAAATGTCGATGGTCCATATCTCGGAAACTATAAGAGATAATGCAATTTGGCAATCGGCAACGTAATTAGCATGCCGAATATTACTTGGAATGTGAATTGGAGCGAAATCGCTAATTCATAAGACCATTTTACAATTCTTTCCCAAGTTAGAAGCAGAGCCAATATTGCAAGATGTCGATAGTCCATATCTCGGAAACTATAAGAGATAATGCAATTCGGCAATCGGCAACGTAATTAGCATGCCGAATATTACTTGGAATGTGAATTGGAGCGAAATCGCTAATTCATAAGACCACTTTACAATTTTGACCCAAGTTAGAAGCAGAGCCAATATTGTAAAATGTCGATAGTCCATATCTCGGAAACTATAAGAGATAATGCAATTTGGCAATCGGCAACGTAATTAGCATGCCGAATATTACTTGGAATGTGAATTACAACGAAATCGCTAATTCATAAGACCATTTTACAATTCTGGCCCAAGTTAGAAGCAGAGCCAATATTGCAAGATGTCGATAGTCCATATCTCGGAAACAATAAGAGATAATGCAATTTGGCAATCGGCAACGTAATTAGCATGCGGAATATTACTTGGAATGTGAATTGGAGCCGAAATGGCTAATTCATAAGACCATTTTACAATTCTGGCCCAAGTTAGAAGCAGAGCCAATATTGCAAGATGTCGATAGTCCATATCTCGGAAACTATAAGAGATAATGCAATTTGGCAATCGGCAACGTAATTAGCATGCCGAATATTACTTGGAATGTGAATTACAACGAAATCGCTAATTCATAAGACCATTTTACAATTCTGGCCCAAGTTAGAAGCAGAGCCAATATTGCAAGATGTCGATAGTCCATATCTCGGAAACTATAAGAGATAATGCAATTTGGCAATCGGCAATGTAATTAGCATGCCGAATATTACTTGGAATGTGAATTACAACGAAATCGCTAATTCATAAGACCATTTTACAATTCTGGCCCAAGTTAGAAGCAGAGCCAATATTGCAAGATGTCGATAGTCCATATCTCAGAAACTATAAGAGATAATGCAATTTGGCAATCGGCAACGTAATTAGCATGCCGAATATTACTTGGAATGTGAATTGGAGCGAAATTGCTAATTCATAAGACCATTTTACAATTTTGACCCAAGTTAGAAGCAGAGCCAATATTGTAAAACGTCGATTTTCCATATCTCGGAAACTATAAGAGATAATGCAATTTGGCCATCGGCAGTGTAATTAGCTTGCCGAATATTACTTGGAATGTGAATTACAACGAAATCGCTAATTCATAAGACCATTTTACAATTCTGGCCCAAGTTAGAAGCAGAGCCAATATTGCAAGATGTCGATAGTCCATATCTCAGAAACTATAAGAGATAATGCAATTTGGCAATCGGCAACGTAATTAGCATGCCGAATATTACTTGGAATGTGAATTGGAGCGAAATTGCTAATTCATAAGACCATTTTACAATTTTGACCCAAGTTAGAAGCAGAGCCAATATTGTAAAACGTCGATTTTCCATATCTCGGAAACTATAAGAGATAATGCAATTTGGCCATCGGCAGTGTAATTAGCATGCCGAATATTACTTGGAATGTGAATTACAACGAAATCGCTAATTCATAAGACCATTTTACAATTCTGGCCCAAGTTAGAAGCAGAGCCAATATTGCAAGATGTCGATAGTCCATATCTCGGAAACTATAAGAGATAATGCAATTTGGCAATCGGCAATGTAATTAGCATGCCGAATATTACTTGGAATGTGAATTACAACGAAATCGCTAATTCATAAGACCATTTTACAATTTTGACCCAAGTTAGAAGCAGAGCCAATATTGCAAGATGTCGATAGTCCATATCTCGGAAACTATAAGAGATAATGCAATTTGGCAATCGGCAACGTAATTAGCATGCCGAATATAACTTGGAATGTGAATTGGAGCGAAATTGTTAATTCATAAGACCATTTTACAATTTTGATCCAAGTTAGAAGCAGAGCCAATATTGTAAAATGTCGATGGTCCATATCTCGGAAACTATAAGAGATAATGCAATTTGGCCATCGGCAGTGTAATTAGCATGCCGAATATTACTTGGAATGTGAATTACAACGAAATCGCTAATTCATAAGACCATTTTACAATTTTGACCCAAGTTAGAAGCAGAGCCAATATTGCAAGATGTCGATAGTCCATATCTCGGAAACTATAAGAGATAATGCAATTTGGCAATCGGCAACGTAATTAGCATGCCGAATATTACTTGGAATGTGAATTACAACAAAATCGCTAATTGATAAGACCATTTTACAATTTTGACCCAAGTTAGAAGCAGAGCCAATATTGCAAGATGTCGATAGTCCATATCTCGGAAACTATAAGAGATAATGCAATTTGGCAATCGGCAACGTAATTAGCATGCCGAATATTACTTGGAATGTGAATTACAACAAAATCGCTAATTCATAAGACCATTTTACAATTTTGACCCAAGTTAGAAGCAGAGCCAATATTGTAAAATGTCGATAGTCCATATCTCGGAAACTATAAGAGATAATGCAATTTGGCAATCGGCAACGTAATTAGCATGCCGAATATTACTTGGAATGTGAATTACAACGAAATCGCTAATTCATAAGACCATTTTACAATTCTGGCCCAAGTTAGAAGCAGAGCCAATATTGCAAGATGTCGATAGTCCATATCTCGGAAACTATAAGAGATAATGCAATTTGGCAATCGGCAATGTAATTAGCATGCCGAATATTACTTGGAATGTGAATTACAACGAAATCGCTAATTCATAAGACCATTTTACAATTCTGGCCCAAGTTAGAAGCAGAGCCAATATTGCAAGATGTCGATAGTCCATATCTCGGAAACTATAAGAGATAATGCAATTTGGCAATCGGCAACGTAATTAGTATGCCGAATATTACTTGGAATGTGAATTACAACGAAATCGCTAATTCATAAGACCATTTTACAATTCTGGCCCAAGTTAGAAGCAGAGCCAATATTGCAAGATGTCGATAGTCCATATCTCAGAAACTATAAGAGATAATGCAATTTGGCAATCGGCAACGTAATTAGCATGCCGAATATTACTTGGAATGTGAATTGGAGCGAAATTGCTAATTCATAAGACCATTTTACAATTTTGACCCAAGTTAGAAGCAGAGCCAATATTGTAAAATGTCGATGGTCCATATCTCGGAAACTATAAGAGATAATGCAATTTGGCCATCGGCAGTGTAATTAGCATGCCGAATATTACTTGGAATGTGAATTACAACGAAATCGCTAATTCATAAGACCATTTTACAATTTTGACCCAAGTTAGAAGCAGAGCCAATATTGCAAGATGTCGATAGTCCATATCTCGGAAACTATAAGAGATAATGCAATTTGGCAATCGGCAACGTAATTAGCATGCCGAATATTACTTGGAATGTGAATTACAACAAAATCGCTAATTCATAAGACCATTTTACAATTCTGGCCCAAGTTAGAAGCAGAGCCAATATTGCAAGATGTCGATAGTCCATATCTCAGAAACTATAAGAGATAATGCAATTTGGCAATCGGCAACGTAATTAGCATGCCGAATATTACTTGGAATGTGAATTGGAGCGAAATCGCTAATTCATAAGACCATTTTACAATTCTGGCCCAAGTTAGAAGCAGAGCCAATATTGCAAGATGTCGATAGTCCATATCTCGGAAACTATAAGAGATAATGCAATTTGGCAATCGGCAACGTAATTCGCATGCCGAATATTACTTGGAATGTGAACTGGAGCGAAATCGCTAATTCATAAGACCATTTTACAATTTTGACCCAAGTTAGAAGAAGAGCCAATATTGTAAAATGTCGATAGTCCATATCTCGGAAACTATAAGAGATAATGCAATTTGGCAATCGGCAACGTAATTAGCATGCCGAATATTACTTGGAATGTGAATTACAACGAAATCGCTAATTCATAAGACCATTTTACAATTCTGGCTCAAGTTAGAAGCAGAGCCAATATTGCAAGATGTCGATAGTCCATATCTCGGAAACTATAAGAGATAATGCAATCTGGCAATCGGCAACGTAATTAGCATGCCGAATATTACTTGGAATGTGAATTACAACGAAATCGCTAATTCATAAGACCATTTTACAATTCTGGCCCAAGTTAGAAGCAGAGCCAATATTGCAAGATGTCGATAGTCCATATCTCGGAAACTATAAGAGATAATGCAATTTGGCAACCGGCAATGTAATTAGCATGCCGAATATTACTTGGAATGTGAATTACAACGAAATCGCTAATTCATAAGACCATTTTACAATTCTGGCCCAAGTTAGAAGCAGAGCCAATATTGCAAGATGTCGATAGTCCATATCTCGGAAACTATAAGAGATAATGCAATTTGGCAATCGGCAACGTAATTAGTATGCCGAATATTACTTGGAATGTGAATTACAACGAAATCGCTAATTCATAAGACCATTTTACAATTCTGGCCCAAGTTAGAAGCAGAGCCAATATTGCAAGATGTCGATAGTCCATATCTCAGAAACTATAAGAGATAATGCAATTTGGCAATCGGCAACGTAATTAGCATGCCGAATATTACTTGGAATGTGAATTGGAGCGAAATTGCTAATTCATAAGACCATTTTACAATTTTGACCCAAGTTAGAAGCAGAGCCAATATTGTAAAATGTCGATGGTCCATATCTCGGAAACTATAAGAGATAATGCAATTTGGCCATCGGCAGTGTAATTAGCATGCCGAATATTACTTGGAATGTGAATTACAACGAAATCGCTAATTCATAAGACCATTTTACAATTTTGACCCAAGTTAGAAGCAGAGCCAATATTGCAAGATGTCGATAGTCCATATCTCGGAAACTATAAGAGATAATGCAATTTGGCAATCGGCAACGTAATTAGCATGCCGAATATTACTTAGAATGTGAATTACAACAAAATCGCTAATTCATAAGACCATTTTACAATTCTGGCCCAAGTTAGAAGCAGAGCCAATATTGCAAGATGTCGATAGTCCATATCTCAGAAACTATAAGAGATAATGCAATTTGGCAATCGGCAACGTAATTAGCATGCCGAATATTACTTGGAATGTGAATTGGAGCGAAATCGCTAATTCATAAGACCATTTTACAATTCTAGCCCAAGTTAGAAGCAGAGCCAATATTGCAAGATGTCGATAGTCCATATCTCGGAAACTATAAGAGATAATGCAATTTGGCAAACGGCAACGTAATTCGCATGCCGAATATTACTTGGAATGTGAACTGGAGCGAAATCGCTAATTCATAAGACCATTTTACAATTTTGACCCAAGTTAGAAGAAGAGCCAATATTGTAAAATGTCGATAGTCCATATCTCGGAAACTATAAGAGATAACGCAATTTGGCAATCGGCAACGTAATTAGCATGCCGAATATTACTTGGAATGTGAATTACAACGAAATCGCTAATTCATAAGACCATTTTACAATTCTGGCTCAAGTTAGAAGCAGAGCCAATATTGCAAGATGTCGATAGTCCATATCTCGGAAACTATAAGAGATAATGCAATCTGGCAATCGGCAACGTAATTAGCATGCCGAATATTACTTGGAATGTGAATTGGAGCGAAATTGCTAATTCATAAGACCATTTTACAATTTTGACCCAAGTTAGAAGCAGAGCCAATATTGTAAAATGTCGATAGTCCATATCTCGGAAACTATAAGAGATAATGCAATTTGGCAATCGGCAACGTAATTAGCATGCCGAATATTACTTGGAATGTGAATTACAACGAAATCGCTAATTCATAAGACCATTTTACAATTCTGGCCCAAGTTAGAAGCAGAGCCAATATTGCAAGATGTCGATAGTCCATATCTCGGAAACTATAAGAGATAATGCAATTTGGCAATCGGCAACGTAATTAGCATGCCGAATATTACTTGGAATGTGAATTACAACGAAATCGCTAATTCATAAGACCATTTTACAATTCTGGCCCAAGTTAGAAGCAGAGCCAATATTGCAAGATGTCGATAGTCCATATCTCGGAAACTATAAGAGATAATGCAATTTGGCAATCGGCAACGTAATTAGCATGCCGAATATTACTTGGAATGTGAATTACAACGAAATCGCTAATTCATAAGACCATTTTACAATTCTGGCCCAAGTTAGAAGCAGAGCCAATATTGCAAGATGTCGATAGTCCATATCTCGGAAACTATAAGACATAATGCAATTTGGCAATCGCAACGTAATTAGCATGCCGAATATTACTTGGAATGTGAATTGGAGCCGAAATCGCTAATTCATAAGACCATTTTACAATTCTGGCCCAAGTTAGAAGCAGAGCCAATATTGCAAGATGTCGATAGTCCATATCTCGGAAACTATAAGAGATAATGCAATTTGGCAATCGGCAACGTAATTAGCATGCCGAATATTACTTGGAATGTGAATTACAACGAAATCGCTAATTCATAAGACCATTTTACAATTCTGGCCCAAGTTAGAAGCAGAGCCAATATTGCAAGATGTCGATAGTCCATATCTCGGAAACTATAAGAGATAATGCAATTTGGCAATCGGCAACGTAATTAGCATGCCGAATATTACTTGGAATGTGAATTGGAGCGAAATCGCTAATTCATAAGACCACTTTACAATTTTGACCCAAGTTAGAAGCAGAGCCAATATTGTAAAATGTCGATAGTCCATATCTCGGAAACTATAAGAGATAATGCAATTTGGCAATCGGCAACGTAATTAGCATGCCGAATATTACTTGGAATGTGAATTACAACGAAATCGCTAATTCATAAGACCATTTTACAATTCTGACCCAAGTTAGAAGCAGAGCCAATATTGCAAGATGTCGATAGTCCATATCTCGGAAACTATAAGAGATAATGCAATTTGGCAATCGGCAACGTAATTAGCATGCCGAATATTACTTGGAATGTGAATTACAACGAAATCGCTAATTCATAAGACCATTTTACAATTCTGGCCCAAGTTAGAAGCAGAGCCAATATTGCAAGATGTCGATAGTCCATATCTCGGAAACTATAAGAGATAATGCAATTTGGCAATTGGCAACGTAATTAGCATGCCGAATATTACTTGGAATGTGAATTGGAGCGAAATCGCTAATTCATAAGACCACTTTACAATTTTGACCCAAGTTAGAAGCAGAGCCAATATTGTAAAATGTCGATAATCCATATCTCGGAAACTATAAGAGATAATGCAATTTGGCAATCGGCAACGTAATTAGCATGCCAAATATTACTTGGAATGTGAATTACAACGAAATCGCTAATTCATAAAACCATTTTACAATTCTGGCCCAAGTTAGAAGCAGAGCCAATATTGCAAGATGTCGATAGTCCATATCTCGGAAACTATAAGAGATAATGCAATTTGGCAATCGGCAACGTAATTAGCATGCCGAATATTACTTGGAATGTGAATTACAACGAAATCGCTAATTCATAAGACCACTTTACCATTTTGACCCAAGTTAGAAGCAGAGCCAATATTGTAAAATGTCGATAGTCCATATCTCGGAAACTATAAAAGATAACGCAATTTGGCAATCGGCAACGTAATTAGCATGCCGAATATTACTTGGAATGTGAATTACAACGAAATCGCTAATTCATAAGACCATTTTACAATTCTGGCCCAAGTTAGAAGCAGAGCCAATATTGCAAGATGTCGATAGTCCATATCTCGGAAACTATAAGAGATAATGCAATTTGGCAATCGGCAACATAATTAGCATGCGGAAAATTACTTTTAATGTGAATTGGAGCCGAAATGGCTAATTCATAAGACCATTTTACAATTCTGGCCCAAGTTAGAAGCAGAGCCAATATTGCAAGATGTCGATAGTCCATATCTCGGAAACTATAAGAGATAATGCAATTTGGCAATCGGCAACGTAATTAGCATGCCGAATATTACTTGGAAAGTGAATTACAACGAAATCGCTAATTCATAAGACCATTTTACAATTCTGGCCCAAGTTAGAAGCAGAGCCAATATTGCAAGATGTCGATAGTCCATATCTCGGCAACTATAAGAGATAATGCAATTTGGCAATCGGCAACGTAATTAGCATGCCGAATATTACTTGGAATGTGAATTACAACGAAATCGCTAATTCATAAGACCATTTTACAATTCTGGCCCAAGTTAGAAGCAGAGCCAATATTGTAAGATGTCGATAGTCCATATCTCAGAAACTATAAGAGATAATGCAATTTGGCAATCGGCAACGTAATTAGCATGCCGAATATTACTTGGAATGTGAATTGGAGCGAAATTGCTAATTCATAAGGCCATTTTACAATTTTGACCCAAGTTAGAAGCAGAGCCAATATTGTAAAATGTCGATGGTCCATATCTCGGAAACTATAAGAGATAATGCAATTTGGCCATCGGCAGTGTAATTAGTATGCCGAATATTACTTGGAATGTGAATTACAACGAAATCGCTAATTCATAAGACCATTTTACAATTTTGACCCAAGTTAGAAGCAGAGCCAATATTGCAAGATGTCGATAGTCCATATCTCGGAAACTATAAGAGATAATGCAATTTGGCAATCGGCAACGTAATTAGCATGCCGAATATTACTTGGAATGTGAATTACAACAAAATCGCTAATTCATAAGACCATTTTACAATTCTGGCCCAAGTTAGAAGCAGAGCCAATATTGCAAGATGTCGATAGTCCATATCTCGGAAACTATAAGAGATAATGCAATTTGGCAATCGGCAACGTAATTAGCATGCCGAATATTACTTGGAATGTGAACTGGAGCGAAATCGCTAATTCATATGACCATTTTACAATTTTGACCCAAGTTAGAAGAAGAGCCAATATTGTAAAATGTCGATAGTCCATATCTCGGAAACTATAAGAGATAATGCAATTTGGCAATCGGCAACGTAATTAGCATGCCGAATATTACTTGGAATGTGAATTACAACGAAATCGCTAATTCATAAGACCATTTTACAATTCTGGCTCAAGTTAGAAGCAGAGCCAATATTGCAAGATGTCGATAGTCCATATCTCGGAAACTATAATAGATAATGTAATTTGGCAATCGGCAACGTAATTAGCATGCCGAATATTACTTGGAATGTGAATTACAACGAAATCGCTAATTCATAAGACCATTTTACAATTCTGGCCCAAGTTAGAAGCAGAGCCAATATTGCAAGATGTCGATAGTCCATATCTCGGAAACTATAAGAGATAATGCAATTTGGCAATCGGCAACGTAATTAGCATGCCGAATATTACTTGGAATGTGAATTACAACAAAATCGCTAATTCATAAGACTACTTTACAATTTTGACCCAAGTTAGAAGCAGAGCCAATATTGTAAAATGTCGATAGTCCATATCTCGGAAACTATAAGAGATAATGCAATTTGGCAATCGGCAACGTAATTAGCATGCCGAATATTACTTGGAATGTGAATTACAACGAAATCGCTAATTCATAAGACCATTTTACAATTCTGGCCCAAGTTAGAAGCAGAGCCAATATTGCAAGATGTCGATAGTCCATATCTCGGAAACTATAAGAGATAATGCAATTTGGCAATCGGCAACGTAATTAGCATGCCGAATATTACTTGGAAAGTGAATTACAACGAAATCGCTAATTCATAAGACCATTTTACAATTCTGGCCCAAGTTAGAAGCAGAGCCAATATTGCAAGATGTCGATAGTCCATATCTCGGCAACTATAAGAGATAATGCAATTTGGCAATCGGCAACGTAATTAGCATGCCGAATATTACTTGGAATGTGAATTACAACGAAATCGCTAATTCATAAGACCATTTTACAATTCTGGCCCAAGTTAGAAGCAGAGCCAATATTGCAAGATGTCGATAGTCCATATCTCAGAAACTATAAGAGATAATGCAATTTGGCAATCGGCAACGTAATTAGCATGCCGAATATTACTTGGAATGTGAATTGGAGCGAAATTGCTAATTCATAAGACCATTTTACAATTTTGACCCAAGTTAGAAGCAGAGCCAATATTGTAAAATGTCGATGGTCCATATCTCGGAAACTATAAGAGATAATGCAATTTGGCCATCGGCAGTGTAATTAGCATGCCGAATATTACTTGGAATGTGAATTACAACGAAATCGCTAATTCATAAGACCATTTTACAATTTTGACCCAAGTTAGAAGCAGAGCCAATATTGCAAGATGTCGATAGTCCATATCTCGGAAACTATAAGAGATAATGCAATTTGGCAATCGGCAACGTAATTAGCATGCCGAATATTACTTGGAATGTGAATTACAACAAAATCGCTAATTCATAAGACCATTTTACAATTCTGGCCCAAGTTAGAAGCAGAGCCAATATTGCAAGATGTCGATAGTCCATATCTCAGAAACTATAAGAGATAATGCAATTTGGCAATCGGCAACGTAATTAGCATGCCGAATATTACTTGGAATGTGAATTGGAGCGAAATCGCTAATTCATAAGACCATTTTACAATTCTGGCCCAAGTTAGAAGCAGAGCCAATATTGCAAGATGTCGATAGTCCATATCTCGGAAACTATAAGAGATAATGCAATTTGGCAATCGGCAACGTAATTCGCATGCCGAATATTACTTGGAATGTGAACTGGAGCGAAATCGCTAATTCATAAGACCATTTTACAATTTTGACCCAAGTTAGAAGAAGAGCCAATATTGTAAAATGTCGATAGTCCATATCTCGGAAACTATAAGAGATAATGCAATTTGGCAATCGGCAACGTAATTAGCATGCCGAATATTACTTGGAATGTGAATTACAACGAAATCGCTAATTCATAAGACCATTTTACAATTCTGGCTCAAGTTAGAAGCAGAGCCAATATTGCAAGATGTCGATAGTCCATATCTCGGAAACTATAAGAGATAATGCAATCTGGCAATCGGCAACGTAATTAGCATGCCGAATATTACTTGGAATGTGAATTGGAGCAAAATTGCTAATTCATAAGACCATTTTACAATTTTGACCCAAGTTAGAAGCAGAGCCAATATTGTAAAATGTCGATAGTCCATATCTCGGAAACTATAAGAGATAATGCAATTTGGCAATCGGCAACGTAATTAGCATGCCGAATATTACTTGGAATGTGAATTACAACGAAATCGCTAATTCATAAGACCATTTTACAATTCTGGCCCAAGTTAGAAGCAGAGCCAATATTGCAAGATGTCGATAGTCCATATCTCGGAAACTATAAGAGATAATGCAATTTGGCAATCGGCAACGTAATTAGCATGCCGAATATTACTTGGAATGTGAATTACAACGAAATCGCTAATTCATAAGACCATTTTACAATTCTGGCCCAAGTTAGAAGCAGAGCCAATATTGCAAGATGTCGATAGTCCATATCTCGGAAACTATAAGAGATAATGCAATTTGGCAATCGGCAACGTAATTAGCATGCCGAATATTACTTGGAATGTGAATTACAACGAAATCGCTAATTCATAAGACCATTTTACAATTCTGGCCCAAGTTAGAAGCAGAGCCAATATTGCAAGATGTCGATAGTCCATATCTCGGAAACTATAAGACATAATGCAATTTGGCAATCGGCAACGTAATTAGCATGCCGAATATTACTTGGAATGTGAATTGGAGCCGAAATCGCTAATTCATAAGACCATTTTACAATTCTGGCCCAAGTTAGAAGCAGAGCCAATATTGCAAGATGTCGATAGTCCATATCTCGGAAACTATAAGAGATAATGCAATTTGGCAATCGGCAACGTAATTAGCATGCCGAATATTACTTGGAATGTGAATTACAACGAAATCGCTAATTCATAAGACCATTTTACAATTCTGGCCCAAGTTAGAAGCAGAGCCAATATTGCAAGATGTCGATAGTCCATATCTCGGAAACTATAAGAGATAATGCAATTTGGCAATCGGCAACGTAATTAGCATGCCGAATATTACTTGGAATGTGAATTGGAGCGAAATCGCTAATTCATAAGACCACTTTACAATTTTGACCCAAGTTAGAAGCAGAGCCAATATTGTAAAATGTCGATAGTCCATATCTCGGAAACTATAAGAGATAATGCAATTTGGCAATCGGCAACCTAATTAGCATGCCGAATATTACTTGGAATGTGAATTACAACGAAATCGCTAATTCATAAGACCATTTTACAATTCTGACCCAAGTTAGAAGCAGAGCCAATATTGCAAGATGTCGATAGTCCATATCTCGGAAACTATAAGAGATAATGCAATTTGGCAATCGGCAACGTAATTAGCATGCCGAATATTACTTGGAATGTGAATTACAACGAAATCGCTAATTCATAAGACCATTTTACAATTCTGGCCCAAGTTAGAAGCAGAGCCAATATTGCAAGATGTCGATAGTCCATATCTCGGAAACTATAAGAGATAATGCAATTTGGCAATTGGCAACGTAATTAGCATGCCGAATATTACTTGGAATGTGAATTGGAGCGAAATCGCTAATTCATAAGACCACTTTACAATTTTGACCCAAGTTAGAAGCAGAGCCAATATTGTAAAATGTCGATAATCCATATCTCGGAAACTATAAGAGATAATGCAATTTGGCAATCGGCAACGTAATTAGCATGCCAAATATTACTTGGAATGTGAATTACAACGAAATCGCTAATTCATAAGACCATTTTACAATTCTGGCCCAAGTTAGAAGCAGAGCCAATATTGCAAGATGTCGATAGTCCATATCTCGGAAACTATAAGAGATAATGCAATTTGGCAATCGGCAACGTAATTAGCATGCCGAATATTACTTGGAATGTGAATTACAACGAAATCGCTAATTCATAAGACCACTTTACCATTTTGACCCAAGTTAGAAGCAGAGCCAATATTGTAAAATGTCGATAGTCCATATCTCGGAAACTATAAAAGATAATGCAATTTGGCAATCGGCAACGTAATTAGCATGCCGAATATTACTTGGAATGTGAATTACAACGA